>NW_027286808.1:2978164-3400664 GCF_022747635.1 Hetaerina americana | reverse complement strand
ATGTATACATACACACACATAAGCATATAAACATAAGAGAAAATACTGGAGGCATATAAATATATATATACATACTTGTATAATCGTACATATCACAGAATTACGGTTTTTTAATTTTTCGAATCCCTTCTCGACCTCTCTTCAGATGCTACTGTATCTACAATCAATGACTCACTAAAAGCAGAGAGAATTGGTAGTAATCCTTTACTGAAAGGCTACGAAAAGCCTTGCGGATTTAACTCACACTTCTTTGTCCCATCAATCCTTGTCTACCATTCAGCGATGAAATCTCTGATTAACGAAGACGTTAAAGAATCGTGGCCAATCTAACCGATGATCACGACCACTTTTGTTATTCTAATTTATGTACCAAATTGGCACTCATTCACATTCCACGACAGAACACACTTTCACCCCCCTCCCTTTCTATGCCGTAATATCCCCCCCCCCCAATTAGAATAATCGATCCCCTCCTATAGCTCTTTCTAGGTTGCTATCGACCGTCCCCTACAGTTTTACCCTTCGCCAAACCTTTCCATCTTAAAGCTCGTGCAGAACAACTCCTTTACGGCAATCTCCTCCCTTCTCTCCTTCCTTTTAAGAGTGTTTGTCCGTCTATATAATATCCCCTCTCCTTTTTCAGAGCCTTTCGGCCTGCCCTTCATCACACCCATACATAACCGAAAACCCACATGTCCCCCTCAATCTCTGCAGCTAATCTCCCCTACCACCTGATTCCTCCTGCCCTCCCCAGACTAACCAGATGTCTCAAACAAACCCCTCACCGTCGCCTCACCCTCCCCATTCCAATGACTTCACCCATCAACCAATCTCTCTTTCCACGCTCCCGCCTCACCTACCCCCATCCAACATGCTTCATCTCACTCAATCACGCCACTACTACTACCTCCACCACCACTCCCATTCCTCCACCTCAATCTCACCGCTTTCCTTTCAACCTCCCCCCTCCTCCCCTAGCACAAACCCTCTTTACACCCCTCTGACCTCCCTCCTCGCTCAAGGCTGACTTAATTTTCCAGTCGACCTCCCCAGATCTTTATCCACGGTAACTCACTCCTTCCAATTAGTGCCGATGGAGTCGCCGGCGTTGAGTTTCCCGACTTCCTCTCCGAATACTCCCACTCCAAACCTCCCAGCCCTCCCTCAAATTCCACCCTTCATCCTCACGCACGCTACTTCCGGAGGAGAAGGGAAGGAGGAGTTTCCTTCACTCTCTTTCCGGTACATCGAAATCCTAGGCGGAATCACGACAAGTACGAAACAGAGATAGGAAGACGTGGAAAGAACGGAGTGGAGTGCTTCGCAAGTCCTCCTGTCATGTTTCCCTGTGGAAGGCTCTGAGGTGACACGGGTGGTGTGTTTTCCATCCTTTGGATCGGCAGGGTCATGGCGTTCCGAGAAAACTAGGATACGGGCCAAACACCTCTACGGTGCCCCCCACTCGTGCCAATTATTTTTGACCCACATAATGGCAACTTGAGCATCGCTTGATAAGAGAACGCAGCCCCTTGTAATTCATACACAAGACAAAATTCGTGTAAGTAGTCAGCCGATGCTAATCCTCCCTCGTATCCAAACGAGATGAGTCAAAAACAAATTTTATCTCTAACTGTATACCACTAGGGATGTATCCTTGAATTACGGGAAATTTCTTGTTAAAATTTCTAATATCACCTAATAAACCCTGTTTGATCTCGCTATTAATTCAAAATTTTCAAATTTTTATTTATATTAATATTATGTGTCAATAATTATTTTTGCACATTAAAAATTTAATTCAAATTCAGTAAAATTATATACCTGTAAGTGTGTGTACGTTATGCTCTTGTACATAAGAATATACGTAATACTTCCAAGAATTTCATCTGATTTTTGTTCCCAAGAATTGCAATTCTACAGTATAATCCTTTGACAAAAAAGTAATATCAGGGTACCATACTAATCAAGATTATGAGAAAAAATTTCATAAGACAAATAGTCACAGCAGAACTTTTTAAAGAAAATATACGCTTTTCTGGGCCATGCATACATGAGTTTTACTTACGGAAAGCGTTTTAATTGCTGTCTTAAACGCCACTTTTCAATCAAAACTTACATCGTTCAAATGACTATTTAACTCTATGCTGTACTTAGTCTCACTGAAGAGAATTTCTGTATATTTATTATTTCCTCAGAACACTACAACCAGAAGTTATTTTATTTGTTTTTTGAAATAACCCTTCAATCGACGACGCGAATCAGAGTCGTGAAAATCCTCGAAACCATCCCTGTAAGATACTATACAGGATTGAATGAAGACCATTACACCTTACGTCCTCATTTTCTCACACCCTTTCTTGCCCACCCCTTACCCTCTCTTACATGCTCGCCCACTTCTTTTTCCATCCACGGCGACAAGCTCATCCCAGCTCTTCCCCAGGGCACCCCGAATACCTCAATCTCCCAGAGACGGTCCCAATCCTCTCCCTTCGCTGCTGCATCGCTCCCTTGGGAAGGAGCAAGAAAAACCATCGACCGAACGAATCCCTGCCGAAACAATCGCTTCCCCATCATTCGACCCTCTCCCTCGATCAGAATGAATGGGCGTGCATAAATACAACACGCAAGAGGGGGAGGTGGTAAGGGAGAAAGCCTCCGTGTTTCCTTGTCACCGTCTGTCGGTCTCCGTCCTCGTTTTTTCCCTCCCCTCTCTTCGCTAGTATCTTCCTGTATTTTTTTGTGCATCATTTCCCTCCTGAATTGAATATATTGATATGACAGAGGAGCAATGAAGTTCTATTACAAAGGCTAACAAATGCTAATACATCATGATTATTGTGTAAAATATTAGAAGCTGCCCTAAATAGGCAACAGATTGAAGTACTGGGAAGTCGTAACGCGGGAAACATGCTTACATTTCTGTTCTACTACCGTATAACTATGAGTTTTAATTAACGTCCATTCGTCTATTTCCTACTATTGCCTTCAGGGCCCATTTGCGCAGGACTCTCTCCTGAAATAAATGCTTTCTAATTTTCTCATCTATTGAATGGCAGGTTCAAACGTTCAAATGCATGACGCATGATGAAGCAAACAAAACTATGACTAGAATTAAGAAATGATCGTCTAAAATTTTGCCCCTTATTTTTAAAATACAGTTCGATTTCTCACTCCGAGTTGAACATTCTAACCGGCGCTTGGACGAAGCTATGAAATACAGTACTCTTCATTAAATTTACGATTCAAAATGAAGATAAAATTATTTAGATTGAAAATTTTAACTTTCACAACAAAACTAGCACAAAAACTTATAGAAACAAAAAAGCTCGATGAAAAATTAGGAATCCATCAGGGGAAGTATTGAGTTATTTAAATATTCCAGAAATTATTATGCATAATATTTTACACACCCATCGGAAAATCCAAATTTTCGATTCATGCTTATCACCAGCCCAGCCGAATGCATAAATCTAAAACCGTTTCCAAAGAAATGTGTTGCGAAGTTCAATAATCGAATTCATTTACGTTAGGTAATAGCGATTGGGGAAACGGAATTGAATGTTAATTTGTTCGTGGAGACTTGAGGGAAGGGAAAGATTTCATTATAGATTCGGGTACTGGAGGAGATTTGTTTCCAAGCATGCGGCGAGGACGGAGGCGCGAAAACGAGGAGGTAAGACAAACACCGGGGCGGATGAGCACATGCAACGTACCACCCGAAACGCCCCAACGGCGGGAGGATGAGGGGCAGAGGAGAGAGAGAGAGAGAGACAGCAAGGCTTAATGGGATGCCGAAATTCGCTGCACCTGATTTCTTCCCCTTCCGCTGTCCCCATCTATCCCGAAATCCCCCGAATATACCCCCCCTCCTTCTCCACTCTCACCAACCCTCCTCTGCAACGCCTTTACTCCAAACCTTCCCGTCACCTCGTCTTTCTCCTCCCCCACCAAACCACCGACTCTTCCAATCTCACACCTATTCCTTTTTTTCTCCTCACGTCACCGGGCGGAGAGATGAAGATTAATTGAGTGTCCCGGGAGGAGAGGAGGGAGGAAGGGTAGCGAGAGAGAAGTACTTCGAAATGAGGCACCAATAGAGCGTTAAGACGCTAAAGACGCCGAGGGGTGAAGGGAGTGAGTGAGTGGGCGGTGAGTTGGGAGTAGTCAAGTGAGGGGTTGGGGACCGAGGGTTCCGACAAAAGGACGAGGCTTTCAACCACACGAACCCCCGAAGTGATATTTCCCACCTCTGCCCTTTATTCACTTATTTCCCTGCACCCAAATTCCTCTATCAGTGAGCAACAGGGTATGCGCGGATATAAGACTCCCTATTGGAACAAACTGATAATGGTAATGGAGGGAGCATTGGATATACGGGAATATTTTACTTGGAAAATCAATTGGTGGTAATGAAAGAAAAATCTCTGAAGGAAAGCTTTGAGTATGATAAATGGAAAAAGACCTTATCTTTCAAAATGTATACATTTTAAACTGAATTTGTAGCGATTTCTTTCTTCAACACAGTTGTGGCCATTCAAGCTCATAAATAGCCAACTTGCAATGAAGTATAGTTTTCCACATTAAAATGTAATTAGATACTACATAATATCAAATGTACAGTGGCTTACCAGTGAGTATTGATTAAAATTTAAAAAAAAATTAATGAGGAGGAAATAATTTCATTCACCTAATATGAGTTGTTCAAAGAATTTAACGCATTTTCCACATTATGACATTAATTCCAAAGGGATTTCCATTTACAATGGTAACTTTCAATTCTACACAAAATCAGTCACCGAAGCTCTGGCAAGAGTTTATCATACGAGAGTTATCCCAGAAGTACCCGAGCCAACAAAGAAATCACAAAAATTTTAGAAAAAAATGTATTTATTTTTCAACAGAATATCCTTTCAGCTCTACACACTTTTCAACGGCGATGTTCAATAAGTTCGATACCCTTTTTATTATAACAACTGTCCTGCTCCTTAAAATAGCCAGTAACTACCGACATCGCTTCTTCACGGTTGGAAAATCTTTTACCACAGAGCCATTTTTTCAAGTTTGCAAATAGAAAATAATCCAAGGGAGCTAAATCTGACAAATAGAGCGCATGAGGTAACAATTCAAACCTTCATTCATGAATTTTGGCCATTGCAATGACGTATTTGTGAGCTGGTGCATTGTCTTGATGAAAAAACACTTTCTTCTAAGCAAAATGCTTTTTCTTGATTTATTCGCTCAAACGGTACAATAAGTTTGCATAATACTCGCCGTTGATAGTTTTTCCTTTTTCAAGATATTCAATGAGAACTAGTATACCACGCGCATCCCAAAAAACCGACGCCATGACCTTGCCTGCAGATGAAACGGTCTTCGCCTTCCTTGGAGGCGGATTTCTTTTTCGAATCCATTGTTTTGATTTTCTTTTGTCTCGGGTGTGAGGTAATAGACCGATGTTTCATCCATGGTTTTAAAACGGCGCATAAATTCTGCTTTGCTGCTGTGAAACTTTGCTAAGCACTCAATTGAAACATCTTCACGACACTGGCTCTGCTCTGGTGTGAGCAAACGCGGCACCCATCTTGCGCACAGTTTTCTGCTGCCCAAATTTTCAGTAAATATACGATGCACCGCACTTTTTGAAATGCTTACTATATCTGCTAGCTCGCACACTTTCATTTGACGATCATCCAGTATCACTTTGTGGATTTTCTTCACCGTTTCTGTGTGGAGTCGTCACCTCATTTGGTTGATCAATGCGATGTTCATCTTGACAGCTCGCACGGCCTCGTTTGAACTCTACTACCCAATATTTCACTGTTGTAAACGAAGGATCAGACTCACCCAGAGGAGAATTTACTTCAACTTTTATATTGGTTGGGCTTAGGCTTTTCAAATAAAATTATTGTACCACATAACGATGACCAATTTTCTCCATTTTCACAAATACACTGGAAACGTTCACTATTGATGGCTACAAACAAATATCAAACAACGTGGCGTCTTCAAACTTGAAACATCTGCTTCATAGATTTCGCACTGTCTAAACCAGTGATATTTGTTAAACAACTATCGCGATCTCTAGGTCAGGACGGGTACTCATGGGACCACCCTCTTACCATAAAATAGGATGTCAAGGTTATCAAGATTCAAAATTTGATCACTAATCATCATTGCAGGGTTGAACGAGGTACATTATGAGCCATCTTTTCTCCGTCATTTATATCGTTCTTCCAAATTTTATTTAAGTATTTAAACCATTTTGCACATTTCAAAACCTTTTAGCCCGATATGCCAAAAAAATAATAAATGACGATACAATTAAGGAGTTCATTTTTTTAACTTAAAATGAAAAATGAATAAATGGATTTCATTTAAAATAAATATTAACGACTCACTTTATAAAAATTTGGAATGCAAATCATTTGAATATACTTCAGAAGAATGAAACAAATAAAGGGGACCTCACTGTGCGCAGAAAGAAAAGGAAGAAAAAACATAATTAAATATGTATTGCAACAGAAATATTAAAGGATAGTATTATCATTATTTTTCATCAATTACGTTATGGAAATTAAACTTTTCAACAATTAAATTACTCCAATAGATGGATATTTATAAACTCCGCGGTTCTCGATGTTGTAACTATGAACAATGATTTTGGTTGCTTTTCCCCACCAATTTCATTAATTATTTTCACATAAAATTTAAGAAATATTAAAAGTGTCATTCGATATAAGTGTGGGTATAATTATATCAATAATTAATATATATATTTATAATCCATCTTTTAATTTAAGGATCATTGACACATTAACAAATAATTTGAACAATGGTGGCAATGGGTTATCCAAAGGAAATTTCAAAAACCTAACCCCCACTAACATTTTCAACAATTACTTAATGTTAGGTGTTTTAGGTAGTGCTTTTAAATGCTCGCATTTGCCAATTAAAAATTAAAGACTAAGAAAAAAGGCCGCGTACAGGGATTGAATCGTACATGCGGCCTAGAATGAAAGTAAAGGCTAATATAGGAAAACCGATCAAATGTCAGAGGAAAAGAAGGAATTCTTTGAAAAAGCTAATAATCTCCGTCTTAAGTCTTTGTATTCGATATAGAGTCGGTAGGTGAGGCAGCCGTTATAAAGAAGTACTAAAAGCCATTCTCCCAAAAAATAAGCTATTTAATGTTCGCCCTACTATTAACCATAAAAAACCCACATTCTTTCAACGTTCTTCCAAATAATATTCTTTCTACACGACAAAAATATTTTCAAAGTACACACACACACACATACATATATATATATATATATATATATATATATATATATATATAGATGATTTCGTCGACGTAACTAGGAAGTGCCGAATAATAAATTGGAAAGCAACAAACAATATAGAAACACATAAAAAGATCACTGAAACGTTATTTCTTGATAATTTCGACGGCATTCTGCTCCGTCTTCATCGGAAGATAGAGAAGCAATCGTATCATAATATTTTTTGTTGCTGCTCAATTCATATATACATATATATATATATATATATATATATATATATATATATATATATATATATATATATATATATATATATTTACTTATATATATATTCATATAGCTGTATGATTTTTCGGGTGCCAGATCGTCCTGGGAAACCATAACCGTCATAGGGAAAGGAACTGGCCCTCCTACCCTGATATTTAAATTTTACACGGAGTCAGGCTTAGAACGGGCTCGTACTCGGTGAACTCTACAAACACCTACCAAACCTACCTTCGGGTTGATTACTTGTGTTTATATATATATGTGTATATATATATAATTATATATATAAATATATATATATATATATATATATATATATATATATATATATATATATATATATATATATATATATATATATATATATATATGACATTAGCAAACGAAACCCATGCGGGGATCGAGATGGTGCGGGGGCTAACGTACTGGCTTCCCACCCTGAGGGCGCGGGTTCAAATCCCGGCGGTGTTGAATATTTTTCAGAGGTATCTCGATCCCTACTTGAGGTGCTTTGTGGAGGGCACTTTGAGTGAGTACGCCGTCCGTCGGATGGGACGTTAAGCCGCGGACCCCTTGGCGCCTTTCGTAAAGAGTAGGCTAATGCCGACGCCGGGTTTCTCTCCACCCTTCATCCTTTCCTGTCCTTCCCCTATGGCGCAAATGTCCTTAGCTGTCGGTCGCCTCCCCTCAAAACTACTACGAAACCCATTAAACAGCCATCCCATCCTCTTTAATGAACAGTGAGAGCGAGAGGTTGGATAGAAAAAATTCTGGAAAATTTTATCCGAATTAGACGGTCGTCGTCATCTTTATCCTTTCATAAGCCCGCTCTCGTCAACTTTTTTAATTGGGAGTGGTGCACGTTTCAAAGCTATCGAAAAGGTAATAGGGAGAGCGAAGGGGAGAGAAGAGGAGGGAGGTGTTTAGTGGCGAAAGAGGGGTGAGATGTGGTGATGGGGATAGAGGTCGGGTGCCCGCCGGTAAATGACTGGGAGGACTGCCGGGGTGCAGTGTAAGGAGGGAGAGTAAGAGTGGAGAGGAGCGGAGGCGTATGGGCGTTCAGGAAGATGTGATGGGGGGAAGAGGTTGCTCCAGGGGAAGGCGCCAAGGGAATAAGAGACAAGGAAATATTTTTTTACCGTAGGAGTAAGGGGTGAAGAAGAAGAGCAGAGTGAGAGAAAAAGAGGGATGGAAAAAAATAATGAGTCAAATTTTTCATCATATCTCTTAGCCTCTTTCTTCTAGCCCTTCATTGTAGAAATGTTTTTTGCTTTGGAGACCACTTACTTCTCGCTACTTATCCTGCCCACTCCTCTCACATCTCTCCCGTGCGGGAGTAAATGAAACAAGAGGATCTTAGAAATATGGGTGGCAAGAGAGGAAGAGACTGGTGTAGATGAAAGCAAGGGGAATGGAGAAATCAGATAGGACACACAGTGAAAAGAAGAAAACAACCACATTCCGCACGGCTATGTGTTAACAATTTTTTCTCTCCAATTCTTCCTTCGAAATAGAAATGAATGAAAAGTTTTGGGGAGTTTTGAAGGAGGTGAGTCCAATACCGGAAGATAAAAAAAGACGTAATGCAAACCATACGTGTAGAAAAGGAATGCAGAAGGACACTCAACCGGGGAGCGTGCAATCATGCCATTCATATATGAACTTCCACTCATCTCAGTAAAACTACTCGTGATCTTTAGCAACGACTTTGAATTATCATGTTTGAATAAAAAAGAGGAAGATAAAAGGGCGAATGAGTGAGAGACGGTGCGTCAATTAAAAACCTCGGGTGGCTTCTGACGGAGACATTTAACTGAAAATCCACAAACAGATGAAATAGAAGGCGGAAAAGGCATGGCTTAAGGATTTTCGTTCGATAATCCTCCTCGAAAGGTACTTGTAAAAAATGCGACGGGAACTGTTTATTATTCAGGTAACAAGAAATAATGAAATTCTACCTAATAAGAGAATCAATGAGATCTTCATATAATGAAAGAGACATTACGAATGCTATGTACGGGAGATATAGGTATTGGTATGGATGAATTAAATTCTTTTCCTAATTTAAAAACAGCCAGAACATCAAGAAGCGCACAAATTAGAGTCGGTTGGTTTATAAAAAATTCCTGCGTGTAAAAGTTATCAAATTATCGCGATACCTACAAAAAGTAAAGGTAATCAGCAACAGAGTACACAAACTGAATTTTAGACCTTAGTCGGAAGGGTTGTAGAGTGTAAATAAATTTCATACAACCAACCCTGGACAGAATTTACAACAATTTTCCTTGGGAACGGAAAAACAAAGGAAATAGATTTTTCAATATTTCACGATAGTAATCATTCGCGCGAAATACGGTCAGCAAATTTTATATAAACAAAACACTGTGTCACTCAACCTCCACTATCCAAGTGAAATAACAAATGGTCGGTAATTTAAAAAACGCGCCCGAAGTATGCACGACATAAAATAACATAATTTACCATGCAACGAGAGAAATTCACGAGACGTAAATTTAAAAAAAAAAGAAATTCAATCAAATGAGTTATGAAAGCTCGCGCATGAAACGGGGATTTTTCCAGAAAAATCCGAAACCTATAATAACCGCTTTCCACGTAAAACAAACATAAAACAAGACATTCGAAAATTGAACCCGTCATCCCTACCTGCGATAATTCCGGGATATGGAAAAGATGGTGAGGGCGAGTGGCAGAGGGGAGAAGTAAAGAGAGAGAGAAAGAAGGGAGAAAGTGACGCAAAGAGAGAAGAAGATAGACACACAAAGAGGGATGGTTAGGGAGCTCGAAAACAAAACAAACGTACTCGCTTGTGTTGTTCGACTAATGTGAAGCAACGGACTAGTATCGGGAGGGGAGGAGTACGAAGGGTGAGCCCCGGTTACAACAGGAGCAATAAGCGGCAGGGCAGCCGGAAGAGAAGGATCGCGGAAACACTCCGAAAACAATCGAAATTGAAACGCGGAAAATCGTAATTAAAAGAAAACATTTCTGACAAGAAAGAAAGGTAAAAGAGGGCAGCCGGAGAGGGAAGGGATTGGAATAAAATATCACCGGTGTATGTAGCTGGTAGAGTGTTGGTCGTGTTAAAGGAGCTCCATATGAAAGAGTACCGATGATACGAAAGATATAACGAAGCCGAAAGGAAAGAGGATGGTGCTGCTTATGGCTCATTTCATTTTGCTGATTTTGTCATTTTACGTGATTCCACTCAGCCGCTTAATACTTATTCCAATAGCGTCAACATTAGCAATCGGTCTTTCGATTATTTTTTTTTCAAATTATATAAGAATGGATAATAAACCAAACAAAAGGAAAACCCATAGAACATTCTGAGGCACAAAAATTTACTGACCAACAGTCTGGAATGAAACTGGCAAAGAAAGATTTGTAAAAGGTAGGCCAGGATGAATCTCATAAAGCAGGTGGGTGATGGCAGATGTTAGCACAAGTAACGCTTAAGAGACGAGTAGACTAACAGAAGATAAAATTGCTCGATGAGCTGTTTTTAACTTTTTCAAATCGATAACCCATGGATATTAGTAGGTTTTTCCAGGTCTATCAAGTGTTAAAATGTTAGACACTTAGCGTTTCATCTCACAATCTATAAAGCCGTCAAAACTAAAGGTTGTTCTGTGGATAATTGAAGGTAGATGTCATCTTATTAATTATAACTGTCATCACGTATTAATTTGGACTATTTTCTCTGTCAATACACTGATTATCCGCTATCAGCAACTATTAAGTACATTACTTTCACAAGATGTAATTTTTTCAACAAACAAATACACATAATGAGCCGAACCCGTGATATCACTAAGGACATACCAAAAGGGTGTTTCCGTTGCCGCGTTGCCTGAAAGCCTATAAATAAAACTGCCTCAAAAGTTTTCAAAAACTCCAGGTGCATTGAACATGAGAACCATTTTAGCGATCATAATGCTGAATTTAGTATATAATCAGATATATAGTCCTATAAATGTCAAGGGAAAATAAGGTAACCAGGGTTTATTAGTAACATCTTCAGAAGGGTATTTCCGAAATATCACAGTATTACCAAACAATATTTTTAGAGCTGTAAGTATTTAACTTATTGGCTGACATAAATTAAATAATAATCCTCTCCCATAGTACCAGTCAGTTTTAGTATTATGTCCACATATTGACTTTAAAGAGTTTTTTTCATTTTTATTCATGAATTTTATCTGGTAGCTAAGTCATGTACAAATCGTGACTTTGCATGAAAATAAATAAAATGAGATCATAAAAGATGGTATCGTTATCCCTTAAGTCTAAGCATTTAACTTATTATTATACTTAACGTATTTTTTATCTACGACAAGCCGGTATTATTTAGATATTTTAATTTATTTTATCTTAATTGATCCAGTAATAATATTGCATTTTCGAATATTTAAATATGCACATAATGACCATCTTACCATAAATTTTAAAGTATTTTAAATTCTTGAAAATTTATTGGGATGATTATTTTTAAAAGATGAATATTCTTACTAAAAACTGACATTAGAATGGATATTTTCACACTACTATTTGATGCAGCATAAAAACTAGGAAGGAACCTAGCAGAAGGTATCAGAGGAAATGCTGTAGAAAGTACACTTATAAAAAAACAAGATGGAGGACATATACGCACTTGACGATGAACCCCAAAGTAAGAGAGAGTAGGAGCATAAAAGTAGTTAGTTACGGGAACGTTCAAGATTGGCAGAATTCGTGGCAGTAGAAGAAGGTTTGGAGGTGTGGGTAAATACAAGAAGCAATCTTTTCACTAGGTGTTGGGGTGATTAATCATAAATCAAGGTGGACGAGGAGTGATATGCTTGGTCGAATCGTTGCGAGAAAAATGAAGAAAGCGCGTGCCACACCCTTAAGAGGAGAATAAGAAAGATAGAGATGTATATACCTTCGCGGAGCCAGAGTAAAGAGGGAGAATAATATAGCACAGGGGAAGATGGAGCTCTCCAGGGACCCAGAGATGTGACCCTCTCACTTAGGATTCTGTAACACTGTTTTAAACGCTCCTTTTTTCTGGTTTTTAAAACAGCTGCTTCGCCTTGGAAACAGTAAGACTAACTTAACTTCGCAATGCAAGAAAAAATACATACCTACGTTATTGCTCAGCTTGGCTCATAATAAAATGTCACCAGAAAGAAATTATAAGCCAATTCGTCCAACGTCAGCCATCAGATTTCCCCCAATAAAAATTAAATTTTACCGGTGAAAAAATTATGAGTTTTCTTCAAACTTAGCTCAGATTTTTATTAAGCAACGCTTTAATTTTATTTGAAGTGATTGCCGTTTTGGGTTTTTTGCTTTGAATTTTTACCCAATCAACACATAAGTAACCACTCTATGACATGATAACTAAAATATACACGTTTTTTGGTGATGACTGCAGTTTTGGTCTCAACTCTAATTAGGAGGCTTAAAATAATGAATGGATTTTAAATCACATGGATCTCATATGATATATGTACTTCATATTAGAGAAACGCATATGATGGAAAGGAAGACTAACTAGAAAGACTAAAGCGAAACAAGCAAATGAAAGAGATGAATAAAACGTAAAGCAAAGATGGATGGTGTGGAGAAAAAGAGAAAGGGAATGCGAACACGAGAGGTTTCGGGGAAGGTGGTATGGGGTGTGTTCAGTTTCTTTTCTACGGAAAATGAGTCTCCCCGTCTAATAGAGGGCGTGGGAAATGAGATTGAGAGGGAGGATGAGGGAGGGGCTTCAAGGGGGAATGGTGATCGTGCAGGAGGGACGGGGGTGGAAAGGATCGTTAATAGAAACTCAGGTTAGATATAAATTGGAATCGAGAGGACTGCCTGACGGGGGAAAAATAAATAAGGGCCGGGTCTGTAAACAGAGGTGCTGGGTAACAAAATAGGGAAAGAGGGGAGAGGCGAGAGAGATAAAGAGGGAAAGGGAGTAAGCAGTACAGAAGATTGCATGGAAGGAGAAATGGATGGGACCAACGAAGAATCAAATGACCGAGCACCTGTAATCATATTCCTCGAAAGTAGACACACGCTTCCAATATATAAAAATAAACGGAGTTAAAACCATTTCCGACCTCGGTGGTACCTACTTTATATGCTCTACAATCTACTCAAATTCCCAGTCGCAGGTTCTATTTTCATTCAAGCTTAATTTCTCCATATAGGAAGGAGATGGTTACGTTCATTGCCCTTTGTTATTCAAAAAAATTTAATAAATCGTTTAACTCAAGCAAACAATTTATATGAAGTTGCTTGGAATTATGCACCTGTCATAATTCAAAACAATTTTGGATCTAATTAACATTATTTTGTTAATTGTCAAAAACCGTAGCTGCACTGACTGGCATCACACCTGCCCCAGGAAATTATAAAAACAGATAGCCAACTAAGGTCTATTCTCATGGCCTTACTTTTCCAACTAGGATTATTGGCAAATTAGGTGACCGTATGTTGTGGTTCCTGAATGAGATAATATTTTCCGTCGACCTTATCAGTCAATACGAAAATACGAAAGGCATTTAACGCATGAGAATGAAGACATTCACATATTAAAACGTCGGAAAGCTATATCTGACGTGTTGGAACTATATTTTAACAGGTTTGTATGCGATACCAATTTTTTATTAATAATTTATAACTTTTTATCATCCGTTTTGCGTTTCCTAAAATTTACGTTAATCAAATAACGTATAAAAAGAACGCAAAACTATGGAAACTTATGTACGTGACTTTGAATGCATAGTGGGAGTTAACCTTAAATAGCTGATATAAATTTCCATCTCAGACTTTCAGTTATGCAATGAAAACCTAGTCGAAGCATGTAATCAGACAAATCAACGGAAATTTACAACAGGACTCTGTACAACAGCCGCCTAACCACGCGCCATAAACCTATTCCAACCCACACTAAGTGCGGGGAACGAGGGGAGCAATAGCAGAAGGAGATCACGCAAAAAGGTAAAGGTAGCTGGGGTGAATATTTCAAAAGGCAGAGAGAGAAAAATGGTTTTAAAACGTTCGAACACGGTTGATTCAGACGCTCGTTTTAATGCGAGATGAAGTTGAATGAATGGAGAAAATGGATGAATTATAGTGATGGGCAGCCTAGAAAAAAAAGGTTTGATAAAAAATAATATGAAGTATGCGGGAGTAAAAATTCTGGGAAGGAAGAGCGAAGAAGGAAAAAAGTGTTTGGGATGATTGATGAATGAGGTTATCGTCTGTGGTTTGGCACAAATCAATCTGATAAGAAATGTGCGGAGCCAGTAGAGAATGTGGTTCGATTTGAGTAAAAATATTATGAATGCACAGAAAATATTACTAAATGACCATGTTACAAAGTGAAAATTGATGCTCGCTTCATTTTATCGTGATTTTCTCTTACCATTATTACTTCTGTGCTTGATTCTCTTCAATAATTTTTCCTGGAGCCTAGGCAATTAAAACTACATTTTCAGACTTCTGGTTACATACATATAAGGAGCTAGAGCCCTAGGTCAGGTTATCATTGTCCTATTTTGCCATTCGTTTGTACGAATTGCTATCCGTTTAAAAATATCAAAAATAAACATAATTTTAATATCAGAAGGCTCCATCTTCTTTAGTGGAAGAGAAATATAATCTGCGTGTGAGGCGTGGTGAAAAATAAAATTAGTTAATTACACTTATTTATTATCCATTCTTTTGATTCACCTCGTTCCTCCTACCACAACACCATAAAAATCCATAGAACTCCAATAAAACTACAAAATAATTTAAGTCGCCTTCTTTCCCTGTATTACTATACTTATGTAGGAGTACATTTAAGTGAACCGAAATTCCTTTTCTCCTCAGTTTTGTGTTCTGATATTTGACCGAAAGAATATTAAAACGCTGCCCTAAACGCCATAAAGGTACTCATAAATGTTAATTTCTTCTATAACATAAGAGGATAAATGGACACCATTGCAAAATAAACATGGAAATCTCCTTAACATTTAACAACCTACATAAATTCAAAACTCAACATGCCCTAAATGTTTATGGTACGATGGACAGGAAAGGATGGAGAGAAAACCGGCTTCGGCATTAGCCTACTCTTAACGAAAGGTACCAATGGGTCCGCAGCTTAACGTCCCATCCGACGGACGGCGTATTCACTCAAAGTGCCCTCCACAAAGCACCCCAAGTAGAGATCGATATACCTCTGAAAACTATTCAACTCCGCCGGGATCTAAATGTTTATTTTTTGACGTCCTTTATATATACGAAATTTCTTCTTTCACTGTTAAAACTATGTAAAAAATATACTTTTGCAGTAAAACAAAACAAGAGATATGATTACTACTCAATTTATCAGTTTAAGACTACATGGATTTTATCCATTTAAGGCCGCAGTGAACCTATTAGAAATAAAAGGCAAAGCAGAAGAAAGAAAATAAAATTTAATGAATATTGAAAACGTTTCACCTTTTGTAGATTATAAGCTACGTAGCTCTGAAGTGGCATCGATATTTGGCACATCTCGTAGCAGAAAAGGGCGATTTTGAAGCTACGCAATTTTTCTTTACAACCATTGCAATACCAGTTTTCATTTTCAGTTTGATTAACTATTGGTCACTCTAAAAATAGTGTTTTCCAAAATTAAGTTATTGAATTTATCTAATTTTAAGAAAACAGAGTAGAAATACGTTACATTTTGACGGAAGGTCAATCAGAGAAACCATGAAGATTAAGCGTTTTAATCAAGTTATTTACGTGATACGTTAAAAAATGATGAACAATAAAACATAGACATGAAAAGTTGGTTACTAGTTGCAAATATACACTAAAAATAAATAAAAAGATCTCATCAATTTCGGACTGAATTTGTTGAAACGGAGGAAATCATATTGTAACATTCACTGTGTATAAAATAAATTATAAACTGAAGATAATTTTGTAAAATAGATATTATAATGTTAAATATAATTAAATTATATTTTAAGTACGGTCGCTGAATCGATTAAATTAGTTGGGTAAACGACGAAATTTTTTTCCATTGCATTCAAAATATTACATGATATTTTCCGACAGCCTTTTAGGTAATCTTACTCCTATGTTATAAGTGGGGTAGCATCATTGAGAATGAAACTTTCACTCTAATTAAATGGTAAAATGAAAGTGCTGAATCACTTGGGAGGGGAATTTGTAACATTTACAACCGATTGCGCCATCTCATTCGACTGAATACACTAATTTTTCACGCCTCGGATAAATCTAAAGTGAAATCGATGCTGTATCGCCATAATGGCTGGTCAAAGTAATGAAATGATTGCCGATAAAAATAAGAGGGGGTAGGAAGAATCAACGAAAAACACTTTCACAGATGCATTCATGAAAAAGAAGTCCCTGAAAAATAAACGACAGAGAGAGCGGGGGAAGGTATGATGCCCACTTATCTAATGAATAAGTACGGATGAGATAAATCTACAGCTATAAACGGAAAAATGAGAATAAAAAACACAACTGGCTCTCTCCGACCCATGAAAACCATTAATTTAATAACGTCTTCGAACGAGAAAAAAGAGAGGAGCAAGAACATTCGACAGTATCACTCCATTAACTCCGACTGAAAAATGTATTGAAGATTCCTTTTTTCCCTTGTATTTTTTCGGAACGGGCCTAGAGAGCATGATTAAATATGAATTGGACGTATGCTTTGCCGGCGGTAAAAGCAGAGGGAACGTGACAAGAGAGGTGGAAAGGAAACGGTGGTTCGGGATGGAGAGAGATGGAATTAGAGGATGGAAAAGTCCAAAACTTGAAGGAGGGTATGGGAACCGAAAAAACGAGACCAGCCACGCATGGGGGACGACAAGCGTGCATTTAGGAGTACTTTAGCGCGCGAGAGTGACGTCATCGCCACCACGACATCATAAAACTGGAATTAATCTGAATTCCAGTTCCCGATACATAAAAATAAAACGCAGATGATTTTTTCAATTTTTTTCTCCATAAACGAGGCAAATATGAAGTTAGTAACCCTTGATTAAAGGATTTGTTTCGTTATTAATATTAACCACTTTCTAACAAATGGTTTCATAATAACACTGCGTGATAAAATAAGGCATGAATCAAATAAGCACTGATAAAAACTTATGCCTTTCAGTACTTACTAAAGGTAATTCAGAGCCTAAGATGAGCACAAAAAATCCAGAGATACTGCAGGCATAACTTAAAACTAAAGACAGAAAGAGCGAAAATATTAACTGGGAATAATCTTAGCATGGAGAAGACAGAATACGCAATTAGACATTGATTTCAGACGAGTGACATTAGTGAAATGAACACTTTCACCACCCTTGGAAGTATAAAAACATCAGGTAGAGGGAGTTCGACGGATACCAAGTGAAGATGGGTTCAGACTAATAATTCCTTTACGTCGGAGACAATAACTACAACTCTCAAAGTTTACAAACAAGCCAGAATTACGTGAAATCATTCATATGAAACGCTTTAGATCGAAGACATGCGCAAAGGGAAAAGCAGATCAAAGAAGAATAGTCTTCCAAACCTGGTGTTGTAAGCGGATACTGAAGTTTAAATTAGCAGATAAAAAAAGGAGTGATACATAGAGAAGCTTAGGAGAAAACTTCAACATGAAGACATGATGTTTTGAAACACACAGATGAACTAGAAGGCGTTTCTGAAAATTAAAGGATTTTTTAGAAACATAACAGATAGGAAAAATGAAATCAGGGTAAGAGCTATAAGGAACAAATTCATAAATCAAATAAAGGAGGATGTTCAATAGGAGAATCAAGGAGAAACGAAAATACAAACTTAAAGAAAGGAGGTATGCAATTACCCTCTCTTCAGCCTGAAATACTGATGATACATGATTGCCAAAAAATAGCTCTCCCAGTTGATTGTAGGCACTGAATAATGGCTATTAATTTTTCAAAGATTATATATATGTCTAAAAAACATCTGACCATATAAGCATTTGACTGTTTTGCTTTCAAAATTTCGTAATGATTTCATTAATTTTATATGTATTGGGAACAAGGTGACATAAACCGGAATTTCACATAATTCTTCCCGAGAATGAATAGCATCGTTAGAGTGACATGTACCTTAATATTTTCATAATGAGTCCAAGAGAAGGAAAAGAGGGAATAAGATATTTCACAATTTTAAAAATGAAAATTGTTGAATGTCGGTCACAGAAAAACTCATAGTACGAAGAAAAATTTTACAAGGTATATCCATGGCTTTTCTTTTTACTCAAGTATTTATAAAATGATTCGAGTAGAAATATATAAGCATACTTATAAATTGCTAGTTCTTCTTAAATAATACTCAGCTGTATCTATTTCAAGATACCCATATTTTAGCTCACGATATTGAGTGAATTCACGAATTTATTATCTATCCTTTACAACACAATTTCATGTTCAGAAAGCAAAAAGACGATAATACATACACTGTGAGATATTAGGAAGGACAAAGTACAAGGAATAGTAACCTAAATCAAGTCTTCATTTCAGTCAGCCATGACTGTTGATATTTTATCGCACAATCCAGCAATCTAACGTTGCGTTTTGAATTTAAGGCTAAACAGTCATGTTAGACAAATATAATTGATTCCTTAATAGCAAATATGATGGTTACGTGAAGGAAGTTAGAAATGAGAACTTTGGCTGAGACTAAAGTAATTTGAGAGCACTCAGGTGAAAGAAAACACTAGAAATGATTTGAGGAAGGAGGTACCCAGCTAGATAGTGGTCTCTTTAGTAACAAATTAAAGAAATCTATGAAATAAGGTATTGATTTTGGTTTTCATACATTAGAAATGATTAAATTTGGATGCATATCCACACTTTTTCCCTTTCCACCACCAGTTCCAACGTTGCAACCATATCAGGATGTGAAAAAAATATTTGGAGAATGATAAAAATATATTTATTCTTCATATTATTTTTGACATATCCACGGCCGCGTCTTCTTAATTCATCCATATATGCTAATAAATTGTCATTGGGAGTAATTAATAATAATAATTGGTTGTTTTTAAAGATTCCAAACATCCTAGAGTATACATTTCAATCGCAATCTTCACGTTCCGTTTTTTTCGTTAACATACTTAGTGCTACCATCAGAATACTGTAAGTGCGTCACCGGTGGCATATAAAGAAATTATACGCACTAAAAAATATCCGTGCTGAGCAAATAACAAGGCTGCCTATATTTATCGTTTTCAGAATTATGTGCAGCAGAGACATTGAGAACTTTCTCCATTCTGATACGTAGAATTCTCTGATTCCTTTTTCTTACCAAAAGAAGTTCAGGCTATCCTCATGGCCTTTCAGATTCCAATTATTTCTCTGCTGACGTCTTACACCTTTTTATCAATCTAATCCTTGAAGTCATATAACTCTGAATTGGAATATATTCATCTATGTAGCAGGTTTTTCCCAGAAACTTATTTCTCAACACGCCTTTTCATCATAAGGAATCCCATGAATCTTTTACACCCAACATATCTCCCTCAATGTCTTCATTCCACTTTATTTTAAATTCTCATCGCAACCTGACCACTTAACCGAAACCCGTAGCGCATATACTCATTCTCCTTCTTTCATACTTGCACTCCCTTATTCCTCGTAGCAAAGTAAGAAATTTATATTTATTTGCCATCCAGCGTCCCCTTTCTCTTGCTTCTTATTTTATTTCCCTCGAAGGAAACCTTTGCCTCGCACACTCCTCCTCTATATGCCCGTGATATTTGAGTAGTAGTATCTCACATTCACCCACTCTCCCATTCCATTTCTCCAGGAGGATTTATTATTTACACCTCCACTCACTTCTCACTTCACCGATTTTGCTTTGTAAAATCCCTCCGTTTGATCCAAAATCGATTGATATCATCACACAATGGTATCTAACTTGTGTGTTCTTTTTTTTCTATTGTCCACCGACGCTTTATAGCTCTAAAAGTCAAAAGAAAAACTCAAAAACGTCTGGTACCATGTATCTAGCATGTGTCATACATTGTCGTATATTGTCATAAAGTCATACGTTGGCATACAAAACAGGTCCAGTGCGTTAAAAGGCACGCATGGACAGAAAATGGAAACAAGAGTCATTTAAAAAAAAATAGCAGAGTAAAGAACGGCCGTAAGAGGAAAGAAATATATACAAGGAGTGCAGTCATATAATACTATGAGTAGGCCAGATGCATATAAAGGCATGAATGGTTAGATGGTTAGAAGAAGAAAATGAGTCATGTTGACCAAATGGTATTCTCGTTTGAACTACCTTTACTCGGAAAAAGTATATAAATATATATGTATATATATATATATATACATATATATATATACATATATATATATATATATATACATATATATATACATATACGCATCGGCCCGGCGAGGCACAAGATCAGGTCAAGTCTCAGTCAAGGAAACATTTTTGCGCTTGTGATCTGCTCGATTCCTTTTCCTTATTTATATCTATTTCCGTGTGAATGAATATTTGTTCGCCATATGGCGGGTTTTCGTTTTGGGATATATATATATATATATATATATATATATATATATATATATACATATATATATAAATGTGTGTGTGCGTGTGTATATATATATATAAAGATAAAGTACAGAGAGTATATTTTTGGCATTTAATTACTCAAAAAATAAAAACACTCTGGTCACCAAAATATTGAAGCGAGTTGTGTTTGCGTTAATCATTTTATTTTTTTTTACTATAATTAAATACAAGTGTGCATCAAGAATATTTATATTTACATATATTGTATATATATATATATATATATATATATATGCCTGTGTTTGTGTGTGTAGACATCTCCTGTTTTTACCAGAAGGAAGATTAAAAGATAAGTTAGGCCAAGAAGCTTTGACTAGGAGGAGGGAATTTATGGCAGGGACAGGCGTAAGGATGTTATTAAAACGCTCTTTAAAACCTTGATGTGCAGTTTACCTATTTAAGGCACGGACACATGGTCAATAAAGCAGAATGATAGGCGTAGAATGGAGGCTTTTAATAATGAGTGCTCCGATGAATGGAGAAGGTGAAGTGGACTGAAAGGAAAACACGTGAGGAAGTACCAGGAATGGTGAGAAGGAGAGGGTACCGTAGAAAAAAATCCGAAGGAGATAGGAAAGATAAATGCAAAGAATTCTCATTGGCAAAGGGATTTTGAACACTGTTAGAAAGCGGAGAATGTAGGACAAAAGAGGAAGGGTTAGGAATGGAATAGGGCTGTTGGACGTAATAAAGGGAGGAAGGAGGTATCAATAATTGAAGAATCTCATTGTAGATGCTGGGTAGCGTTATGCCGAGAGAGTCAAGGAAATTGTTGCTGTATCGCTTGGTACCTAGTGAGATTGTGTCCATGGAAAACCCTACCTTAATCGATGGATTACCCATAATAAGGGCTATAAGTATGTATGTAGGTACCTATATTTTTTTTCACAAACACAAAGAGGTATTAACACATGCATACTTTAAGGACATAAGTTAACATCGCTCCCTAAGTGCGTAAACAGTTGATAATCATAATTTGAAACGATAACTGACATCTCGTGATAGTTACGGAAGTCTGATAGCAAAACCTTCCCTTTTTTTCTCACCTTCAAATGATTTATACCTAAACTACAGAAAAATTATTAATACAGTAAAAAACATCAAAAACGTGAAGATAAGATACTGTGATCACGATAATATTGGGAATAACTGGACATGTGGCAACTATACTATTGGAGCAACATAGAACCGTAAATTCTATATGGTACACGAGCAATTGTTTTGTCCAGAAGTGTTTGGTGAAAGACGGAAAAAGAAGCAGCAACAAAGGATCTTTCTTCACCATGAAAATGCAAGCATTCACAGGTCGGCTGAAACAACTGCCTATTGGTTGGCCGAAATGTCGAATTCATGGAGGCCCGGTTTCAAATCCCAAATATTTTTAGTGTATATTTCCAACTAGTAACCAACTTTTCATGTCTATGTTTTATTGTTCATCATTTTTTAACGTATCACGTAAATAACTTGATTAAAACGCTTAATCTTCATGGTTTCTCTGATTGACCTTCCGTCAAAATGTAACGTATTTCTACTCTGTTTTCTTAAAATTAGATAAATTCAATAACTTAATTTTGGAAAACACTATTTTTAGAGTGACCAATAGTTAATCAAACTGAAAATGAAAACTGGTATTGCAATGGTTGTAAAGAAAAATTGCGTAGCTTCAAAATCGCCCTTTTCTGCTACGAGATGTGCCAAATATCGATGCCACTTCAGAGCTACGTAGCTTATAATCTACAAAAGGTGAAACGTTTTCAATATTCATTAAATTTTATTTTCTTTCTTCTGCTTTGCCTTTTATTTCTAATAGGTTCACTGCGGCCTTAAATGGATAAAATCCATGTAGTCTTAAACTGATAAATTGAGTAGTAATCATATCTCTTGTTTTGTTTTACTGCAAAAGTATATTTTTTACATAGTTTTAACAGTGAAAGAAGAAATTTCGTATATATAAAGGACGTCAAAAAATAAACATTTAGATCCCGGCGGAGTTGAATAGTTTTCAGAGGTATATCGATCTCTACTTGGGGTGCTTTGTGGAGGGCACTTTGAGTGAATACGCCGTCCGTCGGATGGGACGTTAAGCTGCGGACCCATTGGTACCTTTCGTTAAGAGTAGGCTAATGCCGACGCCGGGTTTCTCTCCACCCTTCATCCTTTCCTGTCCATTCCCTATGGCGCAAATGACCTCAGCAGTCGGTCGCCTCCCCTAAATACTATTACTACAACTCGAATTGATGGGTAATCCTCCGTACAGCCCTGATATCGCACCAAATGAGTTCTTTTTATTCCCGTTCATCAAGAAAAAATTGCGTGGCCAACGTTTTTCGGCCACGACGAACAACATCGACGGCCTGAAGAAGCCGTCGATGCATTCAGAAACCATATTTTGACGGTGCCTCAATCAGAGTGGAAAAAGTGTTATGGAATATTGGTTGTAGATGCCGCGACAGTAACTTTTAACGGAGTCATCCGCTGATGTGCATTTCAATGCAACAATTTCAGTGCGTAAAAATCATTCGCCTTGATGTTCTGTTTGTTCTATTCTGCATCGTGTCTTACGTCTTAAACCTCATGCTGTGGCCAATGGTGACCATAGAATAAAAACTTAATTCAAGAATGGCTATATTACAAAGACAATCTCACCGGTAAGAGAAAAACTTCTAGAAAATAACTGATAAAATCATCATATTTCTGAAAAACCTGGAATGAAATGTTCTGGACACCGACAAGGTCAACGCTAGGCTAAACAGATAAAATTCCAAGACAAAAAGGTCAGCATATAAAGGTAAATATATCACTTCTACACTAAGGTGGATTTTAATTGGCTCTGTATCGAGTAGTATGTGGCTCCGTGTCTCTCTTGAGTTTCAACGTCTGGAAGATCGGAGAATGAACTCCAAAACTCACTCTCATAATGCTCGAGACATGTTTACCAGCATAATTTTAATCCATACGTAGCAACACTCAAAAGTTGCCTTAGAATTATCAAATTGTAGCAAACCTCTACGATTTACCTTAGGAAGAATCACCACGAACCATTTATCTTAGGAGTAATGTATATCAGTTTTCTAAATTATCCTGTAAGATACGTAAGATACAAATGTCTTCATTGCCACATATTCATTTTCTATATCGTTGATTACTTCTGAATAGTGGAAAGCCCTAGCAATAATCACATTATACCGATTCCCCATGAATATAATGGCAATGAAACATCCCCCGTTTACAGACTTATTCTCCTTTTCTACGGCTCGCGTCCAAACACTCTGCCACACACTCTGCCTGCGGCTTGAGGTATATTGCGTAGATGTGGGTTTGACGCGGGAAACACGTGCGCTCTCAACCGGTAAATATTTTATTGACGTCAGGGTTTCCTCGTTCAATGGACCATGGGAACACCGACTGAATCACTTCAGATTGCATTAATGCAATTACACCTCCTGCTAACTGGCGCAGAAGTAAATGAACTCCTGCAATTTGATGCATATTTAAAAGAGTACGTATGGATGACGAGAATTCAACATTGCAAAACCGTCATTTGCAGCCCGGGATGGAGATAACTCAGAGAATGGGAGAGGCAGCGTAAGTCTTTCATAAAATAGCTACGGTGAATTAAATAAAAGGGGAAAGATCTTTTACAGTGAAAAGGTTGCGGTTTTGTAGCTCTTATAGTTTTGTGAAAAGTGGCAGTTTAGATATATGAAGTCAGCGCTGGAATAAAATGGAATGCAAAGAGAGTGAAAAGAAGGATGAAAGGAGAAATGAGGGAGTGTGGGAAGGGGAATAGGAAGAAATAACGTCTAAAATGAAAATCTGCCAGTACATAAATGAGGAAGAAATACGAGGAAGGAGCGGTTCAATTGAGGTATGTGCAAATAAATTTTTTTGATTACCGTATTCAGCTCCCCGTGTCTAAAAAATTTAAAGAAATGTCAGCTACCCGGATATTTTCATAAGAAAATAAGGGGAAGAAGTTCAGAGATGAATATTAGCAGAGCTAGGCTAAGACTCACTAACGGAGCGAATTTTAAATTATAGATTTGAACTGCTTGCATTAATTCGAAGGAAATCTCCTTAATGATGATGGAAGAAATGTATTACTAGCCCAGTACTTCGTTATTAGTCCCATTGTACCGCATCAAGAGAAACCGTGTAAATAAATTGAAGAGATTAAGTGTATTACAGGTACATGTATGTATATTTATGATTTAATTTTTCCCTCGAACGTAAGGGATCAGAAAAACATATCCGACCGCGCTGGGTGGGAAAAGTATTTTGTAGACTGGTGTAATCACCCTTTATCACAAATACATAGCGGTGGTCTGCAGGGTGCCATATATAGTATGGTAGCTGAGGGTTACCATACTATAGAGATAAGGCGCATGTAATCACATTAGCTACTCGTACGTGCACTCGATTGAATTATAGGTAACTGAGTAGCACGCGTAATAGCAGGACGTGGTTGTAGGCGTGGAATCACATAAGACCATATTCTGCATTCTAGAGGAATGCGCTAATTAAAAATAGATAGAAATCATGGTCATGATAAAGAATGGAGTAATTAAGCCCGTTTCTCTACTTTTCAGTAAATAGCACTCCTAGGACACATCCGTTCACTTTACGAATGATATATTACGCTGCAATAAATCTCACCACTGCACTTGGGAAAATAATTGTACATCACTGAAGCATTCTTCCACTCTGTAAATGAAACTCTGTCAGTTAGGTTTTCTATTGAAATCAAGTGTTCTTATCTCCAAGCCCCGACCACGCGCCGAGATATTACTTATAAAACCGTACTTAGGACTAAATAGGACCATCGGGAAGCATAACGAAAACAAAATCCAAAACTTCAAATATTTACCATTAAAAGTTACCAGTACTTAATATTGGTGAAAATATAACTCTAAAATCTCAAATCAACCGTCATTCGCCAATAAAAAAAATGCAATAAACTCAACAAAAATGAAATATAGAATGTTGCAAGGAAAGTCTGTTATTATCTCTGCGTGACTTTTAGTTACTTTTTTAGAATACATTCTCCTTAAAGGCATGGCATCGAGACAGAGTTGTTCATGGACTATTAAAATACTCATGGAGAAAGGAGAAATGGTAACAAAATTAACAAGTCAGTTTTTGGAGGAACTGAACCAAAGGAGGGAATTCACTCGGAAAACATGGAGAGGAAAGGGATATGAGAAGAAAAGGATAAGAAGTGGCAAGAAAAGACAAAGAGTGTCACGAAGCATTGAGTTATCCATAATTCGTTTCCTATTCTATCTCGTTGGGTTATATGTCACAACGGAGGAAGTGGTGTTGATAAAAACCAGCCTGGTGTTAGCCAGGCAGTTCACGAGGAGTATCATTCCAGTGGAAGACTGCGAACTGACAATTACGTGGATAAGAAGACAACGGGGAGAGGAGAATTGTGAGAGACAGAGGAGAACGAATACCTCGCCAAAAGAGAAGTCAAAACGATAGAAGATGAGAAACGAAAGGCGGAGGACGAAGAGAAAGAGAGGCCTTGACAAAGGGGTGTGCGAGAAAGAGAAGTGGAGAATGAGTGAAGTGCTCGCGGAGGAGATTTCGAGTGCTTCCGACGGAGGAGACCGACACAATGGCATGGTTAGGCACCTCGATGCGCAATTTGCTGCGGAAGACCAATGTTTATCGAATTCCGTCAGTGTAAGAGGTAGCAACGGAATCATCAACAAGAGAGCAGGGCGAAGCTCACCCGGACCTGAAGGCCCTATACAGAATAGTTCTATAAGTAGTTCGAGACATAGCTGATGGTTTCAAATTCAGATAAACAAGCGTAATGATAATCTTACGGCCCCAGCCATTTTTGCCGATATGAGATACGAAAGCTAATATAAGTAGAATTACTCATCGTAGGGACTTTTTGCTGAGAACTCGCTTATTCATAAGCGTAGAAAGTCTAAAAAGAAAATGTGATTTAGATCAAAGATTATATTGGAATTGATTCGATTATTTGTAAGATTTCCGATAGAAGTCCGTAGGTTGAGTGAATAACGAACCATGTCTTCCAGATTTTTTTTTCATGTCCTGGAAATACATGAAACCTGGTGTATGGAATGCTTTTAAATTTTAGGATTTGATAAATGCTTTGTGTTTCTAATATTTTCAGTAAAACCTTACTCATAGCCAGAAGGCAACTCTAAATATTAAATTAGTCTCCACGGGAGTTCATGAAATAGTTTTCTGCAATGGAAACGGAATTACATCTTAATCCGAAGATTAATTGCCTCCGAGCCGCCTGAGTTCATCTTACGAAGAAATTCCACACTTCGAATGGCATGGCCACGGAGAGATCGCTCGAAGCCAGTTGAATGGGACATAATTCCTTTCGTACTTCAAAAGGAAGGTTGAACATCGAGACGTGTGTGCAGATTAGGATACGGGACATCACACCGTCTGCAAAAGAATGTTTTCGTCCACGGAAGAAGTGTATGAGATGTCATGCTAATGCGAAATATTTTGTGCTGGTTAGATTGGTATGGAGGGTAACAGGCAATTTGGCAAGTAAAAGGCAAGGTAGTCCTACAAGGAAATACCACAGAATTGTTCCTCACAGATCTCTTAGGTATAGGTAAAAAAGATCACGGCATTAAATCAAAAAGACACGGTAAGTAGCGAAGTCGAGCTATTTTACCTGAGCTCGAGAATTCAGTCATCCATTTGGCTGGACAGAGACAACAATAGACACCATATAACCACTCCAATTATGAATGGGAGGGGGGACGAAGAGAACAACAATGGGAAAAAGACATGGAAGAGGGGTAGAGGCGTCACCATAAATACATAGATAGCAGACTGTTTTTGCGAAAGCTGACTGAGTTATTATGAAAATGAGTAACATGCATCTCAAGGGATTTTAATAAAATGCCTGGGTTCCCATAGTTTGACATATTTGACTATTATATTTCTACAATCCACATATACTGTCAAATAATCACTCAAAAATTGGAAACAACTCGCTGCTCCTGAATATGCGGTCTGCAAAGGAAGCAAAAGCTTGGACTTGAAAGTTCCAGACGATGCAGAGGCCACTGAAAATGTCTAAATTCTAGTTATGAGACAGTTTTTGGGACCCTTTTAAACCTTACCGGATGCGTAGAACCTATGATACCTTGCATACAACCATGGTTAATAGTAAAAGAAAGAGTAATCAGCGCCAAGCGCGGGCCAATTAGTGCCCTGTGATCGCGTACAAAACAGATAAATCAGAAAAAAAGGGTACTAAACCAAATGAGGTGTTGTTGAAGATCGTTTTAGGGTCCAAGCCATGAAATCGATGATATTTTACGTTCACTGGTCATATTTTACTCTTTCCCTTTCCTAGCCGCTCATTTTCCTCCCCATAGAAGAACTCGTCCGCATCGGGCATATTCAAGTTTGCAACGACCCCTGCGCGCGGAGGCATTCCCTTTGATCGCGGCGATGAAAGTTTTAAGAAGCAAGGGTGTGGAAAGACCACGGCCTTCTGACACTTTAACCACTGGACCTTCCCCTTTACTTCTTGCGCTAAGGGACTCACGATCCCACCGCGATTTAGTACAAACCTCCACTAAAAAGGCTAAAAGAAAACATAATTTCCCTACTACAAGGGCAGAAAATGGGATGATAAGATAAAAGATAATGAAGACGAAGGAAGTCTTCAAAGCAAATTCTTAGATTAATACCAGTAAACTGCGCGGATTTTGGTATATAATGAAATGACTCTTGAGGTAAAAGGTGACTCAGTCATGAATTAAACAGGTCTAGTGCTAAACCTTTAAGTAGCCAAGGTAAATATGATGCCTTTCAAGTTTTACTGAAGAAGAACAGCTAATAGCGTTATTATAGCTAGGCTTGAAATTACGCACTTGAAATTTATAATTAAATAAATGCAATAAGCTATCAAGGACAAACATTTAACAATCAAAAATGGTATAATAATCTTATTTAGCGCTTATCCTGGGTGAAACATTGACGGAACACGTATGTACGCTATCTTTTGGTAGTTATCCTCTCTATTAGAATTTCCTACTGTCATACGGGATTATCATGAAGTTGATTTCATTTCCGAAATGGATGTTTTATTTTATCTTACCTTTACTTTAGTTTTCTTCTTACTGTTAGAAGTTCGTCTTTCAATCACAAAGTATACCACTCAAATACCGAAGTACACGTACGTGCATTTAGTATTATCTTCATTAATTGATATATTTCATATATTTATTTGTTAAATAATTTAGCAAACCTTTGATTTGAAACAAAATGTTGATGGTGTATGCCTGCTGATGAATCATCCCCTGTTACACACCGAAGCTTTGGCTTTTGGGGCATCACGCATAAGGAATAGAAGTGCAGAATGACCCGTTTTGGGTGTACACGTTGTTTTGGGATACTAATTTAAAACTACCGCCAATACCCAATCAAAACCATAGTCGTCCACGCTGCCAAAGAGGGGACCCAAATGTAATGCAGTGCAGGGTACGCACAGCAATATGAACCATTTCTCTCATTACAAAAAAACTGGCGAAGGAATTTACGAAACTGAGAGTGGAGGCAAGTTTTCGAGACTACTTTACTTACTGAAGGGATGTGCGGATCCAAGGCCAAAAGGGCCAATCATCACCTGCCAGAAGTTCTCAAAACTAGGAGGCAATGCCCTTTAAATTTCATTTCTCAAGTTGAGAGTGTTAAACTTATAAGACTTTCTTACTCCGCATTCATTCACCTTTAGTATCAACCGTAAAATATATATTGGAGGGATGAGATGCCTTATGAGACTCATCATAACCATATTGCTTGCATGCTTACCACGATGCTACTTTTCAAAAGACCTTTTCCATAATATCGCCTCTCTGTCACGTGTGATATTAACCGCAGCATTCGGATATTACACCTTTTGGTTTTTATTTCTACATTTAGTATAGTTTTATAGAGTTTTTTTAGTATATTCATGGAACATAACAGCAAAAAAATGCTTTCTCTCTATTGAATATAATAATATATTGAAAGTATTCCTAACATACATTTTTATCTTCAAGGCACCCCTATCCTCATTCACTGCAGTCAAGGCCTTACTATTTTTCAAGGTAGCCATTCAAATTCACCAACAATTTTCACACATCGTCTTCACAGTATTTGAATCTTGCCGCACCAAATCAGAGAGATGGTATACACCATTGAAACAATGAAAAGTTGGATAAGAGGTGAACGAGAGGTGCTACAGCGAAGCGGTGGCAAAATATCGCAGCGAAGGGTGTGGAAGGAAAGGAGGGAGGCGGAAGAGAGAGAGTATGGGAGGGTTTGTGGGAGAGCCTATTTGGAATTTATCGCGTTTCGAGCACACGGTGCGTTTGGCACCGTTAGGGGAGTTAGTGAGCGCGTTGGGTAGGGGGATGTTGAAGGGGAGGGAAGAGGGGGCGAGTGTCGGCGAGATGGAGGGGCGTCTATAGGAACTAGAGGATGGGAAGGGAGAAGCGAGAAAGGGAGATGGAGGAAGATGGATAAGGGTGGGAGAGGTTTAGAAAGTTGGCGTTGCCTAGCTGTTCTCCCTACCCAAAGTTGGCAACCACTGCAACGGCTTCAATAGGCTAGAGGGATAAAGTTGTGGACGGCCAATTGTTTTAACCGCACATTTTTGGTGTTTTATTTCATTTTTGTCTCGCACAGTTCATCCAAAGTAAATGAATGATTTACTATGGTCCACCAGTTTGTATTCGATCGTAATTAAACAGTTTATCATAACCAGAGTCTATATCACCCCCGGCTGAACGAGTGCTGAAATTTAATCCTTAGGATAATATTTCGATGAGACTTAATGTTCAAGATAAAATTAATTCCAACTCTCTCTTTGTTCATAAAACTTACTGACCGACAGTATCGACTCTTAATTTAAATTATCATCATCGCCCAAATAATCTCCATACCTGGTGGCTACTACTCTTCCAATCGAACAAGTACAGGGGAGTGTGCCCTTGGTCATGTACTTGAAGGAGCCATTTATTCATTTAGCGGAAAGGCATGCCATATGTATTAAGTTTTGGTATATTTAAAGTTAGGGCATGTCACACGGGCAGTCTACATTGGAAAATAATAATTTTATTAAGAATTCCGAATTTATTTTACGCGTCAGCAAAATAATTATTTCATATGAAAATATTACTTGGTTGAAGCTTTGTGAAATCACCCAACCAAATCTTAGTAATTCTTCTTTTGCTCTTTATTGGTAGGACTACATGTTATAATCTATCTAAAACTGCTAAAATTCCAAAACTCTAACAAAAGAAACTGATAAAATCTACCCAAAAATTACATACGTCAAATATCAGTTACACTTTTTGTCAATCCTGCTCTAATGACAGTACCGACAGTACCGGGATATGGGAAGGCAAATTTTCTGTAGTTAATATTTTTTTATTCGGGAATCGACTAGAGTCTCTATTTGCAAGTAGTAGATAACGAAAAAAGGATTTCACGCTCTCATATTGTTTTTACACCTGTTTTTAAGTAATATTTGTTTAGTAAATATCAAAATTTGGAAATATATGAAGCCTCATTGAAACTAAACGAGGCGCAAAACAATCTTAAGAGAGCAAATGGTGAAAACAAGAGAGAGGGCTATATAAGAGTGAATAGAGTTTTTATAAAAGGTAAAATTCAATTACTCTAGTTTTCATGAGCAAGATACAGTCGTACAACTGAGAATAAAAACGTGGTCAGTAAAATTATGAGAAGAGAAAAATCACGCTTCAATATACCATCCTTACCAGAGGTAAACTGAAGAATATTTATGAAATGTGCTAATTGTCGAGCGTTCGTTATTATTTATTTTAGAGAATATGATTGCCCAATGTAGCACTTCAAACTTGATTTTTTCTAACTACTGATATCCAACCAGGTCAGGATCATCAGATAAGGTATCCCAGGAATTCTATCCACCGATTGTAAAGATAGATTTATGAGAGGTTGACAGTTGACATAGTTTCCACACTGGAGGTCCGCGTCTGATAAAAACACCAAGCTGTAATTTTATGCGGTGTGTCAGTTTCTAATTAGTCAGGTTTTTCTCTGATAAATTTCCCACGGATTATGTAAAAATAATTGTGATAATATGGACTCAAAATACAAGTTGCTGCTCAAAACGTAAGATCCTGTAGTAAGCGCAAATGTATTCACATTCATAAAGGTGCATAGGATTTATCAGTAAAAATGGCATCATTGAAGTCTGCACGACTAAGATCAGGACAATGCCATCATTAAAAAAATTGCGAGGAAAACAGAATGAAATATTTAGACAGAATACTCATTTTTTTATTTATTATCACACTTCGCTTCACGCGCAATACGTTCCGAACTTTGTCCTTTTCACGTTAGGACGGTTTTCTTCAAAATAAGAAAGCTCCAAAAATCGATAGAGTTTCAAAGATAACTTTTAACTAACGTTAAATCAACGTACTATATTCAGTTTCAATTCTTCAAACTTTCACGGCTCCCATAGTTCTATGCCCTTAGCGAGAGACCTTACCACGAAGCAGAATTCCTTTTCACGTTTTATACACCTCAGGGAACCTTGTGGTAAACGCTAACTTAATCTGTCGTCACCAAGTCTGCGCCATAACCAACAGGGACTGGGTTTTACGGCCATAAAGAATAAGTAGTGGAAAATATGAACTAACAATTTACCAAATCGCCATCAATAATATTGAAAGGAAAATGAAGAGCCATCTATTGCCCAAAGCCAGAGATTACTACCCTGAAAATGATTCTGGTGATTTGAGGCGTAACGAGAGCGAAAAAATCTCTAGCGCTCCCAAAGAGATATTACTAAAGTGAAGATGGAATGAAGGAAATAAAAATCCTCAGAGCAAGGAAGAAAACCAAAATGATTACACAAATTAATCCAAAATAATTTATTCTACCTAACTTTGATGTCTAAAAAATCCTTGCCGTAATGCATGCTTTTAAAAACAGGTTTGTTTCCATCATTTGAGAAACGAAACCTAGCATAAAGATCATGAAAACATTAGATGTGTCAATGTTGCAAGTATCGAAAATTTCTTAAAATTCATTGAACACTACAGTAAAGTAATTGTTACCACATTTTTTCACCGTGAAAGCAACAAAATTCTGACAAAACAGAGAGTTGAGAGCTTCATCCAAATCCCCGTACGTTAAATTACATTTCCCCGGACTTGAGCTTCAATCCAAATATAGACTGCGAGAAAATTAAAAAAAAAACCAATTGGAGATGGGCAAGGAAACAATGAATGATGCGCGGGAAATGCGCGTGAAAAATTACTCTTCGGAATGGAAAAACAATCACCAGTGAGCTAGCTCGCCACTAGCTGAGCTGGGTCGAGGGAAAGGGTTCCGAAGGACAGGAGCGGAGGGAAGTACAGGACCGCAAGACTGACGTGGTGAAATGAACGGGAATGGAGGAAAGGGGTGATAAGTGAGAGAGTAGGGAGCAGTTTGGAGTGAAGGGATAAGCAGAGGATTAGAATAACACGAAGAAAGGGTTGAATAAGTGACAATCGAGGGAGGAAGGTCGTGAGGAGGGCCGAAGAGAGAGAGAGAGGGAACGTGTTCGAGAGGAACGAGCATAATGGACGCACGACGAGCGGAGCGACAGCGTTGGATGGATGGTGGAGAGGTTCCCAGAAAACGTGGTCGGTGGAGAGAGCGAAGTGAACCGGGAACAGGTCAAAAAAAGCTCCATGAGAAAGGTGAAGAGTAGTAAGAATGGGCGAACTAGTGAAAAGTAAACAAAAAGGAGATTCATTTGCCAAAAGTTACCAAAACGAACTTTCTTTATGCAGAGGATTTGTTAAAATATTTGTAGCAATAAAAGAGTGAGTTTTTAATGAAAATACATCACTGCTTGGGCTGCCGCAGCGTAAACTTAAATTTCATAAATAATCTTAAATAATCTTAAGTTTGCGTCAACTGAAGACCAGTCTCCCGGAAAATGTTTAATCATAAAGAAAATCAAATAATTCATTCATACCCTATTGAATGAAAAATGACCGAAGAAAATAAAAGGTGAATGATGAAAAACGAAATGAAATTATTTTATAGACGAAAAACAATAAAATTCATAAAATTGACAAAGAGTTTGAATTCGTCCAGATCTTTTTATTAATTCGTATATTGATAATAGACTCGTGCGTATATTCCTTTAGTACTGTTATTTTGTAGTCAATTTTATGGCTCGTGCGAAATTATTGCCATCATCATTTTTCAGCCTGTCCGCCTACGCGCATAAAATCTAAGAATAAATAAAATTCGTCTGAAAATTTGAACCAGGCAAAAAATATGTTGAAAAAGGGAAGATAATCAGTTGGAAGCTACGAGACCGTTACTGAAACAATGTTCCTTAAAAACAATGGTGTTTCTAGGATCCCAAGATTTTGGCTCTTTAAGATTTACTGGTTCTTTACACATATAAATTCAAATAGATTCATGAAATTTATCAATACGAGTGTTTTGTAAGATAAGCATTTAAAAAATAATGTTGATAAATAATTCAAAAGATAAAATGAGAATTAAAATGATGCATCACTACCGTTAAAAACATCCTTAAGAAACTGTTAATTAAATTTCCACAAAATACTCTCCAAGCTTGGTGTCCTAACGCCCCCCGCCGTGCGTCCTTGTTTCAGGTGGGGTGCAAGTGAATGTTTATGAAGTCCATTGTATTTGTGAATAGCACGTCCGGAATGCGTAGAACACTAACCGGAAATAAATGTCTGAATAACATGTGTGGCTGCCGTCTTTAAACGTATTTTCCTGTTCTCTTTGAGTAGGCATAGGGATAGCTGCTAACTGTGCAACACTCGTAATTAAGATTGCGTTCCAAAAGTAATGCAATTGAATTTCCCGCGCCGCTCCTAATGGGTAGAGGCACTTGGAAAATGTCGGGGGAAGCTAAGCCTTGCCACGAAACCGGTCTCAGTGCTTTCCATAACATAGAAGAATTATAACAAATAAGAATATCTGATAACTATGCAATACTCTTAATAATAATGCAACCATGTAATACTCATTATATATTACCTTTTGTAACATTGATTGGAGATGAGATGTCATGTTAATATTCCAAGGCAAGTTTGATTGTAACGCTTGGGACTTGTGTGCCGCATGACTTTGTCTATCTGCACATGTGAGTTTTAATAATTATAATATATGTAGGCATATTGCATATTTGGTGTTTCGTCGTCCCCTTTCCACGCGGTTTTTGGTGGATTGCGGGGTGCGAGCTGCATGAGGAAATAGAGGGAATTCACGTAGAATGGCTGGTGGCCTACGACCTCCTGCCACACGTCCTTGCGATGGCTTTCGGAGTATTATGTAGATGTAGATGTAAATCCTAGTAAAAAAATCTACGTCATAGTATTACCTTTTTGTACTTTCTGCGTGAATTATTTGAAATATTATCTGAATACACTCTTGCGGTTTTCGTTCAATGCATAACAGTTTTTACTGTACTGATCTTATCGTCAGGCATACAAAAGTTCAATAACCTTCAAACCATCCTTGTTAGATGAATAATAATTATAACCATAGGAAATACTTCATTTTGCCATATAAACCGCTGTTTCATTTTTTCACAATCCCATTTTAATGGCCGAGATAAAAATCGAAATACGTGTATACTTTGGAAGTAATGAAAAAGTAGAAATCATAAATATAAAACTTAACATTAAAAACTACGGGTGTGTAGCTTCAGGGCATTAGAGGACAATGAATTAATTCTGCACACTCAAAAATTATAACGTTGCAATCTCAGCGTATTTGTTAAGCTATCGGAAGAAATATTTAGCTAAAACTATTTAGTGCTCCCCCTGGAATAGAAATATCAAAATATCTATAATATCCCCACTCATTGAATTTGCGAAGTCTACTTTAATTCGTTCCTTCAAATGGAAATATACCAGCATATTAACTTAAATTATTTTCTTTTATACCATTTACCGAGATAAAACAAGGTGCTGACTATAATACAGACACTCATAAAAACATACTTTTAATAGGTTGAGGTTTGATAAACTTATGATTTTGGTGAAAAGAATATAAAAGTACCAAAATTTAGAGTAAATGCGGCAGACAAAAGATTTACCACATGAAAAGTTTTACAATCTCATCAAAGGCGGTGTTAAAGCATTATGCCGTCCAAAATATCTTGTGTTCATGAGGATTAAAAAGAAAAGCAAAATAAATTCTGTAACTCTGGAAAAAATATTCCTCATAAAAGGCTCTCTGCCTTTTCCCTCCCAAACCCTCACTACTAACTACGCCGTTCCCTCCGGTCGTTGGCTAGGATTAACGGAGTCACTCTAAAACGTCCGAGTTCAGGAACGAAATGAGGAAGGGAACGGAAAAATGGGCGTCCGTGAAATGGAAGGAAGAGAGAGTGAGGTGGGAACAACAGTCAAAGATTGGAGAACGAACGAGGTCAGGATGGGAACGGGAGGAAGGAAGCAAGCTGCAAGAAGAGCTCTCCCCATCGAAGAGGAAGGAAAATGAAGGGTGAAGAAAATCCGATGAGGAAGCGGTTGTACCGCTGCGGTCGGGAGGTCGAGTGTCCGGCGAGTCTACCACCGCTCGGTGAGCCTATGAGAGAGGGGATCTGGCAAGACGGCAGAGCAGGGCAAGGCAAAGGGGGGAGAGGTAGGAAGAAGACCCTGCTGGGGGTGGGTAAAGAACGTCCCACTCCACTTCTCCCTCAATCCCTCGACACTGCCTCTGTGGTCCCGTGGGAAGCTGGAACTTCCATGGGGGGAGAAGATTAATTGACATCCTCCCTCCGGTGCTGCATGAAACTTGAAAAGGGCTTAATATCAAGTCTTCCGCTTTTCGTGATCGGTAAAATAATAGGAAAAAATTGAGGAAAAACTTTATTGCAAATATTATGATATTTTTCTCCACAGAAACCTGTGTCACGAGTTTTGAGTCGTCTCAAGCTTGTGACCTAAAAATCACTTTATTTTCTTGGAGGCAATTCAAATATTGAAGCATACTCCCCTATAAATTACAGAATTTTAAAGCGAAAAATTAAAAATAAATATTTCAATAACAATTAAACCGATTCTTTGATACCTAATTCATGCATGGATTCCTTCCCAGAAGTTAGGACTTCGTAACTAATTCACCATCCTTCCGAGAGTATTTTATATCTCCTAGGAAAACGTCAGAGTACATTAGTACTTTTTTCAATTTTGTTAAAATACAATATTCATGCGGTGTCTAATCACTGCTTGAATCGATAATTTACAGACCACGATTTATTATGATTATTTATTATAACCATAATCAATATCACAGAAACCGTTCTAGAATGAAGAAGTGGATGGGGAACAAAATTACCGCTTATGTGCGAGCAATTTTTATCCACAGGAAAATATTCATGATAAAATTACGTAACTCAGGAGATGATTTAAGCCCATAAAATATTTTTAATGTGGACGGTAATCTTTGGGAGGAAATCGATGGAAAATCCCATAGTGGCTGAATCTCAGGGCATCATTAATATTAAGTTCACAGGTTAAACCGATGAAACATATCCCCTGATTATCCTTTCCAAGAATTTTTAGACAAATTTTTAATCGAAAGACATATTTCAGAAAATCCCGCAAGTTAAATCAACATCGGTAACCAAGGAAGCTGAAAGGAAATAGTGAAGGTCTCTGCACAATAGATGGCACCACACTCCAGAGCGAAAGTGGGTACAAAAAAGGGCGGCATCAGACGGCGCCATAAAAAGTTCAATATTTTACCTGATGATTTATTCACTCTAAAAAAAGAAGCTCCTTCTGTAGCATAATTGGAAATAATGTCGGAAGGAAAATATAGCTTCTCCAATCGCATACTTGAGGGGGAAAGGAGGAACCCCACGGTCCGGAAAATGAGTACATTCAGAGGCTTAGCGCGAAGCCGCATGACGGTAAGATTGACGACATTTAATGCCCTAATGGAGCATAGGATGACTAAAAAGAAGTGAGAGTGGAGAGGGAGAAGAAAGCTAAGTTAAAAGACGAGCTGAGGAGTCCAATTTTTTCTTTAAAGTCTCAAAAATTACTTCTAAACCCGTAACACAGTTTTAGGCGTTGCATGGTGGAAATAGTTCATGATGAAAGAAGACACTTCGCTTTTCCATATGCAATATTTTTTTTACGATCTAGGTCATGATCTGATGATGTTAAGCTGCAACGAAACCTAAGTCGAGATAAAAATTTTCCATGTGGAAAAGCAAAGTGCCTTCATTCATCATTTCTAAACACGCTCAAACACGAGGCGTGGCTACATCTTCTAAACTCGCTCTCTTCGTTCAGGGAATGATAAAGTAAAATCAAAACGCTTAGGTAATTTTCTTTCAAGTAGTAGTAGTTTTGAGGGGAGGCGACCGACAGCTGAGGTCATTTGCGCCATAGGGGATGGATAGGAAAGGATGAAGGGTGGAGAGAAACCCGGCGTCGGCATTAGCCTACTCTTTACGAAAGGCGCCAAGGGGTCCGCGGCTTAACGTCCCATCCGACGGACGGCGTACTCACTCAAAGTGCCCTCCACAAAGCACCTCAAGCAGGGATCGAGATACCTCTGAAAAATATTCAACACCGCCGGGATTTGAACCCGGGTTTTCTTTCAATATATGGCTATAATTACAAAAATATTTTGGTGTAATAGGATTATGAGTATAAATACTTCGAATTTTCGGAAATTCATACTACGCTGAATGTAATCATAAGAAGAACTAGATACATATAGTATTACCACTAACTCATAATAATTTTTATGTCCTAATTGGAGTATTTCGGCACACAACAATACGACCTCTGAGATATTGCAATCCTTGAACATAGTTTTGCGTAGTGTATACTTTATTTGATGCAAACCTGGTTTAAAATTTTGACTCGCAGAAATATAACACGTTTCAGGCATTTGTTTGGAGAATAAAATCACTTTGAGCAAAGTTTTGAACTACAATAATTAAAATGTTTTCGTAAAATTGAAGAGCAATTTTAATAGTGGTACCTACGACACTATAATTATGAACTCTTTGAAGTAGCTTACGCATTCTCATTCAGATCAGAAACATACCGGGTTTATCTAAGATATCATCATTGGCGTCCATAAACAATTAACTATAATATATTGAGAGAAAAATACGCAAAAGTGAAGGAAATAACGAATAAAATAAATTGCAAAAAAACGACAATGCAAATTGCTTTTTCACTCAAGTGCTGTATTTACATATCATGAGAATTAGGCAGTTAGTTATGGTTTCAAATGAAACTATTTTCGCTAAAAGTTATATGATAATAACAAATTTGATCCCATAATACTTCAAAATAAAGCTTTGAAGTTTAAATAAAAAAAGCAATGAAAAAATAACGCAAAAGTGAAATTTCGCACTGCATTCTTATTATTTTACTGGAATAATTTCTGTAAATGGGTCATCCACTTTTATCTGTCTTTTGACTGATTTTTCTTAGTAAATCAAAAATGCAAAGTGAAGCTTTCGTACTATATTCAAAATGAAATGAAATAAAATGCTAGAGTAATGAATAATTGGCTCCTAATTTCAATATTTTAAATTTCGCAAAGGTGCAGATTAAATTATTTTCTTTTTTAATTATTTTATACCCAAGGGTTTGATTGTAGCTCATTAACCTCCTTCAATGCCATAGTTGGTAAAATGTTTTCCATGTACGTATAGGGCTCATTGAATTCTTTTATCATTATAGAATGAGTGGAAACGTTAGGCTTCCAGCAACTATTGATTTTCAAGACCTATTCAGGTGCCGACAAAAGCACACAAATAAGATCGCTAACCTTGTAGAAGCCCTTCATTAACATTTTCTTGCCAAATACTCTTGGGCTGAAATAATTAGAAGCTTCACATTTTCTCCAAATGACGCTGTCTACATAATGAACAAATATTTCCAATTACAGCCTCCTCGTACTTAATCCTATAGGAATAATAATAAATCATGATAGTTCAAGATGCTTGAGGAGGGCATGAATCACTGAAATTTATTCCATTTGGACAGGACATTCTATCTTGATATCACTGGCAACCAACTTTCCACAATTGAATAATGCACACTTATAGTTTTTATGTTATTTTTCATGTAATCGAAGACGTGGTATTTTGGCGTGCATATTCAATGAAAGAATCTTCACTTTAATTCAATTTGTTTATCTTAGCAGATATACGAAGATATACATTTCATTCGTTGAATGCAAACTTCAAGAAAACAACTTAAAAACAGTGGTTGATTGCGATTAAATTGAAAATTGGAAATGTTTTATTAACCCCTGGCCTAATAACTGCCAGCTCGGCGAATTTTTCTTCAGTTAATTCATCAACTCCACTGAATGGCCACACGAGCACTCAATAATTAGGAACCTAATCTGAGATATCGACTACGAAAGTTGAGTAAGATACTATGATTTATAATGAAGCTCAATGTTTTTATTTTAATTGGTATATTGCCTACAATCGAACGTCTTCTCGCGTAGGCGTTGGGCCATAACTTTACCGACCCCCTCCGAGTAAGAAAAGGGGGTGCAGTTGGTGAAGTCACCTTTACACAGGAATTGAACTCAGAAGAGGGGAGGAGGGGAGAAAAGAAGAGAAAACCCTTTTAAGAAAGGGGGCACAGGAGTGTGGGAGAAAATTGGATACAGGGGGATAAGAAAGTGAAGGGCAGATAGGAGAGTGTCGAGAAGTGGTGTTCATTGGGAGAGGGGGAATAATAAGGGGAGAAGAGGAAAAGGAAAAAGGGGCAGCGCCTCTCGCCTCAGAGAGTGACCCTCCTGCCGTTCTCTTGAGTATAGAATGTGAAAGCTTCGAGGCTAATGTCAGAGGATGGGGATGGGAGAGAGAGAGAGAGAGAGAGAGAGAGAGAGAGAGAGAGAGAGAGAGAAAGCTTTCATTGGGTCAAAGGGAGTGCCGATTAATCGATTTACCGACGCACACACCTCTTTCATTCCTCTCTCATTCTGTCCCTTTATTTAACGACACCTCATCCCTCGAAAGAGCCCCTAGTTCTGTTTTGAAAACATTCCATCTTTAACCTCCTCCTCCCACACCTGCACTACGCAGACTCACACTCTAACCTCACTATTTTAATTTGTCATCATAAGCATGATTCATGAGTGATGCGCTCCCAACGTCCAGCTTTTCCAAACGGCATCGAATAGATCTTGTACATTCATTTTTTTTACTATTTGTCTATTACGAACGCTTTTCATATCGGTAGCGCATGTCATGTGGTTAACATGGTAGGAGTAAAGTACTTAAAATACCATATGATCACAGTAGATACAGTTTAATCAATGACTTATTGATGAAGATAAATGATTGTGGTGTATAGAGACTGGAGAAAAAACCGCGCGTCAATGTGAGTAGATGTTCTTCTCCACACATTGCCATTGGCAATCGATGGTTTTTGGCCTATCAAAATAACTGTTAGCTTTTGTTTACTAAGAACAATATATATTTTCTTATTTTCAGTTTTTCAGACCATCATTTTCGAAGCTAGCCCGACTTACGTAGCTGTATTGAAGCATCACTTTAACATGAGTGTATGTAATTAGTTAAGCATCGTATATACTTTGATTAAATTCTCAACCGTTTTTTAAGAAACCAACGTTAATTGTGTTGGTTTCCCCTTTAAAATTTGCAACATGTATTGCAGTGTGAGATCCCCAGTATGAAATGCACATATATTTTATGACAAATATGTTCCTCATATTGTTCATAAATGAAGAGAAGATTTTATTCAATATTTATTTATGAATTGGAAATTTCAGTTCATTCAGCAAATTCAATATAATAATGACTGATGTTCATTGCTTTAACCTCAGGTGTCCGGTGTCGTTATTTTTCTATCAATTTATTCAAATCCTTACAATGTCATTTTTTCATCTTTTTTTTAAAACGTAAAAGAACTTATTTTGAAAATATGAGACATTGTTTAATTAAGCAATGTATTTTAAACAAAATATTAAGTACATCATAGAAATATTTCCGCATATATTTAATCTAGGTTTTCACATCAAATGCTAATAGTTTAACAGAGTATGTTTGTTAAATCCTTTTAAATAAATTTGGCCTTGGAGAGCTTTTAGCTGTGGCATTGAATCTCGAGTGAAGCTGCATAAAAACTTAAATGTCATCAAATATATTTACACCACTTATCCAACCTTTACGGTATAATATTACATTTTTTAAATTACACTTTTGACAAAACAAAATGCAATTCATGTGTTATTAAGAGTGAATAAATTATTATCATAGCTAAAAAATTATTTATTCGAGACAATTTCTCTTGGTCCCTTTTAACATTATTTTTAATGCATTTTTCATGATCATGTCTCATGATACTATATTTATCGTAAGCATTTTAAGGTTACCCTTTTTATTTGGCAATTGGTAAATTCGATTCAAGCGCACGCAGGTGTTTAAATCAGACAAAACTATCAACTGAGGTGTACAAGTCTTTTCAAATCATTCGAATACACGTAATGAGCAATTTATCTACACTAGTGCAGTCATTCACACAATAGAAGAAATTTAGAGATAGGCCAGCGTGCTCTAGTTTTACCGAAACTTATCGCGTTACTACTGGGTTTATTTCGGGAATCCATTTCAACACCACGATATTGTATTGAATCGGGCGCAGTGTGTAGGTAGAATGATAATTAATCGGTGAATGGATAAATGAAGAGATGGTATAATCAAAATCGTCATATAGTTTTAGTGACTATAGTGAAATTACGCGTTTCAACCGATAATGCTCAGTAGAAGTTTGAAAACGAGACCTGCTATCAATAATTGATTATCATTTATTATTTTTACCACCCTATATGCACTAAATGATTGAATTTTCATTGCATCATCATATAGAATGTTTAATTAACCTCTTTAACTAAAATATTTGGAAGGTAATGTCACTAATTGACTGAATGACTTACAGGAATATTTTATCCAGACCGGAAACATTTTGTTTCCATTTAATTGAAAATTTTACCGAACTCTCAAAGCCAAAATAAAAGTTTTGTGTCAAGAGATACCAGTCAAATTTTAAAATCAGAAAATTAATGTATACATCACAAATTTAAAAATAACTATTGACTTCTAACCTTTTGATTTCATTGAATCTTTCAAAGGAATGAAATTAGTCTATGAACAAATCCTGGAACAGCTCGTAGCCACAAAATAATATTCAAGTAATGAGAGCAAATGCTCCCCGGAAAAAACCTAAAAATAAAAGTGATGGCAAAGTTATATGAATGTGTCCTTTGACGCCCGAGTACACAACAATTTCAATTGCTGAAGGATATACCGCCGTTTTTTGAGCTTGCGATAAATTCTGGCGCATAAAGAGACGGGAAGTAGCCGTGAGCTGTCATTTCATTCCCCTCGCCTCGCCGTGCGTCACTCTTTGCAAAGCGGAGCAGGCGGATGCAGAGAACGGGATTAAAATGTCCTCAATTGACACGGCTCAAGTGAGAAACTGGATGTCCGCCAATTCCAACAACATGGTGTTCAAGGGGACAAGGGGTATTGGAAGGAGAGAATGGGCACGATAAGCCATCGCGCTTTTACGCGGAACAAAAAAGCGCCTCACTAAAACTTCTGTTCAGTTCGCTAGGAAGGGATTTTACTCCATTGAAGCACTAATCCGATGACGGACCATGATCAAGTTACCAAACAATGATCCTCACACCTGAAACTCCCCTGCGATCCGAATAATTGTCATGTGGGTTAACGAAGGAACGGAATGCTTTCCTTATGGTGCTAATGTCAGACGAAATGGGAGCAAAAACAGCCAAGTGAAACAGTAATTTGTGGGTTTTATGATAATTTTACTCGGTTACAGCTCAAAATAAAAATAAATGTGAAATATTATGAAAAAGGAGGTGACAGAGGTTTGGGATGATTGTTTTACAGCCCCAATGAAGGATAACTGGCGGGCAAAAGAAATTCTACTTATTGTATTTCTATTTTTCTTAATCGAACACTATGAAACGAGCTATGAATGAGAGTCATTCCTTGACGCCTGAGCAGTAGATTGCGAGCAACAGGATTGGCACCAGATGCTCCAAGCATAATTAACTCTCTCTCCTGTTACGCCTCAAGCTCCATGAATTGAAAAAGCTTTCGACAGGATCGATTTTTGACTTCTCCGCTTGAGTGCCCCACAAAGGAACTATATTTTTTCACGTCCCTTGAAAGGAAAATTTGACATTGAAAAATACAATAAATTGTAAAAAATCTCTTTCTGGAATATTGAGTGACTCCGCTATATTTGATACTGAAATTCAGAGATTAAAAAATTATAGGAAGATTGAGAAATATTAAGTATATTCCTCATATATATATTTTTTTTCAAAAATGTTAAACAAAAGCTAACGCCCTGCAAAGATAGTGATTATTTGCAGGAAAGCAATGATTTTACGAGAAACTTTCATTTTTTACTGTAGCACTATCCAAAGTGATGAATATTATTTAATCATTCACAAAATGTCACAGCCGTACACTAGTTGTGATTCGATAGATTTTTAGCTTTCACCTATGATACACAACCAACCTTCCTTATTACAAAGTTAAAGTTTTATTTATTGCCAAAGTCAAAGTACAGAAATTAATGAAATTTTCCCAATCGCGATCGAGACGCATATACAAGTTGAATAAGACTTTATAAGCCAATGTTTCCGAATGAAGTATAGGGTCCCTTTTTGGCGCACATAAATATTGCAGAGGCAATAAATGAATAAAAATCTGTTATGAAACATATATAACTTTCCTCATTTACAACACCCTCCAAAGCATATTTATTTAGACGAAAATATAATATTAAATATTCTCTATGGAAAAGTGTAAGAGGGTTATATTAAATTATAATTTGAGCATTTTTTGAAGGAAAAAGAAGAATATTGATGAAACCCATGTGTCATTTTTGCTCGCACCCAAACCCGTATGCAAAGATCTAGTTGTCTGAAGTAATTTAACGTCCCAGAGAATAGATACATCATCAAATATAACATCAATCAATGCACAGCAATCAATGCATCAATCAATACAATCGTTAATACCTGATAGCATAAAACATAAAGTTTTCCATGATGTTCTTCATATTGGCAAAAATATCTAAACTTTCCTGGAATTTAATAGATTCACTTACTTCGTGCCACTATAAGTCTCATATATATATATATATATATATATATATATATATATATATATATATATATATATATAATACATTTTGAGTAAAATGACTTTTTATGACCCTGCAGAGGCTTGACGCTAATTACTAGGGAGAGCTCAGAGCTACTCACTGACCTGAGGGTTCGGGTTCGACGACGTGTTACGCATCATGGCACCTTCAATTTCACCTAGCCCTGTACATTTTGAGTACAAAAGCTTCCTGGAAAACCGCGGGTGGCACAGGGGAAGGATAGGCCGCCCCCCATAAGGTCATTCATAGGTTTCATACGCCATTTAAGGCTTAGTTTTAAGTGAGTTCTGCATTCTCCTGCCAAACAACCTTTAGTTTCATTACCACGCTTTCTTTATGATATACTGAGTAGATGTCAGTGGCCTCTTGATTGAATTACGGTCACAACACTTTTAAATTAGGAACTAGAGACTATTTCATTTCCACAAATTGTAAATTAGGTGTTCATTTGAGGATAAATCACCCGTCTTCCCGGGACGATTTTATAGAAATTCATTGGGTAAAGAAAAATTACAATGAGCAAAATGATTCCTTTAACTAGCTACTTCCACCATACATGAAAAAAAAAGATCAAAAATAAACCCAAACGCCACTCTTAACGTACGCAGATGAAATGTTTTGCGACGGCATGAAAAGAATACCATTCTACAACTCACGTATTACAGATTACGTCTCTAATTATGCCACGTATATAGCCCTGCCCTACTTGCGATGGTCGATCAAAAATAAGGCCGCATCAGTTGCGCTAAGTTCCACACCAAGTATTAAGTGACACCCGGATTTTAAGTGGGCAAGATATATTGCGCTCACTCCTTTTCTCCGTCGACGAGAGAGAAACATTTTAAGTGCCCTACAGCAGGGAGTGGGTGGGCTGAATGGCCAGCCAACTCTCGGCCGTGTCGGGTCAATTGGGGTCGCGGAAAGGGGAGGATTGGGGGGGTAGAAGGAGTAGTGCAAGAAAAAAGCTTTCGCGGCCACGTGCCAGATATGCGCCGTGAAACGACTCCTGCCGGCGGCGGCGTCAATTGGCCGGGCGACCTGAATCCCACGCCGCCGCGCAGTGTGCTTTGTGCATACGACTCCACACCGTGTAGTCCACCTTTCCCTCGCCCAACTGGCCTCGGCAGAAATCGATGGTTCCCCCAGCAGCACGTAATAAGGGCACTTTTGTTACCACTACATTTGTGGGGCTCTAAACGTCCTAGGAATGAAGGTGACTGCTCGCAAATATATCTCAACACTAGATATCTCACTCTCCTGATTAATGGCAGTATTTTTTTCACTTTTAAAAAGGTATAATTGAAGTACCCCTTAATGAATGAAACTATTGAATCATATGGCAATACTTGTGATATTGAGCCTATCTAAAGGTTGGCTATTAATATTGGGTTTTTGTTCTTTTATAATAGTAACACATTCAGTAGAAAGTATGGATAAACACTTATTATAAAGGATGATATTATTAGGCATAATTTATAAAGAAAATAATATGTTCAAATGAGATATATAAGTTCAAAATCTTAAGTGAATGTTTTTGAAGTAATACGAAATTAAACAGTAAAATATTCATATTATTGAGCTTAGTAAATGTCAAATATTCAAATGGGGTTTTAATTTGGGGTTTGAAGAACAATCTCTTGATTCGGAAAATATTGACTGATGTTTATGTATGTGAGTACTTGCCTAATTAGAAAATACTTTCTCATTTACAGTCACATCTCCCACAGCATGTAATCTTGAAATTCGATACTCTAGCAAAATAAATGAAATACAATATAAGGTACGCATTTAAGCACCTGAGAGAAAAATATTGAATAAATAACTTAAAACGAAATATAGCAAGTTATGTAAACAAGACTCATGGCTCGATTATAAATCTCTCTTTCACTTGGCATATTGGTTGCTCATCATCATATCCAGGGATAATAGTCTATGAGTATGAGAAGCATTGATTATATGTTTCAACCATTCTATTTAATTTTTTAGGAATGTTTTTCATTATTGCCCACAATCACATAAAAATTGCCTAAAATTGTTTTAAAAACCAAAGCCATGACTAAATTATTCGTACCCCATACACCTGGTAAAAAAATTTCAATTCATACTACTATTTAACTTCAGGAGTAGAGTATGGATTAACTAAGTGAAAAAATAAAGATGAATGAAAACTAAAACAGATTAGAATTACTAGAGAACAGCGAAGATTTAATATGCTATGAAAAACTATATTTAGATGAAATGTCGTGGGCTATCCGCTAATATCAGGGGAAAGTTTAGTAAATAGACCTTTAAATTTTATCGGCTCACGTGCCATCAGTATCTGAAAAACTCATATTAATAATTAGCAACAAATGAGTGAACAGGGAACGATGAGACTTATAGAAGGAATGAAGGGTGGGGAGAAACTCGCAATGAATTTAGGCCCCACATGAAGACGGCGGAGGTGTACAGCTTTGATGGATTTTCGACTTCGACTCGATTCCTCTCATAACGGAACCAAATTAAGAATGAAAATATCACCAAGGGATCAACCACCTTCCATGGATCAAATTCGGACGGTCGGCGCACGAACCCAGTAAACTAGCCGCTCCTACGGATTCGATCCCAGTCGATCTCATCCATCTTCGCTTTCCTACGGCCACATACCGTATTTCATTCTCTCGCCTCGACACCACCCATTTCAATTCCCTCTTCACTCCTCATCCCACTCTGTCGAAAGCCTAAGCTAGAGAAAGGAGGCCGAGTGACGAACTGGACGGCGGCGTGAGCCCACATCGACGCACATACAGACGGAGAGGCATATGATGCACGGAGGGTGCCATGAATAGTAGATTAAGGGTCGGCGGAAGGACTCAGAAATCTCTCTCCTCCCCGCGTGTCCACCTTTCGAAACCCTCCCCTTCCCCACACTCCTTCGCCAAGGGTTGAGGGGAAATTGTCCCCTCACGGCCTCCTCCACCGCGGACATCGAAATCGTACCCACCCTCCTCCCCACTCCCCGGGCCCTCATGCGATGCATTCCGAATTCACCTCTCGCTACATCACCCCTGGTCTCTTCGTCCCCTCCCCATCGTTCACGGATACACTCACACATGACACCCACCATCCTTCCCACAAACTCCACATACCCTCACTCGTAGGGATCCAACTCGCTCCACCACCACTCCGACTCCTTTGTGGAGAGTCACTTCGATTCATCTCCACATATTCCGATTTTCCAACTCTCAAGACAAAAAAGATATTTTTATTGAAAAAAATAATAATAATATTCTCTTGCCATGCATCCTCTATTCCAGCGCACTTTTCTTTCCCTTTCACTAAGTTCGCGCTCGGGAGCCTCCATTCCCCAAACCAATCAGATTCCTCAAGGTATCTACGTACATAAGCCAGGCTCCCTCCACTGTTTTTTCTACTCAAAATTCTCTTTCCTGCTCCACCAGGAAAAAATGTCACACGGTATCACCCATATCCCATTCCTCTCACTTTCTCCCTTTCTCTATAGAGCGATTTTTGTTCACACACTGTGACCTTCCACCGTGTCGCCCCACTATGGTTCACTCACCCCTCTTCACACTGCGAGACGCGGCGCGGAACCTCGTTCCTACCTCCTCATTCCTAAGGCAACCACCTTCCTCTCACCAACCTCATACCCTTTACCTAAAATACACTCCTTTGGACGCACACACCAACGATATACCAGCGCCCCTAATTCCTGGCTGCATCCCCAACGTATCTTCCGGCCTAAAATTCATCCCTTTCCCTTTATCCCGCATCCTCCGATGCCCTATCCCCGATTCTCCTTCCCCTTTTCCTTTACGCCTTTGAGGACCCTCCCGCCCTTCAAGGTTACATCCTCCTTCTCTTCTAGGTCTATCTTCCTCACCCACACCCTCTATCGAATTCACTTCCCGTATCATCCATTCCAGTCCCGGAGTTGGGGATCGCGTCGTAGCTCACGCAATGACATGGCCAGCGCGCGAAGCGAACTAAAACCTTGGAAATTGGGGGAATTTGGGGGGGATGGAAGAGAGTGAAAACGAGGAGGGAATGAGCGAAAAGTGAGAGGAGAGGGAAGAGGGAGGTCAAATTCTGGGTGGGGGGGGAGTGGAGGGTGGTACCCCTTTCGGAAAACGGGGGACGGGAAGTGAGCACCGCGTCATGAACGTAATTCATGTTGCATTATTGATGCGCGCGAGGCAACAGAAAAAAGTGCGACGGAGAGGGAGGCGCAGGGAGGCGGAGTGGACGGCTGTTTTGGAGAAGGGGCGGCAAAGGTCGAGGGGAGAGGTCGAGTGAGAAGAGCGGGGAGAGTATGGTGACGAGAAGGGCTGATAAATGCCAAACGACGAGACGAGATGGATCGGAAATAATCGGACATCTTTTCATGCAAAAACCATACACACAGAAGTATTGATGTCTTCTGTAGAAATCTACATGCACACAAATGTATGTAAAAGAGTAAAATGTTTAGTTTCCACATATTGAGATATATTTCAGTCCCAATAATAGTAGATAACACTTTAGGCAAAAGTACTTGAGCTGGAATCTGAAAACATAAGCAATATCTTAATTTCAAACTAAAATGAAATATAACCACTTTTCAGTATGTACACATTTCTCGGTCCATGTTTATTTTCAATGGGAAATCAACTTATGAAAACAAAATCAAAAACGATTCGCAGAAGGGATAATGAGGAAAGGGAAAAAGAGGAAGTTTCCTACCTGCTCCGAAAAACTTTTGCTAAATTATTATAACGTGATAGCTACATTTATTGTACCTCTGTTATGACACCAATCATACCATGCGTACACAAGCAGTATTCGCGTATTTTTTAAATAAACAATTGTATGTCATTAATAATGAGGTTAAAATGGGCTGGCTTTTACAATATTTCTAATTGGGAAATCTCCAGAAAGGCATAGGACAAGATAAAGAGAAATGTTTGTATTCATTCATGCAATGCTATAACCAATATGCCGCATGGTGTACATAACTGTACATATCATCAAGAGGCAGCCGAAGAACAAGTTACAATTTGAAAATTACATAAAAAACTGTTTAAGTTACCTAATATAATATTTAAATACTTAGTCATTTAAAATATTAGGCATACATGCTACAAATAGCTGTTGAATACTGGCCACACATCATTGGAAACTAATGGCATTACATTACAATAAACTCTACATAATTTTCCCTGACTACTTTCAGCTTCTAATAGAAAATCCCTAGGTATCTGTAACTCAGCTGATAAGTCTCATTGCATACAAATTTAAAAATATAAAGAGAACAAAACCGGCTATTGTTGAGATTTAGTCATAAAATGAACTACAAATTTATCGGCTTCCGAGTCTATTGATAACATCTCAAAGGAAAAATAAAATGTTTACATATCTCTAAAATAAGTAACTCGCTATCGTATGAGCAATTGCTGACTTACTGCAAACTGAGATTTAAATTTATGAAATAATTATATGACTTTTTCCATGAGAGTGTATCGTAACGTGGCAATAAGCTTAGCATGTAGTAAATACTTTGATTGCTACTTAATACGGACTAAATCCAACATGTGCTGGGTAAATTACCGAGAAATTTGGAAACAAGTAAAGGAATGGCTAGAAAATACTAACATAAAATTAAGTAAACCTTGATAATTTTTCCAGAGGACAAATCTTCTCCTATATAAACTTGATTAATTGCTATGACTAAATTATAATTTTGAACTCAGTAACTTTCGAGGAACTATTCACATCCCAGGGTAAGATAATGTGACAACTAAATGCCCGATTATATAAATCTCCAATAACTAGAAGAAATTATTTCTTATCAGTAAATAACTTAATTACTGGTAATGTGCATTCAACTGATTCATGTTACCGAAGAGATCATAATTCCACGAATATAAGATAGGCTCATTATTAGTTATCATAAGGCAAATTAATAATTATACCACACGTTACAGCTTAGATGTTTTTCGTTAACTGCTCGACCTGTCGTTCTCATGTTGGCTTAAAACAAAAAAATGTTATCACTGAATTTTAATTTCCTTTAAATCCATCCCCATATTTGATTTTACTGTCACTCCCCAAAATATGCTATAATACCACAAGAATCTATAAGAGAACTCTTCGAAGCTAAAGATGCGGTAAAGTTTAAAACCATAAATCATCAGCATGCCAGAGTACACCTGCGGCAAAGTGAAATTAGCAAGAGAATTACACGCAAATGACAACGAAATCCGCGGAATCGAGAGAGCTGGATCAGTAGAGCTTAAGAAAAATGCAGCAGTGGATGGGATTCAGGAGCAGTCAGAATAAAACGATTTGACTGATTGATGCAATCGTTTAATCGGAGCTGGACTGATACGCTCAAAAAAATTCCAACGCATACTCTGCATAATTCCACTAAGAAACCCGTCAAATATGCTGCGCACGTACAACACGAAAATATCATTCGCATCGCACGAGGGTTAGTGGAATTTTATAAATGAAAAGCGATAGGCAGGCAGGCGGGAATAGGCGAAAAGAATCGAGATTCGCGACAGAATTTGTAACTTGTCGTTCATGTTTAAGTCCATTCCTGCTGAGGTAGGGGTGTGGAACGAGGTGGGTGACACTTGGATTAATGACAAGAGTCAGAGTTTTGCAGGTGGAGAGGATGAAGGTAGGAGTGAGAGGAGAGGGTGAAGGTAAGTGGGAAAGGAGAGGGAAGGTCGGAAGGGAGGAGGAGGGACGACGTGAGGATTTGTAGGGGTGTTAAAACGACCAACGAGCGAGGGTTGGGAAAACGCATATACCGTCGCGTGACGAACCACCAGCGGGGAAGGGCTAAAGGGCAAGAGTGGGATGGGGGAGCGGAGATTGAGCCGAGATCAGGTGAGAAGAGGGAGTGAGGGAATGGAAAAAATCAGGTGGCGTGAGAAACGGGAGGCTAGTGGAGACTGCGAGAGGAGGAGGTGGACTGGTGAGAGGGAAAAGGAAGGGAGTAGGCTTCAGGGGTTAATGAGGTAGTCGAGCGAGGTTACAGAGGAGAGGGCCGGAGGAGGGCGGGTAGGAGGTTATTGGAATGGAAATGGGATGAGTAGGGCGAGTGAGTGAGTAACTGATGGGCCAGCGTGCCAAACGGAAAGGAGTAATCACAGAGTAATGGGAGAAGAGAATGGCTGCGTGAATGAAAGAACGAGAGATAAAGAGAGGATGATGAGTAGTAGTGGGTAAAAAAAGGAAGACCAGGATGCCAACAGTAGGGGGTAAGAAGGACGAGGTGGTAATTACGGAGGAGATTTTTCAGTGAAAGTGAGATACTACGATGCGTTTATCTGCGCAGGATTGCAATTTTGCAAAAGGTTTTAGGTAGGGACCGCGCCTGTTGTACGTCGGACACTTGTTAAATGCACATCAAAGCACATATACGATATGAGAGTAGTGCATACTCCGAAAGTTTATTAATATATATATTTATCAATATTTTTATCATTTATGAGAAAGTGCAAGCCATACAGTTTACTTTGACTCTATGTATAACACTAGCGGTTAACATTCAGAAAATTATATGTACAAAGTATATCTAGCATTGATAAAGTTTTGACCTCCTGAAAAAAGAACAGCCTCACCGAGGAATTTAAAAACCATGTAAGTAATAGTTGTTGACAAACTTAAAAGATTAATTTGAAAAATTAAATATGGCATATATCTCCGTTTAAAATACTACATTTGGTAAAATTTAATAGTAGGAATCCAGCAGAATTGAGTTGTCCAATGATAAATCTACCATACGACTAACATAAAATTATTTGGAAATAGAAAATTATGCATCAAGAACTTGCAATAAATTGAGGGTAAACTATTTCAATTATCAATTGATGAACTATCTGCTCACTTCAATCACAACTATTCCAAGTTCTCCAAAACGATTTGTAGCAGAAGATTCAGCGCTCCAATAGATGAAAACGAAAATATTTTGAACTGAACTTGCTATTTGGGCCATTCTTCTACTACTGAGTCCTCCGTAACACATGAGTTTCTTGACCTCCATTGTTCTCCAAAAGAATTGATTATCCTTGAGTAAGCCATCCAAAAGGACACAATTAAAGTGTAAAACACCCTTACTGCAGGCACAAAAGAGAAAGGAGTATCACCGGATATTACAACTACAACATATTACACTACATGCATCGGCTGAATGGGACTGGTTTCCCCTCTCTCAATAACTATTAGTCAGACAATCGATAGGAATTCTATGTCAACATTTAAAATAGATAGTAATTAATATTTTTTACACGTTTACCTCATTCAGGCATGTGCTGGCCAAGAAAAATAGCCACGAATATTTCTTCAGGAAATACGGATGTAAAAGTGCAAGTGAGATTTAATTGGAGGAAATTAGAAAGAAGGAACCTGAAGTCGGAATTGTAATCATTATATTTCATTTTCGGATGCTCTGGAGTTTTTCTATTTTTTTTTGTGCTTCATCATTTCTATCAAAGGGAAAACAAAATACAACCTGCACAAACCATCAAAAAAACTGCATAAAAAGACAAATAACCGAACAATCACTACATACTATACGCGTGGATGGTAGACGATAACGAATTCATAATGACAAAATCCATTAAACATCTTAAAATAGTAACATTTATGAGATTTTACGAGTAATACCGTTGAAACTGTTTAAGTATTTAAGTACAAGATCGGCAGGTTAGATAAGTTCCGATAATTATAAAGATAGAAATAAAAGATGTTAAGTGGAGAATTAATTTGTCCGTGCATAATTCCCCTTCATAAAACAAAGAAAGCAAAACTATCAAATTAATAAATCTATCCCCTTGTAGATCAAATCCCACAATAATTGTATTATGGCTTGTATCCTAAGATATATTGAGCTTGCCACACGCTCTTTCGGCGGTTTTCGGGTTATTTTGATTTTGTTTTGATGTTATAATTTTGATGATACCTTTTATACTACACCTATGGTTACAAGGGCTAGGAACTTTGTTGTTATATTTCAAATTTAGGTTACTTATTTTTATGATAGATACACATTCAGAGTACTAAATCTTAAATAGATCGAATATATTAAAGTTAAGCAATTTGTAGTTATTTTAACAGTATTTACAGATATGTGGTCAACCCCGATCCACATCCACAAACACCTAAGCCTCAGCCCTATGAACCATATAGACACTAGAACAGAGACAACTTCAGGTGACTCATTCGAATCACACCAACGAAGCAGGAAATGAAACGCGAATATTCACCGCTTAAGAAGCATAGACTCGACCGGCGGAAAGTATTTTAGCTAGCTCCAGAAAGGCAGAGAGATTAAAGCGGGATGTGAAATAAAGTGAAGAGGGTATAAACGTCAGAGAGAGAGAGAGTGAGAGGTAAAGGAGAGAAGGGTTGAGACGACGAGGGCAAAAACTGGAGGCGAAAAATTAAATGTTCATGGGTGTTTACATTGCATAAATACCGGAAGATGCGCCATTTTTTCCCCACTACGGAATCCATTACGTCCGGACAACATGGGTAAACGCAGTGAACGCTGAAGGAGGAAGAAAATACAGAGAGGGGAAGATTGGGGGGAGGGCGGATGTCGAGAAAGAGAAGACACGTGACACATTCTCTCAGAGGAAGGAGGATCTATTGAAAAAGAAAGAAAAGAGCGGGAATAAAATTACAAGAAGGAGTGAAATAAATAAATAAGAACCATCTTGACGAAGCTCAAATCAATTTTCATGAACACAGCGAGCATATAAATGTATGCGCACGGGCCTTTTCTTATCTACTCCCCCTCTGCCCTGCCTCTCACTTCACCCCTGCCTCCCCACTCTCCTCCCGCGCATCCCTGCCTGTCTTTCGCGGCGCAGGGACTTCCCCTTTTTATTTCTCATGTCGCTGACTCCCAGCCTTGAATTCACACTCAGAGCGCTTCCTCAGAAATTCCCTCTCGTGCTCCCTCTACTCACTTCTCTTCCACGACCACTTCACCCGCACCCGCCACTCGAGGGAGTATCAAACCCACGGGTTTCTGAATCCGCGAATTCTCTCGATAATGTAAACTGATCCTAGTTCGGCGAGAAATAATGCACCTTTCTCTAAAGAGCCATAACTAATTTAACCTCTCCAACTCCTCCCATTCTCTCTACTACTTACCCAGTTGCTATTATCACTCACCTTCCACTTCCCTTTCTCTACTAATCTTGCAAGTGCACGAACGCAAATAGTACATTGACATATTTAAATGCATATATGAGAGTTATTCCATTAATCCTGACCATAAAATATCAATATATAATATCATTTGTTGTGAAAAAAATAAATTCTATGTTACGATGTTACTTTATGTTAGATGTTACTTAATGTTAGATGGACATTACGCATTAGAGCACACACACTTGGTGCGTGTCTCATTGACTTGAAGAAAACATTAGCACCGTTGCTGCCATCGTGACAGGAGATCATGGAATAACGTTAAGAACACAATTATAAATACCAATAATTTCACTGGGTACTATCCACATGTTGTCACAGATAAAATGCACAAAAGAAGTGTTTGTGTGGGATCAGTTCCGAGGCTACTAATACCCTAGTAACCATACGGCGTGCAGGTTTGTTCGCAGGTAAATTTAAACTTACAGGAGGACGATATAACACTTGGCTGCGTCTTTTTGATCATAAAACAAACAGCAAAACAAACAGCGAAGTCCTTTGTGATAATCTCCGGAAGAACCAAAAACAAATGAAGCCAAAGTGCAGGAAAAGATTTGCACAGCGTTTTTCGATATCCAGGAAATTATGCATCAGCATGTCATGCCTGCGCACATAGCTATAATGCATCTTTAGGGATGTACTAAAAGATTTCCAAGATCATATCAATCGCATCAATATAATGGCATATATATATATATATATATATATATATATATATATATATATATTTGGTCATATGAGGGTATATCTTAACTTCTATACTTGACATCTCGAAAAACTTGTATTCTTTTACCTTCCTCTAATCCCGACCTAATCTGATACTTTTTCCTCTTCCCCGATGTGAAGAAATAACTTCGCAGAACAAGTTTTCCATCATCAAAAGAAGCGGTGTAGGCTACTGAAGCGATTTCAAATGACCTATTAAAAATGGCCTGAGGCATGTCATCAATACAGGTAAAGAAAGTTGGAAAAGTGCATTGGACTCAATGGAGACTAGTCTGTTGTGCATTCACCCCCTGCCACACACACCCTAGCGGTGACTTGTAGGGTACTAAAATAAATAAATAGGGACCTTTATGAGAGAGACCATTAAAATTTCGACAGTGAGTACAGGTATGTCATTAAGATAATTATTGTCATTCGCTAGTAAACAGCCTTTGTACATACTCATGCAAATTCATTAACGAGGGGTCATAAAGGATCATCTGATACAAATTTGTTCCACCAGATTTCATGCAGCTTTTACAAACTAATGGTCAATTCTTCATTAAAGGTTTATAAATTAACACAACGTTAGAAAACGAAACCTGAGGTGGTCGGAGATATTGTAGGACTAATCAGATGATTTAATTGACGTAAAAATATTTGGACTAATATACATGGTCCGTACAATTAGTATCGTGACTGGTTCGCTGTAGCCTCAACGGAGCGGTGGATGGGGATCCGACCAATCGGATCGGTAGAGGGGTCCCCCACGACTCAGGCGCACTTAAGTTCAGTCACCTCCGGGCATGCGTTGAGACAGGAGGCGGGTTTTTGTGATGTGTGATTGTTTGTGGTGTCGTCGCGCCAGCATGGAGCGCACTGTCCAGCAACGCTACGCTGAGAGGTTTTGCGTTAAACTCGGGAAATCCGCGTCGGAGACCGTTCAACTCATTAAGCAGACTTAAGGGGATGATGCCTTAAGTCACACAGGAGTTTTTGAGGGGTACAAAATGTTTAAGGAAGGCCGGGAGCTCGTCGTAGACGAGCACCGCGTCGGACGCCCGACAACGGCTTGAACCGATGCTCAGGTGGCCAAAGTGAAAAACGTTTTGGACTCCGACAGGCATTTAACTATCACCCTAATCAGTGAGGTTACCGGCCTTTCAGTTGGATCCGTCCATACAATTGTAACAGAGGATATTGTAATGAGGAAAGTGTGCGCGAAGCTGGTGGCAAAAGTCTAGAGCGAGGAACAAAAACTGTCGCGGGTGAAAATTTCGTTAGAAATTTTGGACTGCGTCTGGGAAGATGAAGATTTTCTCGACGACGTTATTACCTCGAAGGTTGGCTGAAAAGGAGCACAAAGGATATCGGTTCGACTCCATCGAGGCGGTTCAAGTGGCGACGACGAAGGGTCTCATCAGTATTCCGGAAACCGACTTCCAGCGGGCTTTTGACGAGTGGCAGACTCGCCGAACTAAGTGTATCGATGCAGAAGGAATGTATTTTGAAGGTTATTATACTACCTTGAACAAAAAGTTCCCGGAATAACCACCGTGTGGCGCTCCCATCGTTCCGATTTGAGTTCTGTTTTTTTTTGTTAAATTGGTACATCTGTTGTTGATATTCCCTTTAAATCTTAGTGTCATAACTTGACATTTGCAAAAGTTACGTAGCCAAGAGTACATCTATCTCTGTGTGTGTTGGCGATTTTTTACAATTGCAGAAATGGATTTAAATTTGCAACAACGAACTTGTATTAAATTTTGCGTAAAAAACGGATTTAGTGGCGCACGGACGTTGGAAATGTTGGAAAAGTGTTTCGGCAACGATTCTCTAAAAAAACGGTCGTTTACCAGTGGCACGAGCGGTTCAGAAGTGGTCGTGAGTCAATCGAAGATGATGAACGCAGTGGCAGACCATCGACATCGAAAGTCGGTGAAAAGATTGATAAAGTAAAAGAAATGTTGGTCAATAACCGCAAATTAACCATCAGAGAAATAGCGGAGGACTTGAACATTGCCTATGGATCCGCCCAAGACATTGTGGTTAATGATTTGGGTTTCCGTCGTGTAGCAGCAAAATTGGTGCCAAAAGACCTCAATTTCATGCAAAAGAGAGACCGTGTTGACGTCGCAAAAGACATGATTTGCGAGGCTGAATCCGATCCCACATTCATCAAAAGGATCATTACTGGAGACGAGACGTGGGTTTATGAGTACGACACGCAATCCAGACATCAGGCAAGTGAATGGCGTTCACCAAATGAGCCGAGACCAAAAAAACCACGTCGTTTTCAGTCAAAAAAGAAGGCAATGCTGACGGTTTTCATGGATTACAACGGTGTAGTGCATCATGAATTTTTGCCAGAAGGCCAGACAGTAAACAAAGAGTATTATTTGGGCGTTATGAGACGTTTGCGTGAAGCAATTCGCCGAAAGAGACCAGAAATGTGGGCAGAAAACTCGTGGATTTTGCACCATGATAACGCACCGTCGCACAGTGCTATCATTATTCGTAATTTTTTGACGAAAAATGCAACAAATACCATCCAACAGCCACCGAATTCACCTGATTTGGTTCCCTGTGACTTCTTTCTGTTCAATCGAGTTAAAAAACCATTACGGGGAACGCGTTTTAGCAGCCGAGAGGAAGTAATGGAAAAATCGCAGGAAGCACTGATGGACATACCGAAAACCGACCGTAACTTTTGCAAATGTCAAGTTATGACACTAAGATTTAAAGGGAATATCAACAACAGATGTACCAATTTAACAAAAAAAACAGAACTCAAATCGGAACGATGGGAGCGCCACACGGTGGTTATTCCGGGAACTTTTTGTTCAAGGTAGTATAATTGTAATGATAACTGCAATAAATTTTGATTTTTAGAACCAGTCCCGATACTTATTGCACAGACCCTGGATATGTGCATAAAAAAGGAAACCGAGATGAGGGCACATCAAATTGAAAACGTGGCTAAACTTCATTTGACTTTGGGACATCTGAGATACATCCAGGCTTGAGGCTTAAAAAACGTCGACGAAAGACTACATAAAATTCAATATCCTCTGAAAATTATACTTTTTAGTCTTCATAGTATTTTATCTTGAATTTCATCGATGGACAGAACCAGCAACTGATCATAGTGTAAGAGAGGAAATTTTATACAAAATTCATAAGAGCTAAGACCTATTAGTAAGCAAATAAATGTTGAAATTTGCATATTTTATACGATAACGGCTAATAAAAAAGTCTATATAAATATCTCGGCCTTTCAGCTTGCCAATGTTTTAGTTTCGAAGCCCTTGAGCTATTATTTCGACAATACATATCAAATAAGACCAGAGTTTTGCACAGTATAAGCCACGGATACCCAAGCAAGTACTACGCATGACTGCTTTTTAAAATTTCTCTCGCTCGCGGTGATTTTTCAAGCAAATAACTCATCGCAGTTCCATCCCGCCAATGAGTTTAATGAACGAGTAACAAATAGACCCGGCACTTTTAATTTTAGTGCCTATTAGGCCGATGTGAGATTACTGAGGTGAGTATACTCATGCAGTGAGCTGTATCGTTTTATTCTCATTTGAGTACTCATTTACATAACAAAATTTCGTCAATATTAAATCGGTTAAGGCATAAAAAAGTGTATTTGATTCCCTTAAGATAAAAATGCGACATTGCAAACGTACACAAAAAAAGGGAATTCATATTTCCTACTAGGTTTAAGTATAATTTGAATGTTGTAGAGGGTACTCATGTGTGACAAAATCATAAGACCGATTTCCTTGATGGACCTTCAACAAGATGGACCTCCAACACTTGCCCTCAAAAGACGGCCCTATTGAAGCCAAGATTTTAGGGCATTCCATGTCATATCCAGTAAGAATCTCGAAAACTTGATTGATTTCCCTGAAAGTACGAACAAATACACCAGCCCCCCGATGAGCTAAATTAACTTAGGCTTATTAATTGTAATCGAATGAGAAAACAATTTATTACGATTTGCAAATATTAAAACATGTATTTCCATTGCAGAAAGTTTAAGTTATAAGAGCACAATTTTATAAATATCTGAAAAAAATAGCTTAAGAAAATAAGACGTCTCAGGCGTTTTTGGGGAAGAATTATTATGCTAGGCGTGAATGAGGGAAGACTAACTTTGCAGAATCCAACAAACAATTTATTTTGCACATCCATGGTTTCGTTGCGTTCCAGACGATGCAACCGAAGACTCTGCAACGAAATCTTAGACATGCAAAGTAAAAATTCTTGCGGAATCTGCCAATTGAGTCTTTCCTCGCTTACGCCTATTAAGAAAATAACTTGATAAAATTAGACATTGATAGGGTCTACAAAAATGAATTATTTATCGAACAATTGTTATTATACTAGTAAATAATGACAATGGAAAATTCTATAACACCCATCTACGAATGCTATTAAATATGGTCAATTTACAGTTTGACTTTTCGCTTCGATAAAGCCTTTGGCGTACACATTAGATGACGAGAGCCTAAAGCTTAATATTTTAGCTAATCAGGTATACGGGGAATGTCAAGGGTCGAGTAAGACCTACTTTTTTTTTAAATACTCAATATGTAAGTATTAATAACCGTTGCAGTGATTTTGCATTTATTTATTTTGGTTTGACACAAGGCTAAGTTGGGAACTATTTAATTTTTTTTAATGTACGCATTAATGACCCCAATGAGTCGGATCTCAAGGATAAGATGATATTGCCTTGATTTATGAAAGTTTGAACTAGAAAGTAGTGCATACCAATAAACCGTAAGATAAACTATATATATATATATATATATATATATATATATATATATATATATATATATATATATATATATATAAGATAAAAAATAAATGTAGAGCAAATATTTTTATGAACAAATTGTAACCGAATGATACAACTAAATTTCTAGGTTTGTAATAGTTTCGCAATTAATAGGAATTTGAGCGAGTATTCTTAAACTATAGGCAAATTTCCTACAAAATTGTATTATGGAGAACCTATTGTCCAATATAAAGGTTAGAAGTCCTACTGAATCAGTATTTGAAATGGTTGGATCATATCAATGTAATAGTATCAAGTTTAAAATATTTTCACACTAAGCCACAGTTTATTTGTGATTAATTTAATGTTCATCTACTACATGCCATGCATTTCAAATTGAATTGGGGCTTAATATAATGGAAATATGCTTATGAATACTCAATAAAAAGGGCGTAATCTAAAATGACTGTCAGTCTACTGTTATTAGTATATGTGAGTTATTTGGAGTGATATTATTCTTGCTGGTAATATGCGTAGAAATGAGGACACGGTAGTTTAGGGGTAGAGTGCTGAACTGCTGACTGGAGGTCCCGACTGGAGGTTCGATTCCCAGGCACGCCTCTCTGGGTGCCCTCAGCCCCACCCAAGGCGTATGATTTTTCGGGTGCCAGGTCTTTCTGGGAAATCATAGCCGGTGCATGCACAAGAACTGGTCACCCTTGTATGTGAATGTCAACTTAACCTTGGGATAAATCTACCATCATCTACCGTAGGAATAGGATTTCATTGTACTCATAATTATAATATGCACAAGGAACAATAAACTATGAAAACATAACAAATATGGTGATCTGTCTTCATCATGTAGAAAACTAAAAAATTAAATTGCTGCATAGTCAATAACTAAGTAGATGAAATATTCAACATCATGAAGGTTTCACCCATTCCCGCTAAATGGTGTCTCTCCTCTCCTTACTGTGATAAGGCATTTACTCAATAATGAAAGAGAAATAGCCCAACATTCTTTTTAGGTTTTCACTAACTTTGACATGAATATTCTTCATTAAAATTACTATTTTCAAATTACGTATTAATGGCTGACAAATTTTAACTCCGTACAACTCTGTTCCACTCATATGTCGAAACTAAAAGTTTTTCATTGACCGCAACATTCAACGGTGAGGGCAAATATCTTCCATAGATATTTTGAGCCGAATATCGTTTGTATTTTATAGTTTAAGGTTACATGAGTATATATTATTTTATAGTAAATAAAATGGAGAACAGCGGAGGAAACCGCGCATTAAATATACTTGTTACCTCGCAGCATTATTATTATTATTATTAACACTTTTTATTAATATTCGGTGTATATTTCGCAAAGTTAATTAATATAATTGAATGAAATTAATTATTAATTTCATTTGTATTCAATTATTGACTTCATTACTTTCATTAATCATTCACTTGATTTAATGAATATTAATCTGATTCCCAAGCTTCATTCGAGTGAACTTTCATGTCAGGGTCCAGAGTGACCTATGCGTCTGGGTAACCGAAAATTGCCACGCATTTGAGCGATCATTTCAATGAGTGAAATACTTTTGAAAAAAATTTTCCGTTTTGCAAGGACTAACGGAGCAGAATGAAACACCAGAACGCCCTTTCATGCATACGGAACACTTCTCGGGTTAATCCTGGGTGTGTGACTCTCGAGAATGCGCCTCTTTCGCCAAAGAAAAGGTGAATAAAAATTGTTTCCACGGCCGCCTCTATACTTTACTTTCCTTCAAATTAAGCACTTTTACGATGCAAAATTTAGCACGTACGGTCTCACTTTTCTAGCTATGTATTTAACCAGAAAATTTAGAAAATTATGAGATTCAAGGCAGCAGGGAGTATAATTCTTCAATGTTATTAGTGAAATAGCTTCAAGATACAAAAGACATTGTGTATTCATCTCCTTTGCCACAACCATGGACATTCCTCTCAATCTTTTTGTAGTCTCGATATCTTTCTCCTTTATTATATACATTTATGATTCTCGTATTATATCTACTCCAATTTTCTCAACGTAGAACAGTCTTTCTGGCCAATTTGTGACGGATCGACAAGGTTTTTTTTTCGTTAGCCCACATTCAAGTCATAAAACTGCATAAAATGCTTTTGAACACTCATTTGGGCATGCCGTATACATACGTCATGAGGAGATTATCTCTTGGTGTGTATTCCGTGTATATACGTCACACCGATTTTATGTTCATTTTCAATGGGTATGCCGTGATATTCCGTCACGCATCTGGTGCCACTCGTAGATGTCTCCAATAAGTTCACTTTCTGCCCGTTAGATGGAACTTCAGACATTTTTTGTGCACCTATGCGTCTGTTATCGAAGCTAAGTCGCTGCCTTTCGAGTCGCATTTTCATTGCCCCTTTGTATTTTTAAGGTCATTTTACTGCATCCTTTTCTCTACCTAACTGTGCATTTTCTCCTAAAGGAGTGATCGTTTCTCTACCCTTGTAATCCTTCGCAGAACGTCGTCTGTACGTTTACTCTCTGTGAGTGTGGTAACTGATTTGGATATCTTTAGCTACCCAAGTTGTCCTCAGTTTCTCATTGAGCATCGGAGTGGAAGGTTTTTCGTGGTATTGGGGATATCTAGTGTGAATAACTAGTGAAAATTTTTATAAATATTTTGAAGTTCTCTCTCTTTTAGAATAAGAATTGTTTCTTTCAAGTTTGCTAACGCCTTCTGATAGCACGAAAATGTTCTTGGTTATATTCTAAAAAAATTGGGAAAAAAATTGGTGAAATCAATCGTGGTACAAGACTACATGAAGAATATGGGTGGGGTCGATAGAAGTGATGGACTTCTGAACATGTACAAAACTGCGAGAAATCGACTAAAAAAATAATATCAAAGAAGATTTCGGCACTTGATGGACACGGCAATGTTGAATGAGTAAGCGATTTATAAAAAGAATGAGGGGAAATTGAATCGAAAAGAATTGGTAATATCGCTTGCTGAAATATTGATAGCAAAGTATGGAAAAGATGCCCAAGTATTCCAAGGGAGGCCATCTAAATCCCCTCATCCATCTTGCCTTGCTGAGAGATATTTTCCTGCTACTGTCCCCCAACGACCAAAAAGTGCCGTACATACAATGTCACAGGTATTTGTAGTCGTGCGCACGGCCACGGTCACGGCACGGGCCACAATTCACGAGGTTAAAGCCAACTTATAAACAGTTAGGCTGTTTATACCTTGACAAATTCCAAAGAAACTGCGGGAGATGCCGCAACAGTAACTTTTAACGGAGTCATCCACTAATGTGCATTTCAATGCAACAATTTCGTAGAAATTGTGGCATTTAAATATGAAAAAATGATTGAAAAAATGAAAAAAGAGTGTAAAAATCATTCGCCTTGACCGGGATTCGAACCCGGATCCCTTAATGTCCGGTCGAGTGCTTAAGCCAGTTAAAGTATCGAGGCGTCCTCTTCAACTCTGAAATTTAAGTTGAAATTGAAATTGTTGCATTGAGATGTACAGCAAATTTAAAATAATGGTCATGATTTACTATACAACTTTTTTAGAATTTCATTTCTCTTCGTGTTTGCTTCAAACAATGTTATTTTGTCCTGTTGTTTTTATATTTTTAATTGATGGCTGTATAAAAAGTGAAGTGTTTTTGCGTAGATATGAAGAATTGTAATCATTTAAAAAAAATTTGAAGGAAGGAAGAGTAATGAGTAAAAAAAATATTTGCAATGTGTGGTTGCCTGTTTTGCCCCTTAATTTTACAAAATGTGTGACATTGTAATTTGCATGTTGCCCATTAGTCGAAACATTCTGTTACCACTGATTAAACCATAAATCATAAATAGCATTCATTCTACGCCAATGTTTTTATTACTTGTAAGAATTATTTAATTATAATCCTTAGTAAATTTGTTAAATAATCACGGTTTATCGATAATATAAATTTTTAAACCACAAGTTTTCATAATTTAAAACGACTACTCAAAATATTTGTTTAATACTGAATAAAAATAATGAAATGTTACTTTTCAATCATCCTATCATAAAAATAAAAATTTGGGCTAAGTGTAAATTTAAATGTCCACCACGGGATGGACATGGAAAAATCAAATACCCAGATGAGTGGTTAAAACTAAGAACAACTCAAAGACATCTAAATGGGTTTTAATACCTCAATCGAATCATATCAGATTAAACTGAGATTTTAAGAGAATTGAATTTAAAGTGAAAAAGGGTGTTATAATGAATCTTGCGGGATAATCGGCAAAATACCTAGAAATTTAAGTCACCATTGGTTTCTTTAAACGAACTATCAATTTGGAGTCAATGACATCGAGAAAACATTTGGCTCAATCCATATAATATCCTCAAACTATTTCCTCTTTGAGAACATTAAATGCGTTTATAATAGATATGAAAAACAACACCGCATATTCCACATCATTATTATATCGTGTCGCTCACTACCGAAGCCAATGCATTCTTCTTTAGATCTAGATAAGAGTACGTCCAAAAGAAAGGGGAAAAAAATGATGTTGACAATTCTGTGCAATACACAGTAAAGTACTTCTGCATTGTATGAATAATCAGATCATTACATCTAGAGCTTATTGAACTAGGATGCGGGGTTTCCACCATTATCTTCGATGAATTCACTGCATGTGTGTTTCTCGAGATCATGAAGAAGTAACTTCCTCGGTCTTCACATGAAAGTTCCCTTATGTTGCCCACCCCTTCTGTTTCCGCCCTTTTAAACGCAATCCCTTATCGGAGATGAGACGATCCCGTAAACTGCTTTCATTTCCCGTCCCCCGACGGAGCGAGTGTGACACTACTACTAAGTCTGTCACTATCCACTCTTTCTCCCCATAAAGCAGTTCCTAAATTCCTCTTTTTTTACTCTCGTAAACCCTCTCCCCACTCACCTCCCACCGGCTCACATCCCTCCCAGATTGAACTCCTAGCCCCCTTTTTCCCTCCACATCCCTCGTCTCCTCTCAATCACGACTCGGAAACACCCCAATCCTCAACAATTCACCCCCTTCCCCCGTCTATTACCCCACTGCGGAGCTACGATCTTACACACTCCTTTCATCCCGAAATCCAGATAAATATTCACTATGACTAATGGCCGTGGGGCCCGGGGAGGGGAATATCGTTAGTAACTCCGAATCCGGAGAAGTGTAAGGAGCAAAGAAAAAGAGGGCCTCAGTTAAATGCAGACTCGTGGATTTGAAAAAAATATGAAGGCAGCCAAACCATTTAAGTGCTTCACTATTAATGTGACTACTTCAAGAACTTTGAAAGTCATTACTGGCGACTCATTTCTAGCACAAATTCTTTTTCGCAATGAGGCCTAATTTTTCGATTTTGGAATAACAGAGAAAGGTAATGAAGTAAGTGAGCCAAGTTATACTTTTTTTCACTAACAATTGGTACTGAACTTTCAAAATGGGAATACTTTAAGACGCTGACTGATGACTTGGCCATAAATTGGGCTTGAAAATCCCTGAAGACTGTTCCTTTTCTCTTAACTACAGTAACTAATCGAAAGCCAAATATGTATTGCATTGGTTCCGACATATATTTTGTCAAGAAAAAATATTACTATGAGTATCCTTGGATCTAGAAAGATGGGCGGAAGAACCAAAGTGTGAAATGTAGATAAATATGCATACCTCCCCTTTTCAGTCTTCTTTTTTTATATTTTTATGGCTGACCTAACACTCCCAGGTACACGTCTTTAAATAGGTAGATATTTTAGTAGCCTGTAAGCCACCGCTAGAGGGTGAATACACACGACTTATTTTGACCCGAATATGACCCCTTCCACGGTTGAATAATGTCATTCTGATCCCTTATTTTTCGTGGAAAAAATCAAATCTTAAATCAATCTATTTTACATTTTATCTCTCTAATGTTACTGACATGATCTCTCCAACCGTAGTACGATGGGGGCAATGTTACATTTTCAACATCACTGCTAAAGAGACTTCCTTCCAATTTATGCAAGGGCTTCAATCTGTAATTTAACCTTTGCTCCGTGAGTGATTCCTACCCTAGCTCCTCTTATATTTTGGATACACGACTAAATTTATCATAACAAAATTTTACAAATCCAGCTCCTCTACGCTGCACGCGAACCAATTCGGCAATCAATTCAAATTCGTCAGGATCCCCTATTCTACTAACATTTTCTTCATGAGACCTAACCAGCGAAAGATAAAATTTCTCTTTGGCCTTTTCATCACCTTAATCGAGTACTAATATATCCAAATTGCTTTTAACCTTGTCCACATATTCCCTATATGTGTTTCACCCAGGAGAGGTTGTGAGTGAAGGTAACGCCTTGACTTATTTCCCTTAACTTCCCTGAATATGAACAAAATGCTTATGGATTCTCTTGCAAATTTTCTGCTAACCTTGTCCTTTTGAATTCGCTCAATGCTTTCCGAAATGCATTCTTGGCATTCGCCCTAGATACCTTGTAATCCTGTGATCTCATTCTTTTGTCGCTAGAAATATCATCACCAATATTTTTAATCTTCGAGTGACATAGCCTTTGACATCGCAATGCTTTTCTAGCATCCGCGTTGTACCATCTAGGTTCCGTATTATCTTCTATAAAGTTACTGGGGAAATGAACTTGTTGACTGCTGAGCGCGTTATCTCATGGAAGTGATCCCACGTATCCTCAGTATTTTGGTGTTGACTATATTTCCTAAAACTTGCAAATTGATTCTGTAGCACGCACTAGAGGACATTGTATACCCCTTCTTTAAACAATTAAATTTTCCTTTTAGGCTGCCTATTTCGGGCCCCAAGAAGCGAAAACTTAGGATTTACGCCCCTGTGTTCACTGATTTCTTTGATAGTTAATGTTGTTAAGACGTTTCCGGGAATATTTGTTGCTAAAAAATGAAGAATAATACCATCCCCTAGTGGGTGAAACGATAAGTTGACACAAGGATTTCAACTTAAAAGAGTTCAATAGCGATTAGCTGATATCTTTGCTTTTACCCCCGTTTTACATTAATTCTTTTGGATTGAGGACTTTTAATTGAGCACCAAACGTTTTCCAAATTATTACTAGGAATCACCCTGTGAGCGCAAGAATTTTTAACTGCAATAAAGACGCCGCTCCAAATTCTATTTGTTCTGTAATTTTTGTAAATGGAAAAGGATTTTGGGAAAATTTCACCGTCGGCAATGTTAGTGGATGACCAGCTTTCTGTCCCAATAATTATATCTGTACCTGTGCTTTGAATAAGGTGATGATACGCTACACACCTGGCGGCCTCAGACATGCAGTGAACATCAGAACGGTTAAGGGGCTTCCAACAGGATCGCCGGCTGAAGGTCGTTGAAGGACGACGGTGTTTGAAAATAAAAATAAAATGAACAATTTGAAAAAGCTAATCGTGATCACCTAGGAAAGCGGAAGTAGAAGGGCTTCGAGAAAGGAGCAAAAACTCACGAGAAATCGGTTAACCAAATGTCACTTGTGTCCAGAATTCTAACGCGTCACCCGAAGTCCTGCTGAGAAATATTTAGACTAACTATCGAAAGAATACTAATAACATAACTTTTCCAATGAATAATATGTAATGACATTTGCCAGGAAATCATTTTAAGTGAAATATGTTGACTTGGAGAAGGTCTGTAAAACACTGAAAGGAATGAAATTGTGAACTTACTGAAAATATTTTGATTTAATTACGGTGAAGTGAGAATAATCTATTCAATTAATGATGGCCAGATTGTGACTCTGCGAATTAAAGGTGTAAAAAAATATAACCTTAAGTAAATAATTTGAACAAATATGGAACCTCGATCACGATTTTTCAGCATACATTTTGAAGAAAGAAAAACATTTTGCACAAGAAATGTCATTCAACGGAGGACAGGTCAAATGAAATAAATGAATATGCACCATTTGCTCATGTATGAAGGGCATTCAAATGATAACCGAACACCAGCTGCACCAACCAGTCCGCGCACCAACAAGGACATAACCCAACAACTGCGTGCACCAGTGAGTTGGCACTATTCAGTTATCCTACCACATCGATGGCGGTATCGCTACATAAAAAGCTAGCTTCTAGCTTTTAACGGACTGTTTATTATGGCGAATGTTCGGTTTTCATATGATTACCCCTAGTAAATAACATCGAATTTATAATGGACATGGAAAATACCCAAATAGAACCTATCCTAGACTGAACAGTGAACAGACCTAGACATGGACGACACCCTAGAACGGAATTAAGTACTTCATAGGTAGAAAATTATGTTTATTAAATAAATAGTAAGTACACGGAAGACAGAAGATGAAAGTAGGCGTTACGATACGAGGATGGAAATTATGAACGAGAACTGAAGTGTCTTACCTATTTCGAAAAATACAAAGGAGAATACGGAAGAAAATTGAGCATCACGCGCAGAGCAACTCAATTTAAGAATGCTTTCACGAAGAAGACGCAGTTGCATTGCTAAAGAGGATATGGTGCAAACAAATAAACATTGCTAAAATTGCAATAGACTCTCCACTGAACAAACAAAGCCACAAACAAAAAAGGGCGATGAAGATCTGAAACTAATGCAGAACTTCGAATAAGTCTATGCAGACAGTAGTTAAATACCAAATTAAAAAGTAAAAGGAGCAATTATACTGGATAATAGCAGAGGAAATATTCCATAGAGCACCATAAGGAATGGAGAATGAAATGGATTGAGCAGTAATGAGAAACAATGAATTTGTTAGGGATACAATAGGAATCCAGGAGGGAAGGCCAAATGGGAAGGGCACAGAAAGAATAAAGGTTGTAGTCAGTCAGTCTATGGATTCCAGGGAAGTTGAATGAATCATGAAATAAAATTTAATTAAGATAAAATTTCGCTGAATCATCATGTACTTCCATGGCACGATCTTGTGCCTTGATTGTGAAGAGTTTCCAAATTCTAGTGAAAAATTTATTTCAACCGAACATTATACCCAGCCAGTTAGAAGGTAAACAATTACAATGACGTTACTAATCAGTTAGCTGACATTTTAAGGTAGAGTGAATTTTTCATTTAGTAGAGTAAATAAAACAATATGAACAGCGTATTATATTATCCTTAGGAAAAGTGTTTAAGCATATGTTGGTTACTATTTCATAAGTGAGTATTAGAGAATACTTGAACGCAAGGCTGAAATGGAAACCGACTTAAGTTGTGGCTCTTGTTCTGGCTCAAAAAGCTCGTCCAACATTTTCCTGGTCACTGGAACTGCCCCTTGCCCTTTCTGAATTGCCCCAAAGCTGCAAGTCATCGTTTTCATCGGAAGATTCAAATCCGACAGTTTTGCCTCGTTTTTCTTACGTTCATTTTCGCCCTGTCGCCGTCACTTATATCTTCACTGCCTCAGGAAATGAATCATGGCAAGTCTTCATCTCACAAATAGTCACTTTTGAGCCCTCCGCCTCGACTCACTAATTTTTATCTTCCTTTCCATGCCTTTTACTTCGATCATCCTTAAAAGTTCCGCTAACTAATACCAACTCTCACCCTTCCCTCGTATAATACTTAGACAGACCGCCACTTCACAGCATCCAACCACAACGAATCTGACTCTTATACACCCTGCAAGTCACCGTACAAGAGAAACAAATTTGTTAAACGAGGGAGACGCCCCTTTTGCTCAATAACCAAATGGCTGCCGCAGTCCACTCATCGTTGACATAGCCTCACTTCCGTTTGTCTCCGATCGGCGCGCCACTCTGCCGGAAGCATCAGAAAGGGTAAGCTCACTCAGAACGTCAATTTGAGGAGAGATGATGATTTTACCCGAGCTTCCTCTCTCAACAAAAGATCAGAGTGTTCGCACCAATCTCACCCTAACAGACAGCCGTTGCAGAGTAGGCACTTCCGGCGGAAGAACTGAGCTGAAGGTTGAAAGATGAAAACAAATGAATTGTGGATTTGTAAACATCTGATGAACCATTATGACTATTAGGTCGTTTCTCGTAGTGAGTCTGATCGATAAAACCTCTACCTAAGACTTTAAATTGGCATTATTATTCTTTCATGTAATTCTCAATCAATATTTCATAGCACGTAACACTTACCTGCAAAAAGCTTGTCACGGCACTCTATTTTAGACGCACATATTATTTTATCGGTGCTCTAGTATCGTATTTGATGTGAAGGTAGTAGACAGAATATTCAGGCTTAGAAACCAACATATTTCTGTGACGGTAAATGAAAGAGTAATTCTGTAGAAAAATATCGGAGTAAGGCAACTTTGATGAATATACTTAATAGGTTTGTCACATTATTTTCACGTAAGTAGCATCAAAGATGGTCATTGATCCAGAGTGAGCTTGCTGAAATGCTAACGAAACATTCAGAATGAACAAAAATTAATCGGTAGGTCACCATCATGTTATCCGAAAACTGAAGAAAATAAGTTCACCAATCCATTTCATGCAGGCAAGAAGAATTATGAGTCAATTCATTTTTCACTAGCGGACATGTGTCCTTGTGGTGTCACGGAAGTAAGATGTTTTCTTCACCACCAACGCACAGTGGCTTGACAAAAAAGTAAGACTAGGTTTCCTTAACTCCAAGTTCAGATAACGGTGCACGTGATCGTAGCCCTCCAATAGAATCATTCTCAAACATAAGTGATCGTATGAAGAAGAGGAAGGTACATAAAATCAATGGAAAAAATGAGGGTGGATCTGAGCTTGCCTATGTGGCTGGAATAAATTTGATAGTGCGGCATGGAAAATTCAGTGAATCCTTTGTCAAAACCAGCACGGACAACACCCACAACAACCTTCAAAATTAGGAATCGACATCGACATAAACACCCCGTGATCCACCAAAGAGGTGTGTAGCAGGGGTGCAGGAATGGATTAAATGTACGTCATAAAACACAAAACAATAATACCCTACACCGAGAACGAGGAACCAGGTTTAATTAGGGATGGTGAACTCTCTAATTAGCAGTTGAAAAAACTCCAAATCGGTTTAGTGAGGAGAAACTAGCCGTATCAATATCTATCGTATTCAAGATTCACCAAGACAATGGATCGTCGCTCCTCAAGTCCTGAGCAATAGTATCAGTGTACCGTATTGTAATTGATCCATAGGCTATTGGACGACACAGCTCAAGGTATTTTTTTTATGCAAGCCACAGACTTGGATAGCTGGTTGAATGGGAGAGAGTGTGTTGATATCTCTATGGTATCCAGTTGGGGCTTCAATAGACATTAGAACATTTAAACTTAAAACCAGTAATTCTTAACCAAAACAACAACGATGGAGCACTCTCTTCTGCAGCATTTGTTCCAATTGAAATATTTTGCCATAGGGATTTTAATAAACATACTTTGCCACCTTTTAGGCTACAGTTCCTATTCCAGGTTTCAAATGTTAGCATTTCTTTTCGAATGAATTTTCGTGATCGTTACAAAGTATGTAGGTAGCAGCGATAAGTTTTTCTTCCGCAATGTGAAAACAATGGCGACTCTCTAGTTCGGGTTTCTAGAATAGTCATAACCTCTTATTACGTCAATTAGAAATAACCTTATACGGGAGAAAATGGAGTCTCTATCACAGCACGTGGTGTGCCTGTTAAATTCACACAAATTATCTCCAACCTCTATTCATGAAGGCATTTATTCTTCAGATATTAATTATAGATTTAATTTATGAAAAAGAGAGGAAAACGAGAAATCAATGTTATTTGGCAAAATGTTTTAAAACAAAAGTTTCTAAGAGGAAATATAGAGGTCAGCCCAAAAAAAATGTTAATTGCAACTTACTTTTATTCCAAATTTGCCCTTAACTAGAATAATGAGTGTCCAGATTACTTTCTAATATCAAAACAAAAAATACGTTCCCTAGTTATATATTGCATTCAATTAAATATACAGTATATTCACCGTGTTGCCCCGTCTTACCGACAGCGGAAATACCGGACGAGATCCATAGTGGTGAAAGTCGATGATGCAACATTTATTTATTTAAATATTGCATTTAATGAGCGTTTGAGACCAAAATGAACTAAACTGCATATCGAGTGTTTATTATAGTGTGCATATGGGCGTGAATATTTTTTAACATCATTAACCCTGAAAATATGCTGAACGCCGGTCTAGATACGACATGGTGCACAGGTTGTCAAATAGTAAATGGGAAAATGTTAAAAAATTTTCCTACTTTTTTTAAATATTTTAGTTGTAACTCATAGTCAAAGTGATCACATTGACTGGGTCTTATGCAAACACCGACGACTATTTGAAATAAAACTATTAGGATCAACCCTTTATACTACCATATGAACCTTGATGGTTCAGACCTATTGTTCAATGATCTTGTGTAACAAAAACGCTTCAAAATTAGTTTAAAATATGAAAAAATTTATTTTAGTTGAGAAAAGATGTCGATTTCTTTCAGAATTCCAGTAATTTATAAATAAAAAAATAGTAAATACACCTTAACAAAAAAGTTGACCTCAAATTCATCATTTTCGGGAAAACTTTTTGTCTTATTTCCGGGGAAGAAATAATGTTCTAAATGTATATTAAACCCGTCTTAATGAAAAATAAACCATTTTCAGATAAGCGTGTAACTGAAATTTTCTGATCAATGAAATTATTAAAACAGCTTTTGACATAAGTTTTCATGTTGACAAAATCCTTTATAGCTGAGCTATTTTTCCAGAGAACTTCATACATCAATAAGCAGGTTTCACGAGCCTTACTTAGATATTTTCTATACGAGCTAACAAATATGAAAGAAAATACATGAATTCTCAAATTAAATTAACTGAATATACAGTTTACAATTCCTTACAGAGGCATAGGTAATAATTTATATTAGTATATTTTGATATTTAATTGGTCTATGCAGGAAATTCCAAACAAATCCCATATATAAGCATTAAAATGTTTTTAAAGTAGAATATTACGATCATAAGAACAAGATAATACTGTGAACGCAATTGCTGAGAAGATATATCTCATTCCAGTTGCAGATGATAAAAATTGATCCCAAAACTGAAAGTGAACCATGCGCTTGTAATCAAGAAAGAAGGAAAATAAGATTCCGATGACTATCTTCGAAAGTCATTATCTCAACACTCAACTTCCTACACACAATAAGGGGAGGGTAAGAAAAAATTAAGAGTCAAATTTCAAGCAATGGCAGCGGTTAGGAGGAGAGAATATCTGCAAGGAGAAAAAGGTTCGTTGGCTCAGGGTAGGGAGCGAATGAAAACCCTAGCAAACCCTTGATGCTAATTTTCATCCAACCTGGGAAATATGTATATCCCAAGGTCTTCGATTTCTTCTCATGCGGAGGGAAGGAGGAACTACAAATTTCCGCCTACTCATCTACCCTTCTTGGGCCATAGACTGTCCATGCATTCTATTCCTGAAACGCCCGTTTAACTTTTTCCAAACCAGCCAAATGTCATTCAAGCTAGCTACATTAACCCCAGTTCTGTACAGCTTCACAGCTACTGTAATACTTTCCAAACCTTCGAATGATACTCTAAATGTTGGGTACTCAATTCAAAAACTTGAGAACCGTACTGAACAAAAGTTGATCTTTGTCTTGTCTACTGCAAAGCTGGGCTTTTGGAGAGTCCAATTCTACAATATATTGCCAAATCTCAATTTGGAATCAGTGTGTTTTAATGGGCTTCAATCCTAGTAACCTGTGGTATTATGAAGTCAGTGTGTTATAGTTTAAATACCAGCATAGAACTAGCCATTTGTGCAATAACTTGTCAATACCTCCTAACTCTCCCCTCCTCATGCCAATTTTTGCATGGAAAATAAATATTTCAATGGAAAAATATTTATGTGGTGCCACTGAGATTAAATTCCATTACCGAGCACCTTCCTAAGTTGATTACTAGAATCAAGCAACGGTCACTCGTTTTGAAATTGTGAAGCAGGCGATACACCTTTTCTCCGATGGTGCTATTTAGCTCCAGAAATGCATTCAACTGAAACGATCGGAAACATTTCACCAAGAAATTATTAATCCTCCTCAGTTCTTTCTGTATAAAAAAATATACGTATCTGCTTGCGGTTTTTCTAGCTTTGCTGGGAGGTAATTTTACGCTTGACGCTCATTGATTATTCTTCCTATGTGAACTGAAACATCTATGCCTCTGGAAAAAAACTCAATTGACTTCGGAGCGATATTTCTATTTGTTTTTGTAAAGAAGTGAAAGCATAACTAGACTCAATCAATATTTTGAAAAAAGAGCGACGACGACGTAAATTGACGGCATCATTTCATGGCACGACGCCTCTTTGGCAAACACCAACAAATCATGCAATCAAATGGTAGAGAAAACAAGCACTCTATTAACAAAAATGGCTCTTTTTCAGTCTAAATCACTTGAACAGAATTACTTGATATTATTAGTATGTCACGATGGACCAGAATAGAGCATGGGAGATTAAGAGGGCCCAATATTAATGGAACCCATCTATGAGACTTAATTGACACTTTCTCGATGATGTTTTAATTCAATTGAAAATTTGGTTCTGAAAAATATACTACTACCTAGTACTCTGTTTGACGATTACTTTTTATTCGCCTTGAGTACGAATTTTGGTAGTCGGTGTAGCCCTAACAATCTATCTTTAGTTACCATGCTACCCAAGATTCGAATTTACAGAGGTTACACACATAATAAACCCAAGGTGGATCTTTATTCATATAATTGAGCAATAAACGCAAACCCATGCCTCATTCAGGGAAGGAATTCCCTTTTTGATATTGGCATACTGGAACAATACGTGAACTAAATTATAAATGAAATATTTCTCCTCTGAAAAACGTAGTAAATTATTTAACATATAAAAAGTCCAGATTATATGTACAATCATTGAAAATATTTTTATATTACTACCGAAAATATCTTCTCTCTAAAAACACGTAATAAATTATTTTACACATACAAATATCAGATTTTGCGTATAACCGTTGAAAACATTCCTTTCTTATTACCATTAAAACAAATCTATTATTTTAATCAAGAAAGGTTTTTTATCCCTTCCTCAAATAAAATTATCAGCGCAGGATGGCTTATCATTTACCTTAACGAAGCTACCACCATGAACCATGCCATCCCCTCTTTTGTCAACCCTTCTCAAATCATCCCCGATCCCCTTCGATCGCATATATTTTCATTTCATTTTAATAATGAATATCGCAAGGGAACAAAATGAGGCACTGATTCGCATTTTTACGCAACCCGACTGATCTATCTACATCGCGAAATTGGCCAAACCCTGGTTCGACGACTCGCACTTCACGGATTTCTCCACCTTGAACGACAGGGCACACCGGGCCCTCATTTCGACCGTATTTCCCGTCACCCACCACCCTTACCTCTGTCCCTCACTCTCATCTCCTCCCTACTCTCCTCTCCTCGGCTCACGCAATTTATTAATTAAGACGGAAGGAGACGTCGTTTGGACTGATTGGGACTAAGATCCCCTGAGCATAAGGGGCTGGTGGGATTGGAGGGTGAGGGGAGTGGCAAGGATGGTTCACGGTAGGGGATGGTAACCCAGGCACGTAGCCATTGGGGCGGTAAAAGGACTCGGAACCCCTCCATTTTCCCGCTCGACCCTCCACCCATCCTCGGCATTCTAGGGCGCATCTCTTCTTAAAAACCACGAGAAAGAAATAACATCCTAATGAATGGACGGGAAAGGGATGAAATGTGTCGAAGATAAGGCACGTCTGTGCCTCTAACAGAAATTCTTTCATTTTCTTCTAACCATTTGGCTTTTCTTTCACAAATTTTCTGCTGCTTATAGAATGCCTGGGCGCACAGAGTTTTGCAGCGACTAACCCCCGGTCATTTGTAGGAAGGAAGAGTGATAAGCAAGGAGTCTTGCTTGAAGCAAGACAAGGACCTGCCCTCCTCCTACTACTTCTCCTACTGAGTAGATTGAGAATAAAATGCAAGCAATGTAAAAAAACATACAATGTTACTGAAATAATATAGGGTTACTCCATCAAATAAATACATTAAGGAGAGTTCAAATGAATGCAATTGTTCATTCATACTCTAATAATCACATAGTACCTCAATGAGTAATCGCAACTTATTTACTTTAATGCGATATATGAATAACTAAATAAAATAGGGATACCTTAGTAATTTATACCTTAAATCAGTGGATAACATTTTAAAGTGTATTGTATGTTAAAATCATTTCTCCCCGTAAGAACGATTCTGTCATAAGTAAATATAACCGATACGGTTCGTTACCAAACTATTAATAAGGATACCAACCCATTCATATTCAACAGTTACCGCATTTTTACAGCATTAAGCATTTTAAATTTGGCTCTACCCATAAACTAAGAATACACCAAATCGGCTGTATGCAACTTTGAAATGTCTCGTAATTCTAAAACGTTTTGTGATTCATTGGTTTTCAACAGTCTGAAGTATTATCCTTGGCACATATGAGTGGATTCTCGTATATGTGAATTCTCCTTCGTATATGTGATCTTCGTATCTCTCTCGTAAAATTTCCTGTGGTGCGATGAGTTTCAAAATCCGTTTCAAATTATTTGGCAATTATTTACGTAGTTATTTTAAGGTACATCGCCTACGATGGCCTTTCCGTTGAATTAGTTAATAAAATATCCCACATGAGAACCTTGTGTCCAGAAATGCTTCATTTAAAAGAGTAAAGATTAAAGGAGCTGACAAAGAATTGAAGGTACTGAAAAGTAAGCATACCAAATATATACATTTATCAAAAGAATTTTAAGGTTCTCAGTTATGTTAGAGCTATTTCGAAATGTGTTCAGAAAATTAACGGCAATGGTGCTTCAATACGCATGATATAAAAACTTAACTAACCATGAAAGAGCCTCTTCTAGCCTGACACAAGTAATTTACTTTAAAAATTAATAAAGATAACAAAAAAGCGGGATGGTTCTCAAGTGCTCAACTGTTGTCACATAAATCGATACCAAAGAAGATAGAGCGCACAGTGAATATTTACATTGAGTGTTAGTCATAAAATATAAATATCTTACGAGCCACAAAAACTCCGAGAGGCTCACATTATTTCTTTATACCAGTCATATAGTATTTTTATAGGGCGTAAAAATAACTCCTGAGGTGAAAAATACGGTGCAGATAAAACATTAATGCATTATTCCACCACTCGCCGTCGCTGAAGTGCCTTGTCCTTTGCATAACAATAAACGCATTCTTCGGCGCTGAAAAATGCTCTCTGTTGCTTCCAAAATCACCACGAAAGCTGGGAGGAAGGGAGAAAGAGTGCTGGGCAGAGGGGGAGGGGGTAGAATATATATAGTTTGTAAATTACTATTTAAATGACATGGGGACTGTTTCTGAAGTCTCCTCACTCATCTTCTGCAAAACAACCTCCACCACGCCGTCTCCGACGATCTCAGAGGACACTCTTTTGTTTGAAAAAAATAAGAGGAGAGCGGGAGAGAGAGGGAAAAAAATACAGGAGGAAGCGGATAAAAAATGAGAGAGGGGGAGTACTGTCGGAGGGGAAAGGGGGAGATGAGGAACGATGCGGAAGGGTGACCCAGGGTTGCCAACCAAGCGGATCCGTGAGTAGACCGGTCGACCGTCATCCGAGCCAATCCATGCTCAAAAATAATGGGATGAACCATATAAAAAAATCTAGGAAATATCCAAAGAGCTTTTAGGTACTCATACTTGCAGGTCTGCGACTGCTTTGAGTTGTTGCCATAATACCTGTATTTCAATGATTTCCTATTGTAAAGAAGAGTTTTCCAGTTGTATTTACTCTAATATAGACGTTTCATTCATAATCTGTTGCCTATATACTAATAAAACGTTTTGCACACTAAAAATATAGTTACTTTAATCATAGGTAACGATTTAAATGTTCACACAAAGATATTAATGTTGCATCACTCGACTTCATCTCAAAATGCAAGTAAAATGCTTTCGGTTCATAAAATTTTCCTTTGTGAATAATGAGCAATTATAACATATGCACAAGGGGTATTTATCAATTTTTCAAGGAAAACTTAGATTGCATCCGTATATTATTCGTGAAATGTATATAGAGGGAAATCATTTTCCCCATGACTATATTCCGAAAGAGGTTACCAAGTACGGATAAAACGGTTAAATAGAGAAACGCAAGAATTGAGCGGGGAGGAGAGGGGTCTCGACAGACAGAGAAGTCCGACGGGACCGGAGAGCTGGGGCGTCAGAGTTGGGCCAACGCGGAATGAATTTAATGGACCTAAGTGGCGGCGTAGAAGTGATTTGGAGAGACGCTAAGGGACTCGGCGAAATAGTGAAAGAGAGGAGGTAAGGTAGGTTAGAAAGAAGAGGTGTCTAAAAAGGAGGGGGGGTGAAGAAGGAAAGGCGAGGGCGGGACGATGGGAGGACAGAGCGCCGTCAGGGAGAGATTGGCGAGGAAGGGAGAACACGAAAGTGGACAATGAGGAGAAGGGAAAAGACTCGAGGGAGTGACGGTCGTGAAAATTCTTTGAAGAAGTGGCAAGGATGTGCAGGGGAGTGGGAGGAGGGACAAAAAGGGAAACGGGTGCGAAGACGGTGATGGCCGTTCGAGGAATGGGTTTGCTGGAGAAAGGAACCCTGACGTTCGGGATGGTAGTAGAGAACAAGAGAATCTAGGGCTCGTGTCTAAAGGAAAAGGTCCAAATATAATTCCTAGAAGAGTATCTATAATCACCGCCGTACCCATAATTCGTAATGTTTACTTTAAAGATTGTAATATTCGATGAGACTGGAACTCAAGGTTGATTGACAAACGGACATAAAAACTGGTAGAAAGGTTACTTTTAGGGTAAAAAAACGAACGTTACACGTACTCTAAGTCATTCCTAATAGGAACATTGCCATCCTGAGACTCAAAAATAATTTACTAGTCTAAATACAAGATGAGGCTAAGTAAAGTGAGTAAAATTTTGGTGAATACCTCAATTCATTTTTACAAGAATTAGTTTCTAGTTCCATGGCGAGGAGAGCGATACGCAGTAGTATTGCAAGCAACCTAAAGTGTTCAACGTTTAAGATGGAAATGGCCTATGGTAGTAAGAAGGTGACGACCCGTCAGTAACACATTTATTTAAAAGACCCCAATGTTGCTCACGGTTAATATTAATGTTGTCCCTCCCTTATTTACCTTGACATCCAAGTAGTTTCAAATTCACTTTAGAGCTCTCGCCAGCCACAGTTTTAAAGTTTAGAGGTAATCCCAAGTAAGTGCCTTAGGACAGGAGGCCATTGACTCCCGCTGGCCGAATAAGGTGGTCTAATATTTAATGAATAAATTAAATGAAAAAATACAATACAAGCAAGTAACTGACCGAATCAATCAACGTGGCACAATAGTGTAAATGCGACATTAATATTCTTTATTTTATTATTTATTAATACATTCCATCTCTAATTTACGATATAAACATCATACAAACCATTGCCTCTGATATATACAGTTTCTCAAAACATAAATCCAACCCGGAAAATAACAGACTAATATGCAAACCTGTTTTTGTAATTTTTGAAAGATGGCACAAAATGAATAAGGTGATTTTTGAGATGTAAAGTTTTCAAATAAACATGCATTGGAGCTATTGGGCAATGAAATGCTTTTATGAAACCTATGGAATGTGAAATTAACATACAACATGAACAGGTTCTTCACCTATTTTTTCTGTGATTTTCGAAAAATCCTTGTGCCAGCAATATCTTCCTGCCTAAGTTTAGCCAGCCCAAATACATAACTGGTGCTTAACCTCGGGGCCATATGGTGAATATCCCAACGCTCTCACTCACTTTACTACCGTAAATAATTATGCTTTAAATTTTAGTTTATGTTTAACTAAAACCAAAGAGGGAAGACAGGAAGACAGAATCAGACAGAGTGAAAGATTGCGGGTTTCTGGAAGAAAAACATTGAAACAGAATGGGATTGTCCCAAAATGAGAACCGGAGGAAGGAGGAGTTTAGACACCGCGTGCAGGTGAGATTGAGATGGGTCTAAGGCGAAGGGTGGAAGAGACGGGTTTAAGGGTTGGGAGGAAGGGCCATGTAAAAGGTATGGGGGAGTGCCACTCGCGATGCTACCTTTAATACTTAATGGAGAGACGCCCTCTCCCACTTTTCTATGATTCAGGACGATGGATGATCTCCTCTCGCCCGCCACCGTCACTTCGACTTCGTCCTCCCCCCACCCCCCTCCATCCCCACCAAGAAAGAGAGAGACCCTCCCCCTGCCACATCACCTCTCCTTCAGAGCAAGTACCATCTCAATATATAAATATATACCCGACAATCTCCCATTCCTTCTCCTTGGCACTCCGTCCCTCCTCGACTCCTTATTAACCACGCCCCCTCTCCACCCCCAGTGCCACTTCCCAAAATTCTCCTCTTTCTCGCTGTCCCTCTTCGAGCAAATCCTCCCCCCACCCCCAACTCCTTGCCGCGTTACTTCACTCCCGACCCTCCTCCTCTTTTCCATCTCTTTCGTGGCCCATTCCAATGACTAAGCACGACGTGAAAACGCTTCCAATGGATCCCTCCCCCATCCGTTCCTCCCTTACTCTCTTACATCGCTCAGCATTCCGCCATGAATTAATTACGGACCTAAAATGTTCCTCTCTTCCTTCACTCGTCCTATCACTTCCACTTCCTTCCTTTACTTCCATGAAAACCTCCTTACTGTCCATGAAATTCTACAAGCCTAGGATGTCCCCCTCTCCTCTCTCTCCTTATAAAATTTATCTATCGGGGTTATAAAAACCAACCTTCCGGTTTCATTACTATGGTGGTGGCGAAATGAGCATGTAATGTGGGATTTTTTGGGCTTGCTCTTATCTCTCACCAGCTGAAGTACGGTTCACGAGAAGACAAGTAGATCTGAAGACAAAGAAAGAAGACTTGCACGAAACAACATAAGAACAAGTAATTCGCACTTTTAATTATTTAACTTTTGAAACTTGAAAGCAGCTTGTTCTCACATGCCTTATACTATAGCTAACCTTCTCATGTAAATAATACCATTCATACGAAATTGCTTCTTTTTGATGTAGAATAAATTATAAGAATACGGGAGGCTTTCTATCTCCCTAATTGGTTCATTTCAAACATAAACATACGAAATCTCCCAATGAAGAATGCTAACTAACGGCATGATACAATTCCTTCTAATATCTGCATACCTATGAATTAAGCCAAAAAATGTTTTCCAAGACTATTGAAATGAGATAGAGAAAATAATATTTAACGGATTACAAATATTGATAAGACTGTGATGAAGATTAAGAAAATCAATATGTATAAAGAAGCCACGCAAAACAAAAGACGATTCTAAAGGATAATGAGAATTGTACATTAAATTGATTGGCATACTATAAAGACTGGCATGAAACTTAATATAAGGGAAAATTAAGACACCCAAATCGGGCCAATTTCTCAAAAAATTAACAGTAGGAAAAAACTAAGAAACAATTGGAATGAAATCTGTGAGTGTCTAAACAAGGATACTTGCAGTAGTAAGTTTGTGGGTAATCTCTTGATACAGGTAAATACAATAATACTGAAGCACCACTCAAGTCAAGCTTAAATATTAAACAGAACACTTAATTTTTTCTCAATTTTCCAACTTAAAAATTTAACGTCCTTGTGCAATGGTTCAGCCTACCAGCGGCCCTAAAGGGTGGATTCATTAAAAGTTTAGACACAAGGAACCCCTGGAGCGCTTTGAGTTTAATGGAGGGTGAACACCCCATCTGGCTTCCTATGACCATGACTATACTGTTAAAATGTTTACATAGATGGGTGAATAGACTTGATGGCTTTTCACAAAAAAATTATTTGAATAACTTCATTTTTCACATTACAAGATATAAGTAGAAGAAAACATAATGTTTAAACGCAGTTACCAGGTGACCTCCGACCAAATTCCCAATTTTGCGATTTTGGAAACTAGAATATACTATAAAATGATAAAAGAGCCTTTTCAAGAATCGCCTTTTGAAATACAGAGGGAGTTCTACAAAAAAATACTACCCTCTTTTGTATTCATATTCCAAAAGAGCCATATCGCCCGAATCGACGCATTTTGTTTTACTCCGATTTAAAAAGACCTAGGTAGAGGCCACGAACAGGATTGGTCAAAGATAACTGCGGTATATAGTATGGCACCCTTCACTCCGAATAATGTGTTGTGATGATGATGCCTCATAAAATCAAGCCGATAAAACTGACTTTGGTCAACATTGTAATTCATAGAGTTACTTATCAAGGATTTTCCGTTATGTTACGTTTTGCAACAGAACGGCAGTGATTGATCTGAATACTATCACCTTAGTCATACAATTACTAAACAAAATGCTGAAAATATTTGATATTGGATGAATAAATGGGGCCATGGGTAGGAAATTAAAATCGCCTGAAAAATGTGGAAGCAGTTATGAACAAAGTATTTTAAGTAAAGTATTCATGTACAACTAACAAGAGTCACTTCGAAGATAATACAAACCCTAATTATTTTGGTGAACAACACAAGTCTCTGGATTACATTACAAGCCACAAGAAAAATAAAATATGAGAGTCTGTACAACATTAATATGCTATACTGTTTTAAATAATCAATTTGAATATCGTCGCTGTGTTTTTTCTAACTATGAACGCTTTTTTCACGGGCGCCCCCGCTATTCTAATCTGACATTTACATTTTATGCATTTTAACAGTCTAGTCAGTAAAATTCTAGGCTACTGACTGGAGGGTAAAGAGTTCGAATACAGGGTGATGAATTTGAAATTGAAATTTGATACGGCAGTTTTGCAGATGGTATTTCAAGTGAAATTATAATTGCAACCACACCTAAAAAACAACAACCAGTGCAATTTTCTGGAGTTGAGAGCTTCGTGGGAAAACAAATACAGCAGAGGAAAATTAGCTGCGCTTCCTTTATCCTGCATGGGAGAAATTCACGCGCCTTAAGACTTAGTTACTTCATTACTTTCAGGGGCGAGTTCCCACCTCTCATACAAAATCCATTCGAATCTCATACAAAACAACTTTCTAGTTCTTCATAATGGTTTTCGATTCACATATGTAAATGGCAACCTTGCTTCGACATTCCCTGTTATTTAGTTCGCACTTTGATCATACTTTTAAAGCAAATTTGAGTTTTATATTACCCTCGATTCACCTGTAGGAGCATTAAAACTCGTATTTTTTAAATCATTATTCTTTTAAAAAATTCCGACTGCGGAATTTAAATGGACCTGGAATGGATTTTAAATGGCATGGATTTAATTTAACACAATTTTAAGTGAAGTACATGCCTTTTTTTTAAGGTGCACGTCAGTCCATCAAAGAAACCTCCGACATGTCATGAGTTAAAGCGTAACTCCCCATGTATTATGCCTTGGATATAATTACGTTGCCTCCTAATACCCTACGGCATCTGGCTACCATTCAGTTAATAAACTAAAGTTTCTTAAGGAGACTCAGCATATTCTACTTGGGTATTTTGCATGAAAATTAACGATCGTATCACTAAAAAGTTCCAAATCCTCGACGAAGCTAAAGGAATCGAAAGCGATAGAAATGGCCGAGGGTAAGAGGGGAGCGAGAGAGAGTCGATAAATGGTTGGAGTAATTAAGATGGGAAAATGGAGTCGGCGAGGACCCTTTCAGAAAAGAAACTTAGTGTTGGAAGGGGAGGCCAAGGAGAGGCTAAGGGAGAGACGACAAAAGGGTCAGGGTAGGTTCCAAGAATGAGACTATTTAAAGAAAGACCAGAGCTAGCGGAAATTAAAGAGAAGCACTGGAGACTGATTTGGTCCAAAACTCGCTCCGCACGTAACGAAGGGCCTTTCCTCGAACAGAACTGCAACTCGCCATTGTGCAGGATATAAATGGACTCCATCTTCTACCAACGCACAAGTTCTATAAATTGACTAAAGCAAAGTACATTCCAACCCAATTCACAGCGCGTATGTGTGTGTGTAAAAACCATCCCCGCGCAAGGAATTGATATGAACTCGGTAGTAAGACGCCATTTTTAAGCAACGAAAATTTAGTATGCGGTGCCACGCTTTACCACCTTTATCTTTGAATTAGATAAAGAGAAAGCGGTAGATACCTATTTTCGGCGGCCACAACAACCGAACGCTAAAAACCTATAAAAATAACTTATAAATTGTGTTTAAAAAGCACTCTTAAAAGAAATGATAACCTACGTTTTTGCACACTTCTTATGACGCTCCCGACAAGTATGCAAGCCTCGCTGGCAATTTTGTCGATTCATAAATATCAAAATATATCTATTATAAGAAGGTTAAAAATCATTTGCCTTGACCGGGATTCGAATCCGGATCCTTCGATATCCGACCGAATGCCCGATCAAGGCGTTTGATTTTTACACTCTTAAATTGTTCCATCGTAATGCAAATTTAGCGAGCGACTCGGTTAAAAGTTACTGTTGCGACATCTCCCGCATTTTCTTGGTATTACTAAGGACTTCAAAATGTGGCGTCGAGCATAATGCATCTGAAATAATGTTTTTCAGACAAGAGGACGAACGTAGATTGGAGACTTCTGATATGTGAATGTGGTAAATAATGGAAAAAATAAGTTGGACACAGAGGAATCAAAACACCGATGTTTAACATGTCGCAAAGACACTACCCCAACCCCCGGATCAAAATTTATGCTTCATCTGCGAGCGATTCATACCCTTCGCTTGGAGTTAACCAACCGTAGCTACTGCTTGGGGGTGGAGGTCATCTCATGAAAGACAGTATATAAACGCTGGTTATCACCAAGGAGTGAGCTCAAGTCCGGTGGAGCGACCAGCAAGACCGGAGCCCCAGTGACTGCAACAGTGTCAGACAGGATCGCCCGTTTGGGGTCGTACCTGTATATTCCACCGTCCGGCTGACAGTCTAGACTGGGATATACTCCAAATGATATAATCCAAATCGGTAAAATCAATCCTGGAAGGGCTATATGGGTAAGTAAGTGCCAGGTGGGTGATCGTTCTCGCCCCTTGGGAACATTCCGTGCTCGGCGTGATTCGTGCTCGCCGTCCGACCATTCCAGGACGCCTCTCTGTGAGGAAAAAAGGCTCCTAACGCTGGCACGTCTCATTTCCCTACTCGTTGCTGGGGCCCGCCATTGTGGATTGTCGGGAGTTGGCCTTTCTCCTTGAGCGATAGACGTGGGCTCCTCTCAAATATATCCATGAGCCTCTGGAGTTTTTTAAAGGATGATGTTTGCGCTACGCTAAAAAAATACGCAATAAAATTACTTAATCTTTCTGCCTGGTAGGGGTCTGAAATCGTACCGTGGTCCTGTAGTTGATGGTGTGCCCTTCAGTTCTGAGAAAGGAGGTGAACATTCGCCATTCAATATGCTTTCTGCGGGTTTGTGACGGTTCGCCCTTCGGGATTCGCTGCTGGTTGCGGGATATGTCCGTCAAAAACAATTGAAGGTGCAAAATGATCCAGGGAAAATATAAAACCGAGAAGAGCAGTCAGGGTAAATTAGATTTAGATGGTAAATTTCATAGCGCAAAGCTTCTACAACCCCCTATGCTCCAAACGAAGGAGAGGAAGGAGAAACTAAACCTTTGCTTAGGATCTTAGTATTAATGAAATGATCGCTAAAATTCACGACATAATGGGATCCAGTTAAATAGAACCGGCATATATGCTGCTGTTTTAAAAAACCAGCACAAATGTTTAAACTCTCGCTCGTACGTTTAGGCATACATCCTAGTCTAGGACAATCCAATGATTTTATTAGGAATCTTTCATGGGAAATCTAGTGTGATTATTCGTGACATATTAAGCTCTTTTAAAAAATTATATTCCGACTGTTACGAAAGTTATCTAATTTAAAATTCCCCAACTAAAATGAAACTGAATTCGGTTTATTAAGACATAGAGTAGAAGAATCATATGCAAATAAATAGAATGTGACAATAGCGTCGGCGACAGAAAAAAACACTCTACTTATGACAAACTGATGAACATTATTATTCCTATTTATACTCCTCTGACTCCTTCACATCTACTACGCCTTAATGCTTCCCTTCATGATCTAAAAGCCATTCTCAACGAGAATGATGCATTGAATATTTTCATGCACAGGCAAATACATTTGAAAAAACCTACATATTTAATCTCCCAGCATGCGCCCTCTTTTTTACCTGGCACTAAACGAACAATTTCTTTCCAAAAAGCCACCCTTTCATAATGCCCTCGGGAGCTTTAGATTCCAGCATTTTCTTAAACCTTCGACGCAATGTATCATTCCTCCCCCACCTACCCTAATTCCACCTCGCGCAGTACCTTCCAGCAAGGCATCATAAAAAAAGCTCGGCATGCTCCGTGCTCCCTCGGAGTAAATTAATAAAACCAAAGCGCATCGCGCAAATATGCTCCCCGCCACCATCCCCTCTCTCCCACCAGCGCATCACTCTTCTTCATTCTCCCATCATTCGCTCCTCTCCTTCCATCGAATTCCTTCCAAATTTCCTCCCGCGGAATGAGCTCATTCCTCGAGCCACTCCCAGTCATCCTCAGCCACCCATGGACTCCCTGCCCCACCCCACGCCCCACGCACACACACGCCCACGCACATAATCGCGTCCCAAGAGACTCCCCCCTCCTCACAGCCCACCTACTCCTCCACCAGGTTCCCCATCTTCGCTCGCTTTTCATACCTCCAGGGGGTTGGCCGCCGCCTCCTCTCCTTTTCCAGTCAATCCGTCCCCTCCACCCTCTCCACGACCATCAGACCCGGGTACCAACCTTACCTCAACCGTTCGTATTCCCCGCTTACCCTTCCTTCCAGCACCCTGCCCAACCGACAGCAAACTCCATTCATTTTTACTCCCCCATTATTTCCCTTTCGAAGGGGAGCATCAAAAGGCGCGCTCATAGTGTGCCCACGAGGCGTTGGGTACCGCGCCTCTCCCAGCGTCTTAATTTTTATTCCACACTCCCGCACACTCCTCCGCCCAACCCCCGTCCGCTATGCATAAAGAAGGCGCACCTGCTGCTCCCATTATACTCACACAAACATCGACCATCTTCCTTCTCACGCGTCACTACCCGTGCCTCCTCCTCAACCCTACCCCCTTCCCCCAACAGATTCCGCTTTCCACTCCTCATTTCTCTCTCCACCCCATTTCCCTCCGTGCAGACACACCCTCTTGCGCCTCCCTCCCTGTCCGCATTAAATAGGACTTTATGCCCGCCGCGTATCCTTTTTCTGCACGCGGCTGTGGGGGAACAAAAAGGAATATTCCTTGAACAGGGCGAAATCAACGCGTGTTTCCTACCCGCAGCGGTTGGTGGTCGTTCTTGCGAATCGAAAGGTTAGATAACAAGTGGTGATGCCAATTATAGTATTAAATATAAGTTTAAAGGTAAAATATGATGGAAGAAATAACGTGCATTCACGATATGAAGCGTTTTCCAATTCACAATCTTAAATTGCATTTAAATTCAAACAAATTCTTTGAATTATGTCACTTTATTCACCGTTGATCACTATTCACGGAGAACCTGACTAATCGAAGACAGATTAGAAGATACGCAGTAAACAAAGAATTCAGGGTGAATACAAATCGAAAATTTGGCACTGCCAAGAAATATAAAGCCAAATCCCCATTAAGATTATGTATGATTTCTTCATCTAATTACGAGACTGTAGTAGGGCAAAAAATGTCCTGAGACGATGGAAGACACCAGTTCCATTATACTATAGCAGTAACAGATTTGCTGACAGCTTCGTCAAAACGCATAGCTTCTCAAGGGCCGATCCCAGATTCGTATTTTGATTTAGTTTCAATGAACTTTGTTCCAAATTTCAAAAATGTTAAAAGACAAAGAAAAATAAGAACCAGGAAAGCAGGAGCTGTAGCGGGAATAAAAAGAACGGAACATCAGGAAGCACGTGATAGAAAAATAAGAAATGGGAATAGTACAGAAAATATGAGTAGATGTAAAAATTGATAAAAATTTAAAGGGATCAACAGGAAAATTGAACACAAAATAAATGTGAGCAATAGTACAGAAATTTACAGATAAAACCGTTAGAAATTCGAGCAAATTGATGACAATCCACAAAAAACTTCCAACAAAAAGTTTGGCTTAGTACTTTAGATGTGGTACTGACAAGGGGTATGAATTAAATTAAAAATTAAGCGGAAAAGAAAGATCAAATAGAAGTCATTGTCGCAATTTAAATGACGCAGAAGTCCTCAAGAACTCATTAATTTAGTCTTAATCACCAGTCCGTTAAAAGTAAAAATGTAGCCAATAAGTTCTGGGGAACCTCACATTTGGAAAGGTACTTAAGTTCAACAGAAGTTGTATAATTTAACAAATACACAAAAAACTTCGTTACGACGCGTTTGGCATTAGAAGTGGAGAGGAACACATATAAATACCACAGTATCATTTGAAAGGATAAACCAGGATATTTTTGTTGGCTCTCTGGATTTCAAGGAGGCCTTGGAAATTTAAATGGACAAGGTTGACGAAAGAAGTATTGCAAAATACAGGAATAGAACTCTAGAGGGATGTTTGACTTACTAAGACTCTCCATATGATTCAAGACACACAAGGTAGGGGAGAAGCGGAATGAATAATGATGAACACGGAAAAAAGCAGTCATTATTTTCATTAACATTAGTTTTTCAACTTGCTTACTGAGGAAATTTCAATACATGGCGAGGAATTATTTTTTTTAATTTATGTAGTACCCTTAAACCACCGCTAAGGCCTGTGGTAAGGGTGATTAAATTGGGCATGAAGATGGGTGGAGCCGTAATTGATTCAGACTTGATTGTGATTACATAATAAATTCACTAGTAATTGAAGATTTAATTTTAATAACATTACGATAAATAACAATGGCCAATATAAAACGTATGACTTAATTTCGATCACAAAAATAAGGAATGAGATTTTCAAAGAGTATGAAGGTTAGATTACACAATAAAATAAAGAGGAAATAAACTAGAACAGGTGTTGAAACATTGTACATACGCCGGCATAATTTTTACGAAACGAAACACAGAATATATAAGCAAACCTAACGAAAAAACACAGAATATATAAGCAAACTTTAAAATGCGGAGAGGGTCACTGTATGGAACCAAAACCCGGTGTTTGACTGAAGATAGTGAGGTAAGTTAAGAGGGTTCTATAGATGTGGCCATTGAAAAGATAAAGGTAATTGCAGAGTCATAGACGAACATTGAACAGTTATATATTGTATATGTATATACAAGGGTGGACTGAAAATTTTTCGAACACAGAAAATTTCAGAAAAAATTACTTATATCTTTCTTAGGTCAGAAACGTTTCAGACGACCCTCGTGTGTGTGTATGTGTATGTATACATATATATATAGTATATATATATATATACTATATATATATATATATATGTGTGTGTGTGTGTGTGTGTGTGTGTGAGTATTTATTTATTTACTACCTTGATCAAAACGTTCCCGGAATTTATTCAGAAAATTAAAAATACAAGTTTATTCATCTAAATCTATATTGTCCCCTTCAAAGTAATCCCCATCGACTGCAACACACTTATGCCAGCGCTTGATCCAATCCTCGAAACATTTTTTATATTCGGTTTTCGGTATGTCCATCAGTGCTTCCTGCGATTTTTCCATTACTTCCTCTCGGCTGCTTAAACGCGTTCCCCGTAATGGTTTTTTAACTCGATTGAACAGAAAGAAGTCACAGGGAGCCAAATCAGGTGAATTCGGTGGCTGTTGGATGGTATTTGTTGCATTTTTCGTCAAAAAATTACGAATAATGATAGCACTGTGCGACGGTGCGTTATCATGGTGCAAAATCCACGAGTTTTCTGCCCACATTTCTGGTCTCTTTCGGCGAATTGCTTCACGCAAACGTCTCATAACGCCCAAATAATACTCAATAATAATTTACTGTCTGGCCTTCTGGCAAAAATTCACGATGCACTACACCGTTGTAATCCATGAAAACCGTCAGCATTGCCTTCTTTTTTGACTGAAAACGACGTGGTTTTTTTGGTCTCGGCTCATTTGGTGAACGCCATTCACTTGCCTGATGTCTGGATTGCGTGTCGTACTCATAAACCCACGTCTCGTCTCCAGTAATGATCCTTTTGATGAATGTGGGATCGGATTCAGCCTCGCAAATCATGTCTTTTGCGACGTCAACACGGTCTCTTTTTTGCATGAAATTGAGGTCTTTTGCTGCTACACGACGGAAACCCAAATCATTAACCACAATGTCTTGGGCGGATCCATAGGCAATGTTCAAGTCCTCCGCTATTTCTCTGATGGTTAATTTGCGGTTATTGACCAACATTTCTTTTACTTTATCAATTTTTTCACCGACTTTCGATGTCGATGGTCTGCCACTGCGTTCATCATCTTCGATTGACTCACGACCACTTCTGAACCGCTCGTGCCACTGGTAAACGACCGTTTTTTTTTAGAGAATCGTTGCCGAAACACTTTTCCAACATTTCCAACGTCCGTGCGCCACTAAATCCGTTTTTTACGCAAAATTTAATACAAGTTCGTTGTTGCAAATTTAAATCCATTTCTGCAATTGTAAAAAATCGCCCACACACACAGAGATAGATGTACTCTTGGCTACGTAACTTTTGCAAATGTCAAGTTATGACACTAAGATTTAAAGGGAATATCAACAACAGATGTACCAATTTAACAAAAAAAACAGAACTCAAATCGGAACGATGGGAGCGCCACACGGTGGTTATTCCGGGAACTTTTTGATCAAGGTTGTATTTCTTATGTAATCTACGTGAAAAGGTATGTTTTGGATGGATACAACTACCAAATAAAAATTTTGTGACTCCTAACAAAACACAATCCAACAACCTCTTCTATACCAGGTCCCCCTTCATCTCTGTGTTTTTCCTTCCTCCCTTCATCCCTTGCAACATCTTTATCCTATTCCTGCCCTTTCCTCGTTTGCCTAACATTCTCCCCAAAGAGGTCCGTAAATTAAGTTATGAGATTGATTTTTAGAATGTTGTCATTCAAAGAGAATCACAATTTTATATTGTCACTCTCAAAATAAATTCCTTCTGAATCCACTAAGTGCTGGAGACGGATTTCCCACTCCTCATAACACAGCAGGAACTCCGATACTGGAATAGCCTTCAGCTGGTCGGTTACAGCCATTTGAATGGTTTCGACTATCCCAAAATGGGTACCCTTGAGGTGATTTTTCAACTTCGGGAAGTGAAAAAAGTCCCTAGGACACAAGTCAGGCGAAAGAGGAGGCTAAGGAGTTTCAGGGATGTTTTTACTGGCCAAAAACTTCTGGCCCTTTTGGTCTCGCGAAAGGTTTTTTGGAAGCATTTTTGCACAGATTTTTCTCTTCTCCAATTCATTGGTCAAAATCTGATGAACGGGGGTGTGAGTCAAATTCAACTTTTCTTCGATAATTCTGTCAACCGACGATCTGAACGCACAAGATCCCGGATTCTATAGACATTTTCTTGAAGATGAAGGTCTCCCGCTTCGTGGCTCATCTTCAAATAACTATCTTCCTTCTGAGAATGCCTTAACCCACCGAAAAACCAGGGCTCTTGACAGAAAACTATCTCCGTAGGCTTGCTGAAGTTTAGCAAGACATTCCATTGCACTGTGCCCAAGTCTGAAGCAAAACCTGATTGCGCACCGTTCCTCAAAATTGATGCCACTCATTTTTAGAACACATTAGATAAAACTTGTTAGCAAAAAAAATCGCGACGGACAACCGCATGACTCGAGCGAGTTCAAACCCGTATTGAAGGCGGATCACATGGTCCCCTGCTACCCCTTCAAGCTCAGCGCCTCCAGTTTTGCCAGATCAAACGCTACGTTGCTTGTTTTATTACTCAATTTACACACCTCGTAAACCACAGTCTTCAACATTCCACTGCCGACCAATACGCCCTTCATCCATTTTTCGTGTCTCCTTAGGATTGCTCCCAACAACCCCGCTCCTCGCCTACCATACCTAGTAACTCATTTGTTTTCCTTTCGGTCCAATTCACCTTCTCCATTCTTCTCCACACCCACATTTCAAAAGCCTCCAATCTACTTCTATCCTCCTGCTTCAATGACCACGTTTCCGCACCGTACATAGCTAAACTCCATATCAAAGTTTTTACGAGTCTTTTCTTAATATCCTTACTCAACGTCGCTGTCATCAACTCCCTCCTCCTTGTGGAAGCTTCTTTGCCGAGAGCATATCTTCTCCTTACGTCCGTACTACTTTGTCCATTTCGGTACATTACACTTCCGAGATATTTCCACCTGCTATAGTTTCTGCCCGCCGACTTTTATTACTGCGGATTAGCCTCCTGTCCCTCCAATTTATACCTATTTTCTGCAATATACTCATTAGTTTTTCCCATCTCACTCTATCAAACGTTTTTTCGACATCTATGAAACAGGCAAATGCGACATGATTTCATTCTATATTCCTCTCAATTAGAGATGTCATTACCGCAACGGCATCACGCGAACCTCTCCCCTTCCTAAACCCAAACTGACTACTTGTAGGACAAGTAGACTATTGGGCGAGAGAAAGAGCATTTTAAGTCCATTATATTTGTCTATAGTTCCCAGGGACCTTCCATAACCTACTTCTAATCAGGAAATTATATATGATCGATTTATATATTACTCTCATTAATACTTGTTTTAGTCACCATTATAAAATACATACATCATCATTCGCAAAAAAACATATATTTATACTCGTACTAACTCTTCGCATCTAAATTAATAATTTCTTATTGTGGATAACCCATGCAAATAATTTGTGATGTCGAACGTCACATACATGTCTAAAATAACCCATGTAATGTCTAAAGTCACATGCATATGTATTTGTCCGACTAAGACGGAGGTAAACTTATCCTGAATCAAGGATAAAAATTTTTCAAAATTGAAAAAACCTTGAAAATGGTTAAATTGATGGTGAATATTTTCAATAAGTTTCAAATTTTATGATGGTAGAATATAAATCCAAGATGATCAAAAGATGTTCTCAGTAGAAAATTCAAGGAACCTTCACGAGGAAAAAAATCTTTTTTGATAATTTTTTTCGTAAATAAGAAAGTGATGATAACCAAAAAGGGAAAAACGACTCGGGGAAATATAGAGCGCATGGGAAAACTTCACCTTAATGAGAGGGAAATCCCGAGAGAGGGATCCAAAATGTTACCATCAAGACCCCCCCCCCCTCCGAGAGCCATAGACGTCTTTAGTGCAAGGGAAGAACACCAAATAAAGTGAGGTAAAAACCTTCTCCCCTACTCTCTCCTCGTATTTCACCAACGTTACCATCCCGAAAATCGCGCATTCCCTCATTCGGCATCCCCCTCTATCTTGATGCCCCTCCATGCTCGCATTATACCCTCGCTAATCCCCACCTATCCCTTCCACGCCTCCCGAAGACCATTTCACCTCATCCCCCGCTCACAAACCAGACCGGGGCGCTTTTTCCGTAATCTTCGCCTCAGTGCGTCTCCTGTGGCAACCCATTCCCGGAGACCCCTTTTAGCGCGCTAAAAACCCACACCCCTTTCACCCATTCTTTTTAATTTGGACCGTTCCTAACCCCAACAACAACCCCCTCCCACCACCTCTACCCCAGGGTCGACCCCGCCTACCTCCTTCCTTCCTTCCTTCCACCTCTCACACACTTTTTCCCTATTTTTCCTCCTTTGCCTTCTATCCCCTCCTTTCCCCATCCTCCGCGCCCACACCCTCATTCCCGGTTTCACCCTCCTCGCTCACTAGTTAGCCTTGCTCTTTCCTCTTCCTGGACCAAAGTGTATCAACCCCCCCTTCATCCTAGCCCCTTCTTTTCCTTCACGCCTTCCTCACCCCATAACCCGTCCGGGCGCCATCCACGCGGCGCCATATTGCCTCCTCAATCTCGGATGACCAAGAACAACCGCTTCGCACGGCGCGTCGGCGGCCGCTGCGGCCGCCGACGCACCGTGTGACCTGTTGCTCCGCGGTAGCCTAGCGACTCGTCGCCGCGTCTCCCGCGGTCACCCCTCTCCCCGGCTCCATTATTGAGATGTTACTCAACGACACAACCGACGGAGTGAGAGGAGGAAGAGGGGTTCGGGCGGGACGGTCACTCGCCCGCCACCACCGCATTTATCTCCACACTATTAGGCTTAACCCAATTTCCCGGGGATATTTTCCGAAGGAGAATGATCGCCTCAAATATATGGAGTGAGCTCGCGTGAAAATATTGCGCCAGGGAAAGAGAGCGGAAGACGGCCGGGACCTTCTAGGCAGTTCATCGTCGCCCGGGCTTGACGCAATGACCCCTCTGTGACTCGACAAAGATGTAATGTGTGTCTGCGTCATAAATGTGTCGCGATCAAGAAATGCACACAAGTTGGAGCTATCATCACACGTGATACATGCCTTTGTAACAGAGAGTTCGAGCTATAGCTCAACAGGCGTAAGAAAAATTACGTTGGTCGAAAAATCACCACGATTGCACACTTAAGGGTGGATCTGACGTCACGCTAAAATATCAGCATTAAATTAAGACGACACCTATCTATGCCGAAAGCGTAAATCATATATCCTTTAGTTCTTATAAGTTCTATAAGTTCTTACAAAAAATTAATTACCACATGTTGATGTGTGAAATTCAGCATACGGGCTAATGTAACATTTCTATAACTCAACAGAGAATATATAAAATAATAATATTTTCCGTACAAACGGTCATATATTATTTATGTATCAGTTCCTATGTAAAAATGCTACGACAAGTTTGAGCTAAATTCAGCATATGCATAATAAAAATACAGCACAACTGCATAGATTTAAAATATTTTCTGAATTACATTTTTTTTATGTGTAGAAGATAGTATTGAAAGTTGTAGAGTGGATGCCGGAGGAGTGAGAACGGATGGAGTGCAATATATCAACATTATCACGCCCGCTAGTAAAAAGGAATGTCACCAAATGGAACATGAATGCAATAATCGATCTGTTCCCTCAGCCCGACAATAGAAGAAAAAATATTTAGAATATGATTATCACGTTCAGAAACGCGTCACGACATTTCCTAAAACATTGTCACCGTTAGAATATTAACTATCCATAAGATACGATTCGCTCCAGCAAATAAGATAAAAAAATCAAAGGACCGGAAAAGTATTCGTTCAAATAAAATTAGATGGGGGAGGAGAGTAAAATACAATCCTCAGTGCAATTTATATTTCACGCCATACTGCTCTGCTACATGCCGATTATTTTTCCCGGAGACATTATTAAATAAGCATTCAAAGTATATGCAAAACGAATGGAAGAGAGAGAAAGAGATCCCGCTCCAGCGAGCGCGGGTGGTTGTGTGTGTGTGTCGGAACGTGGAGGAGTACATGGGAGAGAAAGAGGAGTCTGAAGTTGGGGAGAGGGGAGGTCAGGCAAGCGCACAATGGGTCGTAATGACCAAGTGGAAAATTAAGAAATGCGGGAGCAGCGCTTCTGGGAAATGAATTCGGGCAAGTAAAAAGCATATCAAACAGAGAGCGAAGAGTGAATTATTGATATCGCTGTAGCGGAGAGGAATTGGATTGCCAACTTCTGTTACTCCTGCACGCTCGCGTATGCAAACAAACTCATAAATGTATGCGCCGCCGCCGGAGGCTGTTTGCCTCATTCTGTGTCGCAAAATTATTCTGCTACAATGCCGTCCCCTCGATCGCGAAGGAGAAGGAGACAGCAGAAAGAAAAATGGTAGGCGGGGGGGGGGGGACCACTTCCAGGTGGAAAGAAAAACAAAAGGAAGTTCGAGAGCTGGAAAGAAAACAAATCAGGAGAAATATTAAACCGCCTCGAGCAAAGATTGTCATAAGTATAAGGTTGACCGAAGACAGCAATACAGCAATAGATTCAAATCAACGGAGAGCATAAAAATGTTGAGAAAATGAGTATTGTAACTGAGTCCCCTAAGAGCCATGAGAGAATTGCACACGGGAGAAAATGCAACCATCAGTTTACTATCTCTTCGCGATATCAACGTCTAATCAAAATATTAAGAATCAATGTTAAATACACTATTTTACGGCAGTCATGTGGCTAAATTATAATTTCCTTAACGAAGCCATTTGATGTTGAAATGTGTAGAAAATCAGGGAAAGATCCACGGCTTATTGGCTTGAAGTGGATATTTCCACATTCTTCATTTAATATTTTTAACAAAGACATCCGGTTTCCAAAAATAGAATACCAGGCTTATAATCCAGTAGTATTTTCATTAGCAAGAAATGGTAAAGGCGGGAATAGATCCAGTACATGCAGATTTATACACCAGTCACTCTGACGAACGAAAATATTTTCTCAATTGTCTTCCTTTCTATCCCAAATCTCCTTTTCTCATCATCATTATGAATATGCAGTCCTAAAACTGATTAGCAGCATTTTCCCAAGAAGTTCATTTCCACGAGTACTTTCACATTAGGTTAGTCCCGTCTTCATAAGACTCCAGCAAATGAGGTCAGAGCGAAGTAGAAGGAGTTGACAATTAATATACAAAGGAAACTCGTTAAACCACTTGATATTGCGTCATATTCTCCCTTAGTAATCTTTTCTTCTGACAGATAGTCTTCTATTCTGGCCCTATTTGAATTACTTTCATCGTAATATTTCTTCCATGAAATTTTATTCTATTCAATAGACGCCAAAATTATTTGTCTCAATATTTTTTACCAAATTTGATTTTCATCCGCCCTCTTTCCTTAGACTTTAGACCTGGGCGTTATTTTTATTCAATTATTGTGACTTATGTATCATTCATAATGATATCATCTATAAATACCAAACTTAAAGTTTCTTAAAAGAACGGCACTAACGAGAGCAGCGCCAACACCTTCTACGATTATATTAAGAACTGTTAAAGAAATGAAGAAAACCAAAAGTAATGAAGAAATGCTGAATCACATGGTTTGCAAGACTAATAACTGACTGAAAGACCATAAAAAGAGATTTATCGAAGGGCAAAATAAAATTATTTAGGCCCAATAATTTGGGTTGCCGGCATTCAGTCCATTTCACATAATTTTAAACGCTAATTTGGACGGGAAATTACAAAAGGATTATGTAAAGATGAAATGGAAATATCTGTTATGCATCACTTTCAGCAGTAGCTTTACCCCATACAGCGAGAGCAGAATAAATTATGTTACAAATAAAATTTGCTCCTTTGAGATTTTGTGGTAATCTATTGCAATTTATTGATATAACACATTTAAAAGTCACAGTTACAAATTCACACGACCACGGCTTCAATGCATCAGCATTATTATCTTACCTACGCATGAACTACGCTTATTCGATACATGAAGTTACACACCCATGCGGTATAACAAAATTTATAATCAAAATGGTGCATCATAATCCTAAATATATTTCAGAGTTTACAGAGGGTTTAAAGAACACATCCTTATCTCAATATATAACGACAGCGCAGCTCTATTCTATAATTGCGAATTCATTTATGAATTTTAATGGATCTGAGTTATGTTTTATGGTGGAAATGAATTATTACCAGCACCTAAATGTACAGGTATGTTGATTTAGGTACATACATTGTACTAAAATATTCATTGATATCTCAGAACTGCCTCAATTATGAAAGTCTCAAAATGTACGATTAATGATAAACCTGACGAAATAAAAGAATATTTGTACTACATGTAGCTTTTATTGAATAATTGTGCTCTATATGGAATTTTCTCAAGTTTCTCATGGATATTAATTGAATATATCCGATGCATTAGAACTAATACGATTGACGGAATTCTTAAACAATTTCCAACTAATTTCACCTCAAACTTTCCTGTATGACTAGCCTATTGCACTCTCATTCGCTGCAATCAGGAATTGTTTGTTTCATTCACCATGGTAGAATATCCTCATACGTATAAGTAAACTACGTAAGTACAAAATAGAATTAGATTTACCGGTACGAACCCCACGCAAGATCTTCAAATTTAAACTCAGAGTGAGCTAGTAGGAAGTAGAGTTTGCGAGTTTTAACATGCATATATATATATATATATATATATATATATATATATATATATATATACACATATATATACCTATATATATACATATATATATATATACACACTATATATATATATATATATATAAAATTTGAAATGAATTTGAAAAAAGACTAATAACCGCCTATTCCCAGTGTAGGTGGAGAGATATCTATTTCAAAGCCTAAATGATTAAATAAGAAATACATACCATTGATGAAAAATAATCGCCAACTTACCTACAAGCACATACCATAGATTTTCAACATACAATTTCAGTTTTAAGAATAAAAATCACCAGGTTTTTCTAACTTAAGCACTATTTGACGCATCCTCAATTTTAAAAATTTAACTATTTGACTGCTTTGCATTTCATTTTTTTAATTTTTCAAAAAAATCAAAAATATAACAAAGATATAAGCTACAGCTATAAAATATTCCTTGAGTTAAAAGCATCTAAGTATAATGCGTATATTTCTCGCTCTAAATCCCGACTATTTCAATACACGACAGCTAAACGGAAGCGAAGCACATGACGGTCACAGTTCGAGATCCTAATTGAGTATGGATGTTTTTGTGAAAATCTATTTAATTAATATTGTTAACCAAGGGAACTCCATCCTTGCAAAAACCTAAGACGAAAAAAACACTATTGTTCCACTCGATATGCACACTTGTCTCTGATCAATCTCTTAACTGCTGCATCTCAATAGCTAATCTACAGCAATATTGATTGAATTGAGCTCTTAATGCTAGCAACATTGAATAAATGAAAAGACTCCAAAGTCTTAGTTCAACTTGTGTTGTCGTGACGATTCACCTTCAGCACACTAAAGAGGGCTACTTTGGGGCAGAAATATGCGTATTTCTATCCACCTTTCTCATCCCTTCCTTTTTACCCTTAACCATCCCCTGACTTGTGGCGTTAGCCAATTTAATCTCATTTGGGCTTTGCTTTTTTATTTTATTTTATTTTAATTTTTTTCCTTCCTTGTGAAAGATAAACTTTTTACGGTTATTGGAGTCTTTTCATTTATTTAATTAACATGCAGCAGCTAGGCGTTCGTAGGGCACCATTAAAATACCTAACATTTTTCTTAAAGACCGCAACTCAACGCAAAAACACTTTGTTTCAATGCCGCTGGGATTATTAGCATCTGAAGTCGATTGGAGCATAGAAAATTGTGAAGTCTAACTCTTCATAAGTGTAGGTTAAATTGTAAATAATTACTACGTCTCACGATCGATGCAGATTTCGATCGAATTAAGCTTTGGCAGCACAGAAAATAGTTCTGATAACACGAGTTTCTTTGGGTCATTTTTGACTGTATTAAGGATGTAAAATATAATGACTCAGTCAAATATTAATCCTACTAGAATAACGTGATTTACACTTCCTGATACTCTGGACCAAAAAAAAGTTATCTTTTATAATGTCGAAGATGGACTGAAAAATCAAAACTGTGAGGGAAAAAAGGTTTTGACGCATTGAACGAGAACCCATGATTGGGGTTTATAAAAGGGGAAGGATTCGGTGGTAATGGAAAAAAAGTAGGCAATAAAGATCCCGGCCTTTCGAGGAAGGGAAGGAGATTTAGTGAACGAGGGAGATAAGTTGGTGCCCAGGGAGGAGGTGGAGGCGGACTCAGGAGGAGGTGACACTACAATGCTCCGAGGGATGCCCTAGGCCGTGGCTAGACAGCTCAGAAAAAATGGTTTGCAAGCAGGATTGCCCTTCCAAGACTCTTACACTGTTCCTTTACAAACAATACAAAATTAAAAGTTAAGCTTCAACTAGTTTATCTTACAACTTGGAAACTACCGAGGAAACTACCTGTCTCCTTTTGTTAACACTTTCACTCACAACTTTCCCAAAGATTGACTTTCACTCATCACATTGCTTTCTACACTTTCGAATAAAAGCAACAATTTTCATGCAATGGGACTTGAAAATTCCAAGCCATTTAATCTACATCGTTATACATTATAATCTTATTATTAAAAAATGCGTAAATTCGTCTATTTTCACACCTGTAATAAAATTATTCATTGTAGTTCCATCGCTATCACCTAAGTAGATTTTGAAATACGTGAAGTATTTGACAAATTATTGGAAAATATCAGCAAGGATGTTCAAAAGAGAAAGAAAATGGAAAGGTTTTATATAATATATCAGTGAGGGTTTTATGGAAGTGGAGTTTCGTTTTTCTTGTCTTAAAGGGGGCTTTAAAATTTTTAGGTATAAAGTACGTAGTATTTGAAAGTCTCAATGGCAAGAATTTTATTTTTCTGAGGGATTATCTGACCTCCATCTTGCTTTGTCAATTCAATTAAAAAGAGAAAATTAGGATTTCTTGTAAAACGAAGTAAGTTAACAGCAGCCTCACAGTTTTTAAATGAGATAATTGTAAACTTGTGAAGTAGGGTAGGCCGTGAAAAATAGATATATGTAAACGGTAGACAAGTTTCCTGCTGACTGGAAAATCGTATTGAGTCCCTACGAACAAAATTTCCAATTTTCTTTTATCAAATACGCATTGAAATTTTTCCTATATTTAAGCGGAATTTCGAAGACAAAATTCGTGAGTATTTCGAAGAAAATGCTGAAAATGCGACAGAGTGACCCCCGATCTACAATGCATAATGCGAGTCATTATTTCTTTGAGATGCTGAAACATGTCGTGACAGAAAATATCCTATCCCTCCGTTACCAGAGAAGATTTGGCATAATCAAGAAGGTAAGCAACTTGGAAAACAATGAAAATTGTTCTCTCTGAGGAAACGAAATTACTTTTACAATTTTCAATTCTACATGAGTGGAAGTCGTATTCATTTTTTAATTTTTGATTTATCCATGGATATTAATCCATCCATCTACAAATCGAATATCCAGTCCATCAGCCAACGACTTCGTAGCTATTAAATCACAAGCCAAAAGCAGTTAATTTCTTAATTGCTTAATTTTAGGCATCAGCGCCTTCGCTGAAGTCTACTGGGTTTCCTTTGACAGAAAAAAGAATAGCACACCTCATATTAAAAGTATACAACTTGTCCCACAGTCACAATATACACACATAAGCACATGGCCACACTAACTCACACACAACAAAAGTATGGGGAAGCTTTCCCCCCGAGTAAACTACGGTCCCACAGAATTCTAGTAATATAAAAACCACACCTGAATTTAGCTGAAACCATTCAAAGGTATCACCCATTGTAGCAGAAAGATCCTAGAGTAAGTGACGGATATTTTTACCGCATAAATAACAAAACCACTTGAATTGATAGACATGTGTGTTTGAAATTTCAATGATTTAAATTCTCCCTTTCAGATGTTGAATGAAGAAGAAAAAGCTAGATAAATTCATGAAATGTAAATGATATTTCGTATTTGTAATTTTTTATGCTAAACGTTTGACGCGATCTCAAGCATTATCGAAGAAAATATGACCTCCTTGATGTGGACGAACTATGCTAAAAGATGAATATCATGGGTTATATCCAAGGATAAGATCAGTAAGGTCATATAAATTACAGCCTCAGCGGCAATCAAGAAAAAACATTAGTAGCTGATAATCTTTCTAAAGGAAATGAACTGCAAAATCAGAAAGAATCCTTTTCACCTCCAAATTTTAAAGCCATTCATATAGTAATGCTGATTAAGGATATCATTGATATTTCCATCATTAGAAATAATGTTCATGAGGCATTTTCATTTTTATGATTTCACCAGGTTTACACAAAACCGATCGTTTTGATACAATACCATCATATCAGCTGACAGATTATGCATCGGCTAAAAATATTATATATCATACGAATTTGGCTTCGAACAATTGGCTCCGTTATGCGGCGGGAGAAAGGTACGACGCCGGTATTAAAAAGCTGCTTACAAGGATGCAAAAAGTGATTGACCGTCAAGGTGACTATGTAGAAAAATAGCTAAATGCTCAGCCTTTCCAACGATGTACACAAAGTTGAGAATAAATTTGATTTTTCATGAAATAAATAGGAGACCTTACTTTTGGAATCGCCGTCGGATATATATATATATATATATATATATATATATATATATATATATATATATATATATAATATATATATATATATATAATATATATATCTATATATAATATATATATCTATATATAATATATATATATATAATATATATATTATATATATAATATATATATTATATATATATAAATGTGTGTGTATATACATATATATGTACATATATATATTTTTTTTTTTCATGCACACACACATACGCGAGGGGAAAAATATATAAGTGCGTATATATTCCTACTACCCCGCTTTTTCATTTGAACGGCCCTACCGTAGTAAATGGTTCTTACCGTAAGATGGGAGTCCTAAATGAGACAATTAGAAGAGCCGAAATGTATAGCATAATACTTTCGCAGAGAGACGGAGAGAGATGAAACAAATCAGTAACTCATTACTTGGTAGTGAAAGTTGTGCACAATTACTAGCAAGACCGTTAGGAAAGGAAAGAAAAGATAAAATACCCAATTAACTTGAAAAAAAGACTGAAGACCGAGCACCAAATGGAGAGAGCTCGGGAGAAAGAACGAGGGTAAAATTGTCGACAGCGCGAAGTGAAACGAAAACGAGGCATCTAAATATTCTATTCCCCAGGCATTCTCGTGGCATTGCCCTCCTTCTTGGGCGAGGAAGATTCGGGGGAAAATTCTAGAAGAATTGAGTGGGTCGAAGGAGGTAATGTAACCGCCGGAGTGAGATGGATGGATTTTTGAACCCCCCTCCCTTTCCCTTCTCAGTCCCCCTCTCACGGACCACCTCTTCCACCTTAACCTCCCTTACACCGACAGTTACCGGGATTCCCGTGTTATCCCCCGGATCCCCTGTACCCCAAGATTCGCTTTCCTCTCGCTCCCTCGCGTCTTCTTCACCTGCATTATTCGATTCCACAAGATCCTGGAGGAAGAGCGTCGGTGGATGCGCACCATGATATTACTCCTCACCTCCATCCTCCATTTACTTCCTTCCTGCCCTCCTTTCTCTCCTTCGTTGCCTTGACTGCAAATATCTACATAATCCCAGGAGACTCCCCTCTCGAGCATCCCCTTGAGGAGCTACATCCAGCCAGAAAACGAAACCCCTGCCTTTATCAAAATTTAGATCTCAGTGCGAAAGCCTCCTTACTGCCTCGTGGAACAATTTGTCAGGGTACCAGAACTTTGAAAGTGCTAGTATTGAGGGAGAAATAATTGCAACGAACCAATTTTATGATATAAACGATTAACACAAGGTTTAATCATGATCTAATTTTTTGATCTTCGAGGCTCCGCAGAGACATGTGGTAGGGGGTGTGAGGTCCGTAGCCTTTATTACGTTTTATGGGATTCAAGTGGTGTTTCCCCATTAGGAATGCCAGATTGCAATCATGTTCATTGATCCTATATATTTGGGTGCTATTGATGGTTTTTTAGTTTACGAATAGGGAAGAGGAATTATTTATAAACGTTCAATTCCGGTACCCCTATTTCGCCGATATACTACGATCCCCTATTAATTCCATGGCAAATTTCATGTGGAACGATGCCTATGGAAGTTAAAGCCTAAAATGCTATTTCACTAAATCGTCATTGTATTTACCTCGCATGAAAGCTAGCATGACCTTCTCTGATCGTTTTACACATTTTAGTGCACATGATTCACCAAATAGGTAAAAATAATAGTGAAGGTCGTGCGGATTGAATGCTGAGTGAGTAATACGAGCTCATACGTAAGCGCGAGAAAACATTTCTGGCGAAAAACATGAAGCGCAATGCGCTACTGTCAAAATCTGGCATGATACCATAGTGTGTAGAGGGGTTTTAAACTTGATTGACCTTGTTGGTTGTCGTTGGGTCAAATATTGGATGAAACCTTTGTGCACCTCATCCGAAATCTAGGAGGTGCAATTTTCCTGATACCAGAAAAATCTGCAGGTGCCAGAGGGAAATGAACAGACCTCATACCATGATTATGTAAATGTCATACCCGATAAAGCTTAAATTGGTGTGATCAATACACATCAAACCAACCTATTGACTTAATATTTTCAACAATATAGTACCGTAGGAGTAATTATTTTTGTAAACATTAACAACTATCAGGGCGTTCATCAAAACCAAGATTCAAAAACTCACGCATAATTTCCAAAAATCGTTTAACCTCGTATTGACAGTTGTAAGCTTTTTCCGATTATATAATGTAAATTCAGGAATAATTAAGACCTAAAATAAGGAGGCACCTGCCATTACATAAAATAATATGGTTCTGCCTAAACCGCTGTCGAAATGATGATAGTCGCATTGAAAATACATATTTGCAAAGATGGAAACTAAGGAATCAAAAAAGTAGGAAACAATGCATTTAGTTTAGTAGCCTTACTCAACATACAAGAGGTAGCTCTAAGAATAAAATTTATGATTTCTGTACATTTTTCAGTTTCATGACAAAATCAATATACTTATTGCGCCAATTTTCCTAATTTACCTATGCACATTTTTTATTTCACTTTTGCCAAAGAAATGAAGGCATGTCAAAAGGAAGATGAATAACTTTCGTTTGACGAATCCTTTGAAAACTATTCGGTAAAAAATTACGGTTGCCATTAATTGAAAGATAATACCATGGCGTTGTATAACTGGTGTTGAGAAATATGTCCAGACGATTTATTATTTTATCATCGGTTACGGGGCAAGAGAAATTGATAATGGCTCATGCAGCGTCATGGATATTATTCCACACGCGGTATTTAAATAGTAAGCTATTTTTAAGGAGTGGCCATAAAAAAGTTGTCATTGACTACTATCTATCAGTCGAAGCTCCACTCGCATAAATATTCGTATGGGCTCATAAAATTTATCTTCGGCTTAAGAATTTTGTTTCATAAATAAACGCTGTAGAAAAATAATAAACAACACAACCAATATTTTTGAACACTGAGTATATATCTATTAAGTCAAAATTGGGATCAAAATTCATTAACTTCCAAATCATTTGGAGTAAGTAGACAAAATGGAAAATATTTTTAACCGAATTTATAACTTTTTTTTTAACAGCCATTATTAAGATGGTACTCTTAAATGCAGCATCCAGACCATTCTGCATTTTCTCTTGCATAAAGAAAGGGGTTGATAAATGTATGCTCACCAATTTTCCTATTATCTCCTTCATATACTTTCGAAATAGGTAACAAAAAGCAAGGAAAAAAACTTGAGGAAGACAGAACGTTCCCAATGATCTCAATATATTGCGCTAATTTACAGTACACATGCAGTATTTCTCACAACTTTGTCAGAGTAGATGGAATAAAATATTCAGGCTAATATCCGAATTTATAATCTGTAAAATTTGAAAAATATTAAATAACTTTGGAACCATCTGCTCAAAAATCTTCATTCATAATTCTTCATTCGAAACGCAAATGGTCAAGGCCGAAACTGTAAACTGAAATATGCCCTGCGAACAGAACACGCATTTATATGTTATTTCGCACCTTATTTCGGTTTGCATAGCATCTGATTGGTAAAGGGAACTACTCACAATAGAACTTCGCCGATAATTCCATTTTTTTAGATTAATAAAATAGAGATAACTAGCAACGATAATACTCTCAACGGTCAAGATAATGGCTGCATTTTTCATCATTATTTTTTCCGATTCTATAAATCCCAAGTCATCGTCACTCTTCGTGTGTTTCCAGATGGCTGAGCATGCAGCAGGAAAAAGAAATGAGTCAGGCAAATACGTACACTTTCACCCATTATCTACAACGACTACATCGGGGAGACTATAAAAATTACATTAAAGAAAACACTGAAAGAAGAAAAAGTCCATGTTACATTTTGCCGAGGTATATAGCTTAAGCTCAAAAGAAAGGATTATCGAAGAATACGCTCGTTAAGCTCAATAAGATGATGAAAGGAAATTACGACAGATCAACAAAAAACCTAGATGTTCCGCGGAAAAAAGACGTTTCCACATTAAAAAATGAATAAAGCTTAAAACAGAAGAAACTTGAGACGGGTAATCTGGAAGCTGAGATTGTTTTGCCGGAACGGGTAGAATGACGCACAACAAGAAATGTGGATTCCGAGGGAGGCAGAGGAATGAGTTGGATAAATGTCTACAAGGGGGCTAGAAGAAGCTTCTCTGAGACAAAAACGTTGGAGAGTGCTTAAAATTTTGTAAAGAGTGGCACTAATTGGTTGCATGCATTCAGAGCTGACAATTGAAATAACATAACTGAGGGTGTTTGGAGCCAATACACGAAGGGATCGTAATTAAACAAAAGCCAATTTTAAGGATCTTTGCTCACTAGAACAAAACTTTAGCGATACCGCGATATAAAAATGGTATACCTAATGGCGTCTACTATAAGCGCACAGATAATCCCCTAATTAAGTGGTTAGATTGTGTCAGGTGCTCATCCGTAAAAAAGGAGGAATTACAATAATTTGGTAGCTATAAAATTCCAAACTAAGAAAGATGATGCATACACATACAAATATACATACATATGTATGGGTTGGGAACGCATTCTTCTGTCCTCACCCATTACTCCTTAAGTGGGTGAAACAGCTTCCGAACGCCATCACCTGGTCAAAGAATCAGGGCACTTGGTAGCGTAAACCCCCGCAGACTTCAATGTAACTTACGTTTCCTCGATAGCTTAAGCGGTTAAGAGCATCGGCCCGGCCCAATTTGGAATCAAAGATCCAGGCCCAATTCCCAATCAAGAAACTTTCTTCCTCTTGAGATCTGTTCGATTCATCCACCCCCACCATTCCTGTGTTTGTCTTTTATGTGTGACCCTATATCCCTTTACTTATATCCAAACCCATGCAAATGAATATATATACCGATAACGTTAAATGGTAATAATATCTTTTAAGATGGCACTCATTATGTATATTTATGCCTATTTACGGATATTATTTTAATCGCATTTCTAAAAATATATTGTTCCTAAACATGAGATGCAAAACATATTCTATTTTAAGGATAGTGCCAGAGGCCGAATAAAAACAACAGCATTTAAATATATATATATATATATATATATATATATATATATATAGTATATATATATATATATATATATATATATATAGTCTGTTTTTTATTTTTAATGCGTCGCTAATTCCAATCTAATTTTTTCTTAAATCATTTGACGTGATTGAATGTGCTTTCAGTAACATTTATTCCTCGAAAGGGATGTGTTTATTGAATCTAGAGCCACTCATTCTGATGTGTGACAGTTAAGTCACCGACTTACAGACGCTTGTGATGTTTCCATGAATACGGATAAGTATAGTTGGCAAAGTTCCTCAAGATGATCTGAAGGACCAGTTCCATGGGGAAAGGATCGCGATAACGGGGGAAAGAGAATACTGTGACTTTGGGAAAACACAAGAAGTTGTGATGCAAGTTAGTGCGGTGATTAGGAGCGGAAGTTCAATTAAGCAACACCCAATGAACTGAGAACACGGTAAACATAAATCTTACGTGGTGTACTAGATTTTTTCATGGTGGTTAAAAAAACTGAAATTTAATCAATATGCATTGATATCGATCATTTTTCAAGAAAATGGAATTGACCATAGTAATCGAGAAAATATTGAGAAGAAAATTGTTCACTTTCACAAATAGAAATATCAAATATTATTGCAACTACCTTAACAGGCATGGACTTTCCAAAGACATAAACCAATGCGCATATCAATAATTTAAATTTACACCAGAAGGCCTAATTCCATTCAGGGTGATACATGAAATAATCCTAAATACATTTTACACGAGCATGTAGTAAGAAATTGCTAATGGAATACTTGTTAATACCAACCTTGGTAAAAATTAATTTCAGGCGTTTATGTCAGTCGTCAAACTTTTTAAAGTAGTAAGGAGAAGCAGGCACTTACCTAAAAGTAAAGAGAAAACGTTTAAACATTTACAATTATTTTGTCAAAAGCATTGAGAATAACTGAACCATTGTGCAGTATAGCTTTCATATTTTATTTCTCATGTACGATTACTTCGTTTTATGGCGACATTGCTAAAAGATCTCTAATGCAAAAAGTTGTTGCTAGTGAAGTGCTTAAACCATCAAAATGCTCGACAAAGGATCTGAGTGAACTTTTAAATGAGTTCCCTGACAATAAAATGGCACCAAAATAATATTTATTTATCTTTACTTGATAAATTTACCAACATTGTGACAACATTTTTTGAACATTTACGTACACCTAAACAGTCTGTCATTTATCTGCATTCTGATATAATTAAACTAAAATTTCACAAAATTATTTTCAGGAATGGGAATATACGGACACATGTTTCAGTTTACCTCGTTCCCGCTGGGGTTCAAACAATTTTCTGGGTGGCAAACCCCCGAAAAATTACAAATACACTCACTAAAATGCAATATTTTGCATTAATTGACGGAAAAATGGTGGATCACCATACTTAATTTAGACTCCTTCCGAGAAAGTAACTTAAAAATATCACGTCTTAGAGAAGAATGACCGCTTTTCACTAATTGTAATACATATGTAATAGAAATTACTTTTATCAACTTTTGCCTTATCACACATTGCAATACATATCACACCGGTGTGAAGTTTTTGGTATTAGAAAGACATTGTGCCTTACTAATTCAAAATAGTTGCTAAAAGGCACAGCAAAGACAAGAAATAAATAATGTAATTATCCCATTAAAAACCTTGTCTTTACTTTTAATCCATAAACATAGTGGATAAAAGTAAATTACTCTTCAAGAAAAATAAACGCCTAATGTCTTAGTAATGACGAAAGTTTCACACAATTACGCCATTATTAACAATATACTTAATGTAATTTCATCACGACTTTTAATCAAACTATTTTTGTTCATATGAACAAATTAGGCTAGTAGGAAAAATTTTCTTTTTGCACAATTCATATAACTTCAAGAAAGGTACATTAGCAACGGCCGCTCTATACCTGGGGAAAAATGCAAATAAACCACTCAATATTTGATTCACGTTATAAGTCACCACCAACAAAATAAAAGGGATTCCTGGCGGGTGCCGAGTCGCCTGCCTGGTCCGCCGCGACGGATAAGGATTAAGGTTAGGTGAAGGCGCAGGTGTTCCGCACATCAATCCATTCGGTGATCCTCTTTCCTCTCCTCATCTCTCTCACGCTCTACTACCCCCCTTCCCGCTCGCCATCCCTCACCACCCCTCAACCTTCTTCCATAACCCTAACCTTCTCCCTTCCTTCTCATACCGACATCCAGCACCTCCTTTCCTCGCCTCTCATTTCTCTTGCCTACATCCCTCAGTATCCTTTGCCTTTAGCGGCGCCTTTCCCGGACGCCCTCCCTTTCAGATTTTTTTCCACATTCGAGAGGGCCTACGCATGCTCCTCCCTCAACAACTTCCGCGAAAAAGATGAATATTCCAGCGAAGCGATTATGATTACTTACCTATCGCAGACTGTCATGAAAGCGTTTCATTTGAGTTGTGACTATGTCCGCGACATTTGCCTGAAGTTTATTTACTACATGAATATCGCTTTTCCGATGGTCTAATTTTTATGTACGCGAAAAATACTTTCGCTCTCTTCTGCATTACGCCCTTTTGTCACATCCATCCATATGATTCGGAAAGTACGAGTATGTAGGACCATATTTCATCATCTGTCCTAAACATATATTAGCCGGGAGCTGGATTTTATTTCCAACTTAAAAACATACTTCTATTTAATAATAATTGGCTTCATATTCAGAAAACAAGAGTTAAATGCATTAACTCAACATATGCTTAACACTATGAAACTGTTACATTGTAATGTGTATATAGCGGATGACTCCGTCAATTAGTTGCTGTCGCGGCATCTCCCGCAATTTCCTGGGATTTCAACATACGCTATTTATGAAACATAGTTCAGCATGCATAGCTTTAATTTTATGCAGACTTTTTTCACGCTATGTAATTAAAATACTCATTTACCACCAATTAAAAGAACCTTTTTTCAATTCTGTCATTTCTTAGTACTAGGCTATGCTTTTATATCGTGTATATTGGGATATATTTTATTTCAAACCACAAGGTAGAGGAATAATGTAGTGAATTATTCGGAAACGTGAGTTCTTCGTGAAAAAATCAGGATACAACACATAATAAAAGCGTAAAGGAACGGTGGTGTTGATCATAAAACTCTTAGAATGCATAAAAACGATAGGAAGAAGCAGGGACGCATTCGTCTGGTGTTTCGAGGAAGTAAAAAAACGGCATGAAGGCATTTGGGCCACTTTTTGGGCACGTATCCCCGGTCGAACCGGGAAAAACTCCAGGGTTTACATTGCACCCGAGGAGAGGCAGTAGCCGACGAGGACTGCTGAGCAGACCCGCTCCTAAACCCCTTTCCCACCATTCAACGGCCCACCTGTTCGATGGGAGAGGATCGTGCGGCACGCGGAGCTGTTGAGGTACGAAATAGAATGGGAAGAGGGATGTGGAAGAAGAAAAGGGAGACCGGGGAGGAATACAAAGAGAGAAGATGAGGTAAAGGTGCACACGGAGAAGAGTCCACTAACGAGAGAGTAAACGGGGATGGAGTGGTACAGAGAGATAGAGAGATTGAAAGGTTGAGAGAAAGAAAAAATGGGGTGGATCAAGCAGGAGTGGGTGATGGTTTATTTTTCTACGATGATAGGGATGAGGCATACGACGCACAGGGATGAGAAATATGGATTCATACGAGAGAGAGATATGCCAGAGAAAGAGGGAGGAAGAGAGAGAGGGAGGGAGAGAAAAAAAGCGAGTGAACCCGTTGGAAAAGTTTTCGGCTCACAATCCGTAGATTGGGGGCCCAAAGGCAGTTTTGTGGAATGAAAAAGGGGCGGCGAGGCAAGCGAAAGGGAAGAGGAGGGGGGTAGGAAATGGGGCTATAGGGGCAAAGGGTAGGGATAAGAGTAAGTAAATGGAAAAAGGAAGTATGATACGCCGGCAAAGGCCGAAAGGGATGGAAAGAGTCAGGGTAGATATGAAGAAGTCGAAATGTTCATAGAAATGGGATGAGAGAGTTTAGGAATGCATAAAAGAAGCTGTAGCAAAGGAATGAATCGGCATGAATATCTACGGCAGAGTGAACGTGGCTGTTAACGAAATGACTTCTCGAGAACTGATAGCTGAATCATCCACGCAAAAGTGTTCACCGTATGAAAAACAAATTACAGGGTAAATGCCGAAAGTAATGCAATTAAATTTTCCACGCCGCTCCTATTGGTCGGAGTGGGATCAAACTACTTTAAGTAGTTGGGGGGTACGTTAAGCTTTGCCGCGAAACCGGTCTCAGTGCTCTTCAAGCTGTATAAATGGCAGGACGGCAGTTATTGTAAACCTCTGCGCACCGACCGTGTCACGAAAAAAATGGATCCGACAATTGAGCAACAATACGCTATTACTAAGTTTGTGCTAAACTGATGAAATCTCTTGAAGAGACTAACCAAGTGATTGGTGAGGCTTACGGAGACTCGTATCTGTCCTACTTAGACGTTGAGAGGTGGTTAGAGGCCTTGAAGGAACGGCGGGAAGAGGTTCACGACGAACAACACTCTTGGCGGCCTTCAACCAGGGAAACCGACAACAATGTGGCTCGTGTTCGACTATTGTTGGACTCTGACTGCCGATTGAGTATCAACATGGTTGTCAATGAACTGAACTTGTCGTCTACTGTTGTATTTCACATTTTTACTGAATATTTAGCGATGAAGAAAGTGTACGCCAAGCTCGTGCCCAAGGTGTTGTCAGAGGACCAAAAGACCAACCGAGCGGAAATTTCAAGTGAACCTTTGCAACATATAGAAAATAAACCTGATTATTTGGACAACGTTATCACTGGTGATGAAACCTGGGTTTTTTAATATGACCCAGAAACAAAACGCCACAGCTGTAAGTGGCACACCGACCAGTCCCTCAAGCCCAAAAAGGCAAGAATGAGAAAATCAAAAGTGAAAACATTGCTCATTGTCTTTTGCGACAGTGAAGGAGTGGTCCAGAGGATTTTGTTCCTCAAGGACAGACAGTTAACGCTGCCTACTACGTGGATGTTCTGGAAAGACTCCGAAAAAGGGTCATCAGGACGAGAAAAGACAGCCCCGCTACCTGGTAACTCCATCACGACAACGCGCAACGAATTCACGAGTTCCTGGCCAAACACCAGGTGCCAACGCTGCCTTATCCCCTCTATAGTCCTGACGTCGCCCCAGCAAAAATCTTTATGTTCCCTCAGATTAAGGTAGCCCTGAAAGGAACCCGTTTTTCGTCCATAAAAGAGATCCAATCAGCCGCGACGAAGGCCTTGCGAGAGGTCCCCGCCTTCCAGGGCGCGTACCAGTCAAGGCGGAGTCGCTAGGAAAAATGTGTAGAGGCCAAAGGATAGTACTTTGAAGAATTTTTAAGTGTTTGCGCAAATTTCTTCAAATTACTTAAAAAATAATAATTGCATTACTCCAGGAACGCACCCCGTATTTCCTGAGGATTCAATAAAAACCCCTGACTCATCTTCAAATTTTCTTCCTAGCAATGATGGAAACTGGGGCATAATACTGAAGATTATCGGGAGATGAATATTAGGAGGAAGATTATAAGGGATGAAAGGATGACTTTATAGTAAGACACGGTCCCACTCACAGTCTGTCATCAGGCATCAACCACTTGGTTTTCAACCTATTAATAAATGTATGAAAAGGAGGTAATTATGCGCGTTATTATTTGCGTAAGTTATTATGCGAAAATGGAACCAAAATTTAATATTGGAAAAGATACGAGTCACGTACGTATTACTGTATAATATGTACCTACTGTAATTAAACCGAAGGCTGGTTTGATAGGTGAGGGTTAATGAGCTCATCTATAAAATCTAAGGCCTGAACGACGTGATATTCATAGAGAAGGGTAGGGGTCGTAGTTCCTTTTCTAGTGTCTCCTGCAGTTTTGAACTGTTCTAATACTGGGGTGGATGTCATAACAATATACTGAAAGGTGTTGGAGGAACTCTGAAACAATACGGAAGAGGAAATACAACTAAATATAACTTTGAAAACGAGCAATTCATTCGATGCATCGATGATTGGAGCATTCGATGCAAGATAAGACTGAATATTTTTAAAATGGATCTATAATTTGCATTAATTTCATATATTCTATCGTTTTTCTCTTTCATTTTACGCAGAAACAGTATATTCAGAAGTCAAAGCGTCATTTATCAATTTTCCCGCACTGAAATACGAATTAATCTTTAAGAAAAATAAGGACTACGTTGGTTATCATAGAAAGTATCAGACAAACACAAAACAAAGCCAGGAATACTGTTATATTAAACATTTTTGAACATACTATACTAGTGATCCAAACAGCTGTTGAGGAATGTCAAAGAAGGAACATTAAGATTGCACTTTCAATTGATTTCGAAATAACTCAATTTGAATGAAAAGGATATGAAAGAACATATATACATATAAAATCCATAAACACAGTAATCAACCCGCAGGTCGGTTTGGTGTGTGATGGTAGAGTTCACCCAGTACTAAGCCCGACACCGTGTGAAATTCACACGTCAGGGTAGGGGGGCCAGTCCCTTTCCCTGTGCCGGTTATGTGAAGGAGTCCAAGAATAAAACTGCTTTATTCTACTTTTTATTGACTGCTCACATAATTTTTTGTATTAATTTCAATCAACAATAGTTTAAAGAACAAGGCCAGCGACTACTAGGATAAATCTAGTTTTAGGACGAAAAGAAACGGAAGTCAATGCAAGCCAGCAATAAAGTGAGCTAATAAAATACACTACATTCAAAGCTAATCTTTGAAGCCGAACACCCAAAAAATATGCTACATTTCTGTGGAGCTAACGTCATTTTCTTTTAATTTTGGAAATTATATCGTGCTGTTTTACTAATTTGGGGAGTTGCAATGCACCTCTTTAATTCTATTCATTGAAGGGTTTCAAATTTCCCTAAAATATAAATTTACCTCCAAGTAATTAAAACTCCTTTGAAACAAAGTGAGTAGCAGATATGCGCCCAGCATCACCGACAGAAGTTGAAAAATAAATACCAGCCAGGCTATACGTAAAAAACCACACAATATTTAGTATTTAAAAAATATACTCTTGATGCGAGACTTCAGAGCAAAGAGAGCAATCATTAAATCTCTTTCGGTTCCCTGGAATATCTAATATAGAATAAATAGTGATAAAGCAGTCTGTCGTGTGCATATATATGAAAACTATTTCCTTGGAATTAAGTAGAATCATAACAGAGAATCCCGAATATTGGTTATGGTGATAGCCTTTAAGACCAAATGATTCATTCAGAGTGGCAATAGTTGACTGTTAAGAAAACGTATATTCGCTAAAAACACTGCACTACAATTGATATCACAGTATAGTTTTATGATGATGAGATAATAAATAGATACCCTCATGGTCGAGAGAAGAACGAGCGAAATTATAAAAACTACGGCAGTAGACTATGCTGAAGAAATAGGTGTCTAAGTAAGAATCAAATAGAAATATATGGGTGCATTGATTATAAAAGGATAACCAGTGGTAAGCTTGAGCTAAAGACACGCTCCTATCACAAGTGCTTCCTAAGGTGAGGAGAGGCATGCAAAGGTGGGAAGATGGGAGAGAAATGTGGATGAGGACCTGATTAAGTAATATTAGTGAATGAAAAACCCCAAGTTCGTGGGATTTTAGAAATTTTCATCGAATTAAAGGATCATTTTCAGAGTTACCCATTGATTAGAGATATAAGATAATAACAAGGAAGTAAATACATTATTAGGAAGTGAGGTGAGTTCAAAATGGTGAAAATGAAATTTTTAAATGAAAGAGATGGAGCTATAAGTGTTTTTTTCTGATTAAAAATAGGTCATAGGAATAGCATCATTGGATAAATAATTACGATATCCGAGGAATAAGGGGAGAATTAAACCCCAGAATTTCAAGCAGAGACGTAAGAAAAGAGCTAGATCAAAATTTTGATGCGGTATATGAAGGTACAGAAGATTGGATTATTACAAGAATTATCAGGGAACAATAAATAATAAGAAAAATGAAACTGCAAAAGAACGGGAAAAGGGAAATGGATATAGAGAAGACAAATGAAATCTTTTATGGGATGGGGAGTGATGGATGTTAGACGAAGGAATACCAAAATATAAAAGGAAAATGGATGATAGAGACAGAGACGAAGCATTCTCTTACTGGGAGATAGTTTAGTTACGGGAGAGATTTCCAAAAATGCCATTCTCTGTCAGGAGAATGGCATTTTCAATTGGAATCGTAAATAAGTAAAGAAGACAATAGCGTAGGTCAAATAATTTTTCTTCTTTTTGCGTAAGTATTTCAGGATTCCTAAAGAATATACGATATCTTTCAGAGATCGATCAATCGCAGCCATGACGCTATTAGCGTGTAGTAATAGATGGTTCATGACTAAAAAATTCTTTCACGATTAAAGTTGGCTGTTTCCACTTGTTCTTTATTACTCACCGATTTTTTTACGTCAATTTCAAGAAAAAATAACAGGATTACAGGACCGAATTTTCAAACTGATAGCCACCAAAATGTCTATCAAACCAATAATTAATAAATATGGATTGCTATAACGGCTTTAAATAATAATTATTCATATGTATGAATCATATAATGATTAATGATCAACGAAGCGCAAAAGGAACTGAGACAGACCTCAAAACTTAAATGCAAATGGACAAGATTCCTGTTATTGCGGTTGAGCCATCTAAAGTTTTCAAATACTGGATAAATAAAGTTTACGCTCGTAGGTTTACTTTCACTAAATTTCTCTATAATATAAACCACCTTACAATGTTAAGAACCCTTAGACAACTATCAAAAATAAAATTTTTCTAGAATGTAACAAATTAATTCAAGTAATCAGGGTTTTCCGACCTATCATATTTCTTCAACGGTAAAAGAATTCTTTATAATTTCATCCCTTGTGCAAATATCAGTAGATTTCAAGTACATTTTGTACGCAATATGAAAGCAAAAAGTATATAGGAGCATAGGATAAAAGTGAAAATTTCTTTACGACAAAAAAGCTGATTAAAAAATAAAATAAAACTTTCCATCGTATGTGAATGTTACGTAAGTCAGAAAAATGAGAAGGGGGCAAAGTAAAACGTTCATGGAATATGCATGCTTTATAGCTTCACGTTATTTAAACTGCGAGAATTTGTGAATTAACTCACCTCTTCAAAATAAGGACAGCGTTCAATGTGTCCCTAAAGAGCTTTCTTTGAACATGAATTGTGTCAGCAAATGCAATAGAGGTATTTAAGAGCTAAAGGTATGTTCCATTTACCATTGAACAAAGTATAAATGTCATTGCTTTCTGATATAAATAAAATTCCAAATAACTCGAAACGGGTCGATTTTCTTTCGAATTTCTTACTCGGACAAACTTACAAGAAGCATGAATAAAAAAACCACGGCAATCAACGCGAAGAATGGTTTAATAGTTGTGAGTAGAGCTATTAATCTATTAATAAACCCCACTGTATGCAAAATTCGCACATCAGGGCAGAGGGATCAGTTTATTTTCCAAAGCCGCCCTTCATTTCCAAGGAAATTTCTGGTCCCCGAAAAGAAACACAGTTTGGATGAAGCTGACGGTGCCGCGAAGATTCACCCGGAATTGAAGCTGTGTCCTCTCATCAGCGATCCCTCACTCTACTCACTGAACTACCAACATTGCTTAAGATTAAATAATTGTTGAAAAATAAAAATTTTGTTATTTTGACATAGATTCTTTCCTGATTCAAATAGGTATGTTAATAAAACGGCTCATGCTTAGGATTTTCGATTTCAACGAAGAAAGCTTATCGCACGCGGACAGGTGGCGTGCAGGAAGGATGAATCGTGGCGGGAGGAATGTGAGCAAAGTAGGTGGATGGAATGAAACTAGGTCCGTTTCGAAGAGCGAGGAGACAGCAGTAGGGAGAGGAGGAAGAAAAGGTTTCGATATTTCATCAAGATTGATTCCACCCCTAACCCAAGAGAAAGAAATGAAAGCCGGGGAGAAGGTAGACACGTCACGGAAATTTTCTTTTGGCTCAACATGAGGAAAAGAACATGCATCTTAAATGATTACAGTTCCGCGAGACGGGCAAACATTGACCTGGACCCAACAAAACAACCACCCAAAAAAAACATCGAATTCCAGTACCCTTTATCTCGGGCTAAAAAGTTTGGCTGGCTAAAAGTTTTGTGGGATTCGCATTAATAAATTTCGTTTCCAGCCACTCATTCCTCGGGCGTGGGGAGAGGAATGAAAAGAGGGGAATAGCAATAACGGGAAACAATCCCCGAATCCGAATGCGCATTAATATCGGCCACTCGAGTCGATATGAGAGAGAGAAAGAGAGTTTTACCCTTTCCCGAGTTTTTTCCTCCCATCCTTCTTTCCGTTTTTGGCTCCCTCGTTTGATTTCCCCGTGGGGGATACATATTTAATCGAGATTTTCCACTGCAGGGTACGAAAACAAGAGAAAGCCGCGGCCGCAACGGTCATGGAAATAATACGGTGAGCACACAAACGATTCCGGTCGGGAGGAAGGAGAACTTACGGGACAGTAAATTAATGTTGCGGAGAGGGTCAAACATTTGAATGACAACTAATATGGGTGGATGGAAACGAAGAGAGAAGTTGCAAGCGTTCGCATTTGGGGATCAAAAGACGAATGGAATACATCTAAGTAACAAGTATAGGGGTGCGGTGGCAATGAGAAATAAGGCTGGGAATCCAGATAGATGAAGGAATAAAGATTTTTCCGGATTAATAACACATCATTCAGCCATTTGAAACGTCTGCAAAACTTCAAATCATGTCACAAGGAGAACTTAGAAAAGAAACAAGGAAGGGGAAAGAAAAAAAATTAAAAGAAACAAATTGAAAAAGCATCAAAAGTGACGCTGATGTATTTTTTTCTGTTGTCAGTACGCGGCATACATCTCGGAATAGAATTGAACTTTGAACCTACTAAAGTTTACAAATACAGCCGTGTATAGTAAAGGAAACCCCGAATTCAATTTTTATGACGATAAAATTCATTGGTTTGATAATAATAAATGCCTGCTCTCAATCACGGTCTATATGGCAAAGGACTTAAGGCAAAATAGTCAAGACATGGCATTCTTACTCCTTGTGTCTACAAATTAGATTTTTACGTGCATTATCATTGGACAGACAGTTGAAGACTTTTAAATAATACTATTTAATCTTGATCTCCTTCTTCGTTTTGGTTGAAATTTATCAGTTGATTTCATTTTCATAGAGAAAAAGTCAAAACAAAAGATTTCAATTTTAAAGCTCATTCAGAGATATGATTTTAGGGTTGTAATATCATTCCCAAGTTACCCTTAGGCTTGGAAAGAACAAAAGGAAACTTTTTTAAAGTTATTTGTTCTCAAATATTTCCCAGGATAAAAATCGTCGAACAGTGCGTACGAATCATTATTAATAAAATAAAACTTCTATTTAAGCCAAATCAATCAAATAAAATGTAATATTCATCAGCTTACAAAGGTAGACTGGGATAACAGTTTTGAAGGGCATATTTCAGAATGTCATCAATAATATTTTTCTGCTGATCAAATTGATTGATTTGTTGGTTCAAAGTCTGTAGCGCTATCGAGAGGTGTCAACTTGCATTTTTGGGATTGGGCTGAGTCCGTTAGCTTTTGACGGACAATTGTTTCATCTCTATGACCCGTGGCGTCTTCAAGTCCGAGTGAAGGTATAAGGACGCCAGCTATAGGTAAGGTGAAATTGTTGCTCACCAAGGCGAATCACGGCAGACAGATCCCAAAAACGGCAAGACTCTTCGAGGAACACCGGCAATCTCATATAGCCTCAAAATCAAGCTTTACTTAAGTAGCTAGTAAAAAAAAATGCCTGCTTATGATTAAGCAAAGTTTATTAAAATATGAGGAAACAAGAACGACGAGGTATACTTGGTATATGTTACATAAATTGCTGATAAAATTCGAGCTTTATAAGGCAGATAGTTTTCCAATAGAAAATTGTAGACAATATTACTCAAACCTTTTCAAAGACATTGATATAAAAAACTACCTAATCGTATATATTACCATTTCCACGCTAAACAGAGGATCTCCCGAGGACAAAGGCCATCGTTTCCCGTCTCTCCCTTTGATTTTGCTCCGGGTGCAAGCAACATAACTTATCCCTTAGAATTCGAACAAGATGTTGGGTATCAGAAAACTGGTAAAATGTCCACAGTTTTAGAATTGAAACGAAGAAAAAAAGCGACTGAACGTTTCATTAAATCATTTCTTCCAAAAAAAGAAGAATAAATTGCCGCTCCGGGAAAACCATTTGCTTTCCTTTCGTTCCCTGCCAGGTCTCTGCTGGAGCGGTTTCACTCCACGGGGCCGGGATCTTGGCCTCGTGCATCAAAAGGCTGACGCACATAAATATCGGATCCCGTCGTCTCTGCACACACCTCCCGGCACTCCATAACGCGAGCTCCCTCGCTCATTCCATCCCATGCCATCCCATCCCTTTCCCTCCACCCCATCCCTCCCCCAACACTCCCCCGAAATACGCCCCCCGCCGAGGCTGCTCCTCACCCGATGATGAAAAATAAAATGTGCTCGCGATGACGATGGCACGGCAATCGATTCGCGGGGTCTAAGAGCACGTGACGACGGAGATATGTGAAAATGGAGCGCGGACGAAAGAGATTCCCGTCATCCTCCTCCACCCCCTCTCCCCACGCAGAAACCCCCTTATCCCTTCCTTTTCCGGCGTATTAGGCCGACGACGAATCAGGGTGTGAAGTCCCAAGATGAACCACGCACACTCCGTGGCTGCCTCTAGACTCTGTCCTTCATTCTGTTGAAGATAAAAAAATAATAATAAGGAATAACAGTACGCATGATGGAATGAAAATTGATTTTAAGTCGAGGCACCGTGCATTTTTTTTCAATACGAGAGGCGAGATCGCCGAACATCGATTGCATGAACGCATATGCTCTATTTTCCATGGGGGAATAAATGGCTCTTTAGAAATCAGATGGGAACCGTCGAGTAGCGATTCTTTTTCTCCGCGCTCCGTTCCAGCAATACACTGCCCTAAAACTTTTGAAGGACTCGCTCGAGCAACATAAAATAAAGCCGGTTAGAATGTGAAAAACATTCCGGAAAAACCGATGAAAAGAAAAACTTTTTAAAAGAGTTGGTTCATTCCAATTTTCCTCCACGCAAAAAGATTCACTGCAGCTGCTTTCGAAAACCGATAGTGGGAATTCGTAAAACAATGAACCTTTTTTTTTGTTATCGCAGCAAAGGAGACCACTTGACTCTCAATTTACGAGAAGGCTTTCTAACTACCTCAATTGCCCGCATAAATTGTCAAAAGTTCATCGAATATGGCTTTTCTCTTTTTTCCTCGATTTAATCCTCAGCAATAGGAGTTTGACTACACGTACTTCCTAAGGACCAATTTAGCTCGGGACAAGTAACTAATCATGAAAACAAACTTAAAATACACTAAAACGATTAACACAAGGATGTTCAAGTATTGAATATACACTAAAATTTCTCCTCATCAACAGAGAATACGTAATGTACTCCAATCGAATGTTGCTACTTTCTTCGCTTTGACCTTATTACATCATATTTTGTGATAACATTGGAGATCAACTGACAGTCTCTTTAAAATATCAAGGGGAGAAAATAAAAACAATTACAACACCTATAATTTTATAAATGCTTTCTCTGTGAAAACGTCACTGGGAGACCAAACCACATCATTCCACGAAACAAATTAAAGACATTTTTTTGCCAAAAATATAAAATACACTCCCGTTTATAAAACTACATATTTTATTATTAGCTTTAACAAATACTTCACTTATACTTTTGAAACACTGTGGTGAGAATTTGCGCTCAAGTTACTGTGAATCTGAACAAAATTTTATTCAGCAAGTAGAGTTTTATGCCTTCAAGCAGTAGTCTCATAATAAAATTATCGCAATATTTCTATTTTTTCCTCCAAACTCATTAGAAATCCGATTTTATGAAAATAATTTCATCATCAGTAAGGCAAAAATTTCATAAATAAAAAAACAAGATTGCTCCTTGATTCGTAAAAATCACCTTCACGTTCGCAAATTGCGGTTCAGTTAACTTGAATACCCATCAAATGAATAAGCTCACCACCCAAATTATCGCGCTGCCCTCAATCCTATGAAAGTAAACATAAGAGCTAGCTATCAGGCATTATATCCCCAAGCCTAGGCATACCTGGCCATACAACCTGGGCACTAACTAAAACTCGAACGAGAAAATAAATGACATGAAACCACTCGAAAATTCATTGAAAACCTGAATTGGCTATCATAAACGTCGAACTTAAGAGAATTTACCCTATAGAGGCCACGACTTATTAAATTTACATGGTCATTAACATTCGTAATAAAACGGAGATTTATTTAGTTACATTACAGTTGAACAAAATTCTCAAAATGCATATCTTCCACGTTAACTAATCAGCAGTAAACACTTAGTAAAACATAGTTAAGAGGATTAATTACGTTCCTTCTCATTTCCATTGTACTACACGCGATTGATAACATGCAAATAGATAATTAAAAAGACGTATATAGGTGGGTTTGAGCGGTATTTATATTCAAAGGGCATTATATTACGTGTAGATCTAGGATCTATTTCCTTAAAATACCTTTCAAAAGTTTTACTGCCTTAACTTCATACTCGAGCCCACCGAACAAATCGGGCCACGCTCTTACTTTTACCCCTATCTGCTCCCTCCTTGGCCATCCAAAAGTGAGTTGTGCCCGCATTGGAAGGAAGAGCAACGGGAAAAATATTTACGGAAACGATTCCGAGGGCAAAGTTCAGTCTACAAATGCGCGCATGCAGAATATGCTTACCGCTCCCCCCCTTGGCTTTGCAAGGATGAACGTTTTGGAGTGCTCCTGAAACGCCTTGCAATACCCCCTCTTTTATCCGTGACGCAATTGCACGGATAAAATATTGCAGACGAAATATCCGTGAGGTGAGAGAGAACCGGAAAAAATCGACAGAAAATGAGGAAACAAAGGGAAGGAACGACAAATATGGAATCTAGGCTCATTGTCATTTCAAGTCGTGACCAATGGGAGGACGCGAGACCTCCCGCCTCTTGCTCCCATGCAGCGAGAGATAGAGAGAGAGAGAGCACAAAAGCTTGTGAGATATTTGAGGCAACGGGAAATGAATACGCGCTCTCACAGTCTGAACTCGCATTTCCTTCGAGAAGAAACGTGAGGAGGAGGGATCGCTATTGCGCGCGAAATTCTTCCCCATTTGTTCTGTGCGAAAAAATCGCAGGGCAACAGAGGAGAAGGAAATGTAGGAAGCCGAACTTAAGAGAAGAATTTAAGCTGAGAGAAATTACGATAGATATTAATAATCTCCAAATAAGTATTCATAGAGGAGAGGATAAAAAAAATATACTACCAGTAATTACAATTAAAATAATTCGACGCAAGTTGGTAGTCCGGATTATGTGGGAGAGATACTGAGCAATGGGGAGGAGGAATAAAAGCAGTGACTGAAAGAGTAAAGGAAAAAAAGGGTAACTCGAAGAAAAACGTTTCGAAGCAAGGATCATAAAAAAAGAGAGTAAAAAATTTGCAGAGAGACACGTTTCGGAAAAAAATGATAAATAAAAGTCAAAGTCGGAATTCGTGAATGTGAATCTTTTTAACGTGGGTGTCAAATGGGGAAGATATAGCGAGGATGGGATGGGAATGGGTGGAGAGCGGCTGGTGGGAGAGATGAGTGGAGAGAATATTTTGAGCGGGGAGGGGGGTACGGGTTTCTTGGATGAGGCAGCCGGAGAGGAAATGAAGGAAGAACATGGGGGGAAGGGAAGGGGGAAAGGAGAGGGCAGGGTATGTGAAGGGACTCAGAAGGAGATGAGCCCGATTCGCTATAACGTCTGGATTCAACCGTTACCAACTCACGCTCCCTATTCAACCCCCTTCTCGCCACCCCACCCCACACTTCCTCCGCCACTCCAGCTCTCTCTTCATCCAACCCCTCCTCCCAACCCTCCCGCTCTCTGGCCAATTCTCCTCACTGCTTCGGACCAAATTGGATCATTGGCAACTAATGGGATAGTTTTAGTCAACTCTCTTTCGCGCTCAAAGTTTGCTGAATATATGATACTCTCCTTATTCAATCTCAAGCAGTACCCAGTGTCAGGCCAACGTGGCAAATAGGATGTTCCAAGCAACATTACGTGATGTTTTCATATGCCTGTGGTGTTATGTTGAGCTTATTTTTAAGATGGGCGAGTATTATTTCATTCCAATAAAATCATTACGTGACATCACTGTATCTACTCGTTCGATCGAGAAGTTATTGGAATTCAAGAACTACGAGTTAGCCGATTACCCCCATTCTACTAGACTTGTAAAAGGTGAGAGTATCTTACTACCTCTCTGGACTCTGTACACTTTTTGCTATAAAATTACGCTTTGATATTGAGCAGTTATTATGATAAATGGGAATTTAACTAGTAACTCATGCTGTTTTTTTTTAACCCTCTTGTACACGAAAATGTATGCGAGAAAAAACTGCTTAAATTATCAATGCAATGTTTTTATGAGAGAAAAATAATTACTTAATTCAACTAAGCTAAAAATAAAAGATTACAGAAGAATAAAAAACATTCCTGAATCATGAAAATTATCCATGAAATAAAAAGGTTTTAATAACTTAAATGTGCTATGCAATGTTGACTACTAAATGCGAATTATTTTCATTTAAGAACAAAATACATAGTTTAAAACTATTTACTCTTGAAATTATTTTGTATCAGAACTAACTTTTATCTAATATAGGACTCTCAAAAGGTAAGAGTCAAGTAGACACTCTAATTTTAACTAAAGGGAGAATAATTACTCATGTGTTCCGCTTGCCTGACATTCCGTTTGTCAAAGAAAATATTATCATCATGGATAAAAATAAGTACGCCCGTGTAATATACATGTGGATTTTGGACATATTTAATTTTTGTAAATACTAAATAAACATTGACGTTATCTATATATGCCACAACAGCTGTCTCATATTGATAAATTAATCATCAGCAGTGGTTTTAACTTCTAAAAATTGCTTAAGAGTAGTCTATGCTCGAGCAATAATTAACTTTTTGAAGCAGGGATCAGAAATCACTTCAAACAGAGAATAATAATGATACACATTTTACGAAAATAATAGACGGTAATTTAAGTACCCCAATTACATACTTCCCCTACCCCAAATGACCTTAAATAGCATTGCCAAACATCCATTCTGAAACCGTAACATAGAAACAATGAAATGTTCTCCTGAACGTCAAGTCTAAGAGGAAACCCCTATTCTCCTCCATTTTGGTCTCCTCTGGAAGCGTGCATTCTCTCAATCCTGTCACTCCTCCTGCCTCAACCCCGATGTTCCATCCCTCTCTCCTGCCACTCTGCTCACCCTCACGCCCTCCTCGGCCCCGCTCCTACCTCTCCCGTCGCCCCCAATTCAGCATTCTTGCTCCCTATCCTCGCTCCTCTTACTCCACCCTCGCTACAATCACTCCCACCCATCTACCCATTCCAAAAGAAGGACAGGATAAGTGGTTTGTCACCCAAAAGAAAAGTCGAACTATGGAGAGTAAAATATCCCAAGGGACCCTTTCGTTTTCCACCAGAAACCCTGTGGGTAACATTTGAATGCGTGGTGGGAATTTTCCAGGCATTTCCATTCCAAGGGATACTACACTACCAAGTGAATCCTTGGTCATCCGAAAAAAAGCCGTTGTGTTGAAAATCTTCAAAATATTAATGATTACATTTAATTGTTCACAAAATCCTTAGTCAATCGTTTGAGAGATTTTAACACCCCGACCTTTATTTTCGTTCTGTACCTATTTGCAAAAATGACGGACGAGAAGAAAGATTAGGATCGTTGAAGGGTACGATATTTAAACGCATTCTACATGGAATTTTCGACGATTTTTTTTTGTTTTCGTCGATCGAGGTTCACTTGATTATTAAATATTAACTAAATCGTCACTAACAACAAATACTTCCAAGTGGTGGAGAGTGGACATATTATCTCCGCCTCATACCGATGAGCAATAATTTAACTATGATGAAGCATTCATACTTTCCTTACTTGAACAAGATTCTCTGTTTTTCAAATTAAAAATGACCTCAAACTGGGTTTTTATTGCTGTTGTGAAACAAACAGATTTCTCTCTCCTGTTCTCTCACTATCGCCACGAGAGTCAGAATTCTTAGAGACGTTTGATAAGATAACTGTGAAATCGACGCTGTTCTAGAGTTCTTTCTCATTAAAGGGAGGCCATTCTTCCGAATGCAACATATTTAATGTCACTCTCAACTTTAAAGGTGCATTTAATTTGACAGAAAGCGATAAAATAAATATGCACGTTTATGCTGAACGATCATTACATCACTGTGACTGGAAATTAGGAGTAGAATAATGGTAAGAATCATTCAAAATTATCAGTTGTGCGTCTTCACGTAAAATTTATAAAATATTAGGTTTGCTTTTTTATTTGCTTCCTCCTACACTTAAAGTTCGCACAATCACTCGAGTCACGATGAAGGACAAACCCGATAAAACGGTCTTAAAATTGTTACACTTATCATCTAGGTTGAGAGTAGACTTGAAGTCCTAGCAAACGTGAAAGCAAGGGGATCACTCTTCCCAAAAGAGAAAGAATAGCGAGCAAGTAGCCAGCAGAAACCCACAATTCAGGTTGCCGCGCGATGATTTTCATTGGATCGCCGACACGTGTCTGACATCGGGAGGAGGGCGACGACGAAACATTCTACTCAGCCCGACACCAGTCGTAAACCGGGGCCACGGTTGCGAGAACTCCCCGAAGACGGCACCAACTTCTGCGGAAGGGACTATAATCTGCAAGGGCTCTTAGTTCCAGGAGAAGCCAATTCGGGCGAGAACCCAGCACTCCTGCAGACACACACAGGACCTCGTCCCCTACCCGTCCTATTCCGCTCCTCCATCAACCCAGGCATTAACGACCGTTACGGCCGAGTGGCCCATAACCGCAAAAGAAGGGAAATGCCGACGGGATTCATTCTCCCTTCTAGTTATTATTCCAGAGCTTCATTCTGGTTCGCGCACCCCTTCAGCTGCTCTCAACTCCTACCGTTTCCCTCCCTCGAAATCCCCCGTTTTATTTTCCGTGCCCGCCCTCCCTCTTTCCTAAACCCTCTTCTTCCCCAGCTCAACATCCGCTCCTCTCCTCGCCAGAGCGACTTGTCAACTTTCCACTCCCTCGCCATTTCTCTTCATCTTTCCCCGCCCATCGATTCTCCTTATCTCCTCGCTTCTTCCTTCATTTTCTCGTGCCCACTTCGGCCGAATGCTTCCGTCTCCTATAGCCTCTCCCTTCGACTTAGTGAAGTCAATGTCGATATGACTGCTTGATGACGCTAATGGTCATTCCCAATAGAGGTGATTCCCTGGCAACATGATTCTTCGTGACGCTGGGAAGAAATTGTACTTGTTTCTCCATAATTAGTTGCTTTTAGAGCACACATCTGTCCCGCTGTTAGCGCCTAATCGTCACGTGATTCGATTTTTCTGATGAATTTATGGCAGGGAATAAGCATACACGAAACAAACTTGCTTTATTTTTTACAAGTATTGCGCTCACTGTTGCTATTGTGCCGGTACCGATTCCGCATCTTCTCATAACAACTATATAGGGCTATTCCCATTGAGATGGCAAATCCCATCGCCAACTATTTGTTTGAGAATAAGCTTCATACTTACTCAGCACTTTCAATCTTACACAGTGAGAAGAAAATGGATTCTTTTAATGTTTTTGCTTTCTTTCAACCAGCAATTCATCTATTTTTGAAGCACTGCAGCCCGAATAATACTTCAAATATAAGTATCCCACCTATTCACAAAAATTTATTCTTTCGACCATTGACCTACCATGGAAATCACCAATGTCAATATAATGTCATGTGTATGAACAATGTGTAACGATGTATGTGTAACGATGAATCATCTCTGGGAATAAATCAGCTACTTTCGACCTCATTCGTCACCCAATTGTCTTGTTTACTTGCCTCGATTTCCCTATCGCACATATTCCATCCATCTCTTGACCTACATCTCATTTCTAAATCCCATATTATGAAAGACATCATTTAGGAGAATGGCAGCCCACGGCAAGTGACCACTACCTCCCTCATAGCATTAAATAAATTCTTTTGTTTCACTGAAATGTTCTTAAGTTTGGGCAATTTCTCCTTAGGTATTTTAAACTCTGGTAAATTTTTACAAAAAATCTTGAATTTAATCATCGTTTCTATTCAAAACCAAGGGAATATTCACAGAACTTTAAAGAAATAAATAATTGGCTACACTAACTGAGCCTAACTAGTGAAATAATGACATACTTAGGAGTACCCTCCCAAAACCAGGATGGGAGATTCCGATCTTAGGGTTAGTCAGGCGGAACATTTCGCAAAGAAATTATTGTCTTGGAGGCAAATTTCCGCAAAACTTAATAAACGGTTCATGGATTACATTTAGCATACTCTGTACCATAGGACAATTGATTTATGAAAGCATTTCAATAATTAACCTCACATGATTACTCTACTTGTGAAAACGTTTTCAGCCTATTGGAAAATATAATTTTATTTTCATAACCTTGGTCGCGAGTTTACCAAATTTTATAATCACAAATGAAATAAAAGAATATTAAAAGTCTTTATTCTATATATGCATGCAATTTATGCATTTTCTTGGAAAAAAATTTATCTAACCCTGCAATGCAACAATTTCAGAGTGTAAAAATCATTCGCCTTGACTGGGATTCGAACCCAGATCCTTCAATATCCAGTCGAGTGCTTTAGCCACTTAAGCTACCGAGGCGTCCTCTTAAACTCTGAAATTTTGGGGCTTTTAAAAGAACAAGATGTTGTGACGAAATACCGTACATACAATGTCACAGGCATTCGTAGTCGTGCGCGAGGCGCCACAGTCCACGAGGTTAAAGCCAACTTTAAACACTTATGGTGTTTTCACTTTGACAAATTCCAAAGAAACTGCGGGAGATGCCGCAACAGTAACAGAACAGAAACAGAACAGAAACTTGCTCAATACATAACTTCCACCTATATTAACTTAAGCACATAATACCGAAGGATCAGAGTTATAGACTGCCTAACCATATCTACTCCTAATTACGTGCAACGTTTTCAGAGTGTAAAAATCATTCACCTCGGTCAAGGCGAATGATTTTTACGCTCTGAAATCGTTGCATTGAAATGCACATTAGCGGATGACTCCGTTAAAAGTTACTGTTGCGGCATCTCCCGCAGTTTCTTTGGAATTTGTTATCTAACCCTCTTAACATTCGCGAAAATGATGACGATGTTCTTGAATCTTACCGTCAAATATTAGCTCATAATGATGGCAATCGGAATGAGAACATAGAATGAATAACCATTTTTAATCAAAACAATTACTCGTTTAGTGCTTACGCGATTCGAAGATAGCAAGTAAAACCTGCTGAAATGCGTTTATAGTAGAAAAAGTAAATACGACATCTTATTTAATAAATTTTCTTACCCTAACGAAACTTTTTAACGCAAAATGGTATTGGAGACGGCAATGATGATGATTAGTGCAGTAACTAAGTTAAACGCCACAATTCGATTGGTATTTTTCAATTCTCATGCACAATACGAGGGTTACTATTTATATTTTGAGTCTTTACAACACTAAGTGCTTTAGGCGCCATCTGAGGTTTCCATCTGAAAGTTGGACCTTTTTAACGCTAACTTTTTTCAGAAAATTTTGTCTTTTGATCATTACTTACTTTGTTTATAGTGACTCGACAATTTTGTCTCAACGAAAAAATGGAGTTAACTTGTTAACACTCACGTGCGATGGTTTTTTGCGACTTTTGACGTGGATTATCAAGACAGGACTATATCGATCAACTTACTTCCACTTTTGGCGATAAATCCACAACCTTTGCCACTGTTAAACTTTGGTATAACGAATTCCATCATGGCCGCCGTTCGCTCAACGACCAAAGCCGTGAAGGTCGTCCAAAATCAGTCACTGTGCCGGAAAGAGTAAAGGAAGATCATCATGTGAATTATCGTGAGATTGCGGGATCCTTGGGGATTAGTATGATGAGCATCAATAAGATATTGCATTAACATTTAGCTGTGAAAAAAATTTGTTCGACTTGGATCCCGCATAATTTTACAAAAGCTCAAAAAGATTCTCGTGTCAATTGGTGCAAAGAAATGCTCAATAAATACAATCGCGGTGCTTCAAATCTGTGTATAACGTCTACTCAGGCGACGATCTTGGATCTATGCGTATGGCAAAATAAAATGGCAATCCACTGTATTGGTCTAAGACGAGCCAAATCCAACAAAAGTGATTCGTGCACGAAGCACGTCGAAAAATTATCGCCTGTTTCTTCGGAATAACTAGACATGTGGCAACAGGACCGTTATAACAACGTAGTACCGTAAGTTCTAAATGGTACATGAGTATTTATTTACCAAAAGTGCTTGGTGAAATACGGAAAAAGAAGCGGCAACGACAGATTATTCTTCATCATGACGATGAAAGCTCTCAAATGAAACAACTAAATACGTATTTGACTTGCCAAAACTTCGCATTGATGGGTCACCCTCCGTTCAGCTCTGATTTAGCACCAAATGATTTCTTTTTATTCCCGTTTTTCAAGAAAAAATGTCGTGGCCAACGTTTTTCGGCGCCTGAAGAAGCCGTCGATGCATTCAAAAACCATTATTTGGGAGGTACCTAAATCGGAGTGGAAATCGTATTACGAATATTGGTTCGAGCGCATGCAAAAGCTTATTGATTAACATGGAGACTACTTAGAAAAACAATAAAGCAATTTTACCAATAAATTACTGTCTTTTCAGTATTAGGCTGAAAATATAAATAGCAACCGTCGTGGCCGCTATGGAAACAAATTGTACACAGAAAATTCGCAACTGATCCAAAGAAAGCGAAAGACACAACACGAAAAGCATTCACAGGATGCAATCTAAAAAGAAAACCGATATCACGGCGAGGAGGAGTTCAGTAGACTGTCAAATCGAAATCAACAGGGAGGTCGTATTTTTAAGATTCTTTTCTCCTATTAGTAAATTTTAACCAATTAACTCCACCAATGCTATGATATATGCAGTGCAAATTTCAATTATTACGGGCAGAAATAAATACCTATTATTTGACCAGACACCAAATGAGATGCACGCAAAGCAGATAAAAGACGCAAAAAAATAACCAAAGGAGGGTGTTCCATGCAGTGGGAGGTGGAGAATGAGACAGGGTTTTCTCGTCTTCACTCGTCGCGACCCCTTCCAGCATCGGCAGAATCCTCGTTTCTCCGACCGTTTCCCGGCCTCGCACCGACTTCCACTCCCACGCCTGCCCCAGTCCGCTTCATGATATTCGATATCCCGCCGACACTACCTCTCGGGCTCAATCTCCGTTACCCAATCATCCTCCGAGGAGATGAGGGGGGAACAGGCGAAGGAGAGAGCGAGAGGGAAATGCACGGAAGGATGGGGTGAAGGCGGCGTGTGCATACATTTCCAACGCACTATGGCACTCAAGGAATAGAGGCGCCAGCGTGATAAGCAACCTTTATACTCGAAGAAGCCCGCTGTGCCTTCCCCCTTCAACCCCATGGAGAGAAATTCCTTGAGCTCTTAGGACGGGAACGAGAATAAAATATCAAAAATTACGCCTGGAACTCCAACAGAGAGAGCGTACGAAGAACTTGAGCAAAATGTAGTGTACAATGAACGTCTGCGCAAAAATGATGGAGAAAACACGCAAATACTGATGCTTTCAAACCGCCGCATTTTTATTCGAAAATTCGATTTGATTCATCAATCTGCCCTCCCACCTTATTACAGAAATATTAACGCCTTACAAGCCGATGAGAGTATAATAAGATGTTTATAACTTTTCGCTAAAATTCGCTATCACTATATAGTTTGAAAAATGTTGATCGCCTGTATTAAGAGTTCAAATCACAGCCCATTTAACGGTTGTTTAACATTTGCACCAGTTTGGAACAAATATTTTTGAAACAATTTTCAGCTTAAATTAAAAATGTCCATTTAATAATAATTGCGCTCGATTGATACACGATAGAAACTTCACGGAGAACTTTTTATTTTAACTATCTTTATTTTTTACAATTTAAGAACACAAAAAGCAATCACATTACTTCATTAATTTATTTCCTAATGAAAAAATGTCATTGTCCTAGTTTCTTTCGCAAATGTCGCCATAGACACCATCCAGGCAAAAGTGAAGGTAATCTCTACGAAAATTAATTGCTATGAATAAATTTTACCCAAGAAGTTTAACCCTCGCTTTGAGTTATCGCCACCGTACCACGTGACTTCGGAAGCACAAACTACTTTTAAGAAGGGATGTATTTTTACATCCTATCTTCGCATCGGGAGTATAACAAGTCCTTCAGTTTACCCAGTAACTCTAATAAAGCACCCCTGCTGTCCTCACTAAACTCCCCACGCTGCCTCACATGAAATCTCCTAACTATTCACTCCCTTTTCTTTCATTACCCTTCCCGCACACTCCTCCCCTGCCATGTGAGAGAACTCATCACCCCCCCATCTCCCTCACCTTTACCGATTTCAACTTTAACCCTCTCTCTCCCTTTCCTCTCCCATCGTTCATTTCTGTCTGCCGTATCGCCGAAAACTCTCCAGCCTTCTGCTCCCGGGGACGGAGGCAAGATACACAAGATGGAGGAGGAAGGTGTGCCGTCCTGATATCGGAGGAATTCGATTCTCTGAATCAACCAATCTCCCTTCTCCCACCACCTCGCAACCGCCCTCGCCAACCTCCCAAAGCACTCAACCAACAAGCTCACCTTCTGCAGCCAACTCTGTCCTCGATGCCACACTCCTATTCGCCCCCTACTTGGGTATTTATACTCTCCTCTGAGACAACCAAGTAAGTCCCCTCTGCTACTTACTCCCTCGCTTCCTTCCTCATGCGACTGATGCGATAATTCGCATCCACCCTCCACTTCCAACACTTTAGAGATACAAGAGAAACACCCTACTCCCACCGTGATTTCGCCCTGTTCGCTTGGTCTTTCTTCCTCATGTTCAAAAGCTAGCTGACGAGACAAACGAAATCAATTTCTACTACATCGTTTTAGACTCTTCTAGTGTCTTCATGACTTTAATACAATATCAGTCTGGGCAAAACCTACTTTAACCGGATGATGAACAATAATAATCAGGTGTGGGTGAATACAGGATTTTTCCGTAGAATGGGGCAGGGATCATCCCTAGGATGGGGCACGAACCTGCGGCATAACAGTCACTACATATGGTCGGTCAAAATTTTTCTCTATTTATCATAGTAAAATAGCTTCTGTTAAAGCACTCAATTATTATTTTCAATAAAATGCTTAAAATTAAAAAATAATTCCGGCTACAAAAATAAGCCAAATAAATAACGGTTGTGCCATCATATCGGTACAACAGTTAAGGGTACCTACTTAGTCGATTGATTCATTATTATGACTCGGAAAATTTTGATGTAAAAATATTTTTCCTCCGTTTTCACGAAATATTTCTTTCTTCTTCAGAGACCGAGCGCTCTACTTTGTATTTCTATTCATATATGTTAAATCTACAGGATATTGTACATCATTTTGGACAGGTAGTCTAGCATCTGAGATGTTGATGGGAATCGGGAAAGTGCATTCTTCAATACAGTCATAACCAAACAAGCACAATCTCGTGTGCAAAGGGAAAACATCGCTGATAAATGGCAACTTTAAAGTATTAAAAATTTAAATGAAAATAAATCTTCTTTATCATACGCTAGAGCCCATTAGAAAATTCAGTTAATTAGTCAAATAATAACTCATTTTCTTATTAAATACTTCGATAAATCAGATTTTGGCTTCTAAAAATGCAATACTTTAAATTTTAGCTCACCTTTTTAAAGTGTATAATTTAAGACATGAAACGGGCAAAGATTTCAATTTTTAAAGGGTATTGGCTTATGCTTGTCCCATTTTTTGTCATTTCAAAAACTGGCCGTTAATCATTGGTTATTAAGATTTTCGCAAAAATCATAAACCTGATTTATTCCTCAACAAGGCAAGTCATAGTTACCGTGACTTTCAATCCAATCTGAGCAGCAATGGGCCAAAAATTATCTCATGTGTTATTAAATGCTCACATGCCAATTGAGAATTAATGAGAGAGAATGAGTAAAGAAAGGTGGGGAATTACATAAATTACGGAATGTTTTGGATAATAATGACAGGAATGGTTTTTGAGAGTTTTAAACAATAAATGAGCTAACTACACTAGCATATACAAACTGGAGAAAATTCATGACCTAGACTCAAGTGAAAGTTGAGTAAATTAAATGAATGGATTAAAGATAAGCAAGTAAAATGACTCCAAAGAGAATAGTTTGGAAATAGTAATTGCGGAAAGAGGGTTCGCGCAGGCTGGAGATTTTTGATGGGTGGATATGGAAGCAAGATGAAAGAAATAAGCTGGATTGAGCAAAACGTAAAGGCAAATTTTCAATAAGGAGAAGAAAAAGAAAGTGGGAAGAAAAAACCACAAAAAGATGAATGGATGAGGTATTGAAGTTAGTCAGATGTTGAAGGCTATGAAAGAAGGAAAAAGGTTGGGTAAGTGAAAGAAATGTGAGAGAAAAAGAACGGGGTTTTAGGGACAGCAAAAGAGCGGGTACGGAAACAGGTGTATATGATGTGGAGAAATACTTTGACAAAAATCTACGGTTATGGGCAGCAGTTTTCAACGACTGTCTAAAACCTATCTCTGGAGGATATATTTCCAGCAACAAGACTTTTACGACTTGTTTCGATGAGTGAGAAATAGGAAAAAATAGAAGACTTGGAAGAAGCTTTATGGAAAAACAAAAATATGTCAAAGTAATGGATATATTGGATGGCACACAGCGATTTCTAAAGGAGAATATAAGAATAATGCATACAAATGGAAAGAATATATGTGCATGAATAATTATTAATTCTTATGATATCGCCATTCATTTATTCCGATTACTAACTTACATTTCTTTCACTGAATTAACAACTATCGGTAGGAAAATTTGGGCAATTTGTGCATGACCATGATGTATCCATCAGAGAAACTTTACCTCGCTCTGAACTGCAATTAGAAGCTATGTATTTATATCCTCAGCCTTTCTTGCGCGAATATTCTGCTTTCTATTATTATATTATTTTTCGACTGCTTGAAAATAACATTTTCCAAAAACGAACCTTTAGTTCTACCTTTCGTACAAAAAGACAAACAGATTTGCCATCTATTCTGCTTTTTACCTTCATTTTATCCTTTCCAATTAATCAATTCAAAATCATCCCCTAATCTTCAAATTTAATTAGCACTCGCTTCTTTCAGAAGCTTTTCTTTTTATCAGCAATCACTTTCCGTTCTCCCATATTCTTCTTTAGCGTTCCGCTCTAGTTTTCCCAAAATAAAATGGACTATATTTCATTTTTATTCCTTGATAGACAAAATGTTCATTTATTCAATTCAATAGGATGATTCATTCATTCATTTTATCTTTTTCTACGAAGCACAAATTACAATAGTGCCCTTTTTCACAGGCTGAATCACAATCATCCTTCATCATTATAAATATTCCCTTTCCAAAATATGCATACATTCTCCTTCTTATATCACATTTGTTGATTACCTATTCATGTTTCTGGCTCTTTTACGAAGAAAATGAGATGAAAATACAGGTATAACCGGGGCCTTCATGCAATGATTATTTCCCTGTTTATTTTAGTTAGGTTTTTCCACTGCTTCCTTCTCTTATAGAATACACTGCCAATAAAATATCTACCTACACATTCATTTTTACAATCCTTCGTTGGCTTCTTTTACAACGGCTCTTTCTCATTGTTCTCCTATTAGGCCCGTCCAAAGACTTCTTTCTACATTTTTATCCCTTATCTTTCTTCGCGCATCGTCCTATACAAGGTACGTCCCAAAATTAGTACGAGTTATTTTTTCCCGGATGGACGGACGGACAGGTAGCGTTTTCTCTGGCTGGGTTCGAGGAAGGGGAGTCTCAGGAAAGGCTGGGGGCCTCTGGCAGTTGGCTTCCAGCCTTTGCGAAGGGCGAATCGTTCGCTTGCGAAACCTCTATAACGTTGACCTACTTACGATACATCATTAACCGGTTATTGGACACCGCTACGACATCAAATTTTACGTGAAACTGGCCAAAACCAGGAAAGAGACTCTTGACATGATCAAGGCAGTTTATGGTGATAACATAATGCGTAGGTTGAATATTTTTCAATGACTTAAGTTGCTTCTGGAGGGTAGAGAAAATATTGAAGACGCTGACCGTTCAAGAAGCCCTTCGACCTCAAAAATTGACCTAAATCTTGCAAAAGTGATAGCTTTGTTGGGCGTGGATTGCAGATTAAGCGTTCGCAATGATTTCTGATGATGATTCCTTTCGCAATGATTCCTAAAAGTGTGCATCGACTTTTGACCGAAAACATGGGCATTAGAAAGGTGTGCGCGAAGTTGGTGGCTCCAGGTCCCTCTGAGTAACGGACACTCGACTCGACATAACGCGGCAACTCTACCTCAGCCACCCTACAGCCCTGACCAACAGACTTCTTTTCTCTTTCCCCGCCTCAAATCCGTGCCGAGAGGACGTCATCACGGCCCGGTGGAGGCGTCTGAACAGGCCGTGACGAGGGAGCTTAGCAGCATCCCGGACACCGCTTTCCAGAAGGCGTGCTAGGCGTGGAAAATCCGCTGGCAGCGGTGTATGAACGCACAAGGGTACTACTTCGAAGACTTTTGAGTGAATGCATCAATTCTAGCAATATTTTTTTTTAATCAACTCAGTCCTACTACTTTTGGGACCAACCTTGTATTTGCCTTTTCATTATTTTTCACTCCTTACGGGCACATTCCTACAGGCACCGAACCCCCCTTTCTCAATGTTCATGTTTTGACCTAAATCCTCGAACGTCACGGTTCGATAACCGTGACTCAAAACATTTTCCTACTATGTGATATGTAATGATTCCATGAAAACAATAACTAACTGCATTAAAATACTCAATCAAATTGAAATTATGCCAAATGTTCATGATTAGGCTAAAAATGGACAATTACAACTAAATAGGAAGGTATCATTAGCCCAATTTTTGCACGATTTTTCTCTTACAATACATAAATAAGTTATTTTTTTAATAAAAACAAGAAATGTTTAAAGAAATTCCAAAATCTTTATTACTTGCATGTCATATTCTAGCATATCATTAAAAATTTCCTCCTGCTTATTTACGATAAAATATTTTTAATAAAAATGTGATGAGAGAGGATAGCCGTGAAATATTAGTCGCGAATAGGTAATTCACTCAAAATGTAGTTCATGCGTCATATAGCGGGAAATGAATACAGTTTTCTACCTATTTTTAATTTTAAGTCTCTACCCATTTCAAAATTTCGGAACAAGATGCCATTCGTTTCTTTCGAAGCAACGAGAAAACTGAGGCATAAATACAATATTTAGTTCTTTTAGTTTTTAAGAAGCTCTTCACTGTCAGTCTACTCTCTCAAAGGTTACCCAAAATATCCGTAAGTATAGTCTCTATTCATCTTTTATACCTCACCGAATTCTTCTCGCCTCATTCTTTTGCACATTCATCTCTTCTTTCGTCATCGGTAACCATTTCCATATCCTTCTACGTTCAGCCCTCGCACCTGCCTCATTAACAAATTCTCTTTGATCATTCTCTACCCTCTTCTCCAACCGCTCCCCCCCCGCTTTACAAACTCCCATTTTATCACCCTAAGGCACCCCTCCCATGCTCGAAAAAACCATTCTCAACCGTGGAGAAAGAAGTCGGAGGAAGAAGAGAAAAAATAATGAAGGAAGAGAAGACTTTTATATTTATTTTTTGCACATAGCCCTTTTCGTTGAAAAAATACCAAAAAAATTGATTCCGCACATTCGAGGTTTAATTAAACGCAAAGTGGAAGGCGGAAGAAGGGGGAAAGAGAACACAAAGTTTGCCGAAGAGTTTTTCAAAGGGTTATTAATCTTGTAAAGAGTGATTAATTCTTGCCATTCATTGGAGGATCGTGCATTAGCATAAGTGAATAAGTGGTATCTACAAGGAACAGGTGGGAATCGATGAATTCGTAATTATATATTTTAAAAATGTTGGCCAGGAAGAATGAAGGAGTTGAAACAGGAGGGTGGGATGGAAGTGTGGTGAGGAGGGAGTTGAGTTTGGAGAAGGGACGAGGGGGTAAGCGAGTGAGAAGATGATTGTTCATTAAAAGAGGGGTTGGAAATTCTCTACAAAACCACCTATAAAAAAATCTCTTTTTGAAAACAAATAAGAACATCCGAGGAAAGGTTTGCTTCGATACTCAGGGAAAGAAAACTCACCCCTGATATGCATTAATAATAATAATAATATTTCATGTCCAAATGGGATCAAATTTAATTATGTACAAGCTTTAAAAAATAATCACTCACTAAGATATGACGAAATAAGAGATGATTTACTGATTGCTTTTATCTTTGAAAAGTAAATATTAAATAAAAAATGCGAGCTATTTAGTGGAATTTTCTTTTATTTAGTTAATTTATATTTATTTAATATACTCATAAACGATCTCCCAATTAATTTCCATAGGAAAAAAATCTCTCACTGGCACTATACCGTTCATATTTGGAAAAGATAATAAAAGAAGCATAAGGAATAGATAGGAGGAAAATATAATGAATGCGAAGTAGAACAGTGTGCCACATTTTGCAGATGATATTGAAGTAACCTCAACAAATTCAAAATGCTTACAGACATACATGAACCAAGCACTAAAGGGGTGAAGCATTTAAATTAATAAAGAAACTTAAAATGTCAGTAGGGAGTTGAGAGAAACTATGGAACGATGTTTTGTTAAAAGGAAAGAAATTAAAACAACATTTTTCACCTACTTCAAAACTTTTATAAGTGGGGATGGCAAGAATTATTCGGATACCACACTTAGATAACCAAAATAAAGTGAATGCTTGCCACGGAGAGCCAGTTAGTATGCCCAAAGGAGATGAGTTTACAGGCATGAGGGCAATGCGTGAAATCATGTTGTTATCAACACAAGACTACTATGAATTGGAGACATTACCTATTGAAAAACCATGCTTTGGCAATAAAGTAAATCTTAAAAACCTAGCGCAGGAAGATGACGCTTAAGAAAATTTGTTGTCTCAGGCGTAACTTTGTGGAATTTGCATAACATATTGAAATGTAATGAAATAATTGACTTTGTAATTCCACACACTTTATTTAAAAAAGAACACGACCCAGGTTTCGACGTTGAACGTCATCATCAGGATGACGTTCAACGTCGAAACCTGGGTCGTGTTTTTTTTAAATAAAGTGTGTGGAATTACAAAGTCAATTATTTCATTACATTTCAAAATGATGCTTAAGGTTAAATGAATAGATAAAAATGAAACAAGAGAATTTAGATAGAGGAATAGAAGAGGAAAAGACAGTACGAAGCACGCTAAAAAGTATCAAGTGGATTTAACACATCTTGAGACAAAGGATAATTTTGTAACACGATAGAAATTAAAGGCCCATAATGGGGATCGAGGGAGAAATACAGAGGCCAAGGAAAGCAGAATGTTGAACGGAAGACCTATCAGGGCGTCAGGGACATGGGGTAGGCTTTTGAAATTGAGTTTCATCGTCAGACACCCAGCTTTTGGGCTGAAATGTGAATTACGATGGAATATTTTGATAACAATGAAATTATATCCTCTTCAAAAATAAATTTTTATATCATGAGGAAAAAACAGTAAATTACATTCTTGGAATTATCATTCTCAACTTTTGCCTCATTTTATGAAGCCAGAGACTACAGAAACACATTCCTTAAACTATTAATGGTAAAGAAAGTTTATACGATAAATATCATAGCGTCAATAGTTGAAATATTTTTTTGATGTCGAGATAATTTTTCTGCCGGGGTATTTAAAGTTTAATTAATTTTCTCATTAAGTTGTATTGATATCATACTAAACGCAATATTATAAAAAAATATTATACAATGGAGAAATCTGACCACCAAACTCTGACCAAAAATACCACCAAAATGTGTAGGTTGTCATTTCGTTAAATTGACACACATTACTAAATATTACTTGGGTTGAAAATGCAATTAAATATTACACATTGAGCGAAGAACGCTAATAATTTGAGCTAGAATATAAATATTAAAAAATAAAAATTTTAAGGAATAAAAAATATTAAAACACCAAATAAAGTACCCTTTACCTTCTTAAATCCCAGCGCGGATTCCAATCTTTTCACCCATTTCATTCTTAATGGAACTGCGCCAAAAAAGTCTGAACCTTAATTAGAGATTAAAACGGTGCTCATCTTTGATAAGTCAGACGTTGAAGTATCCGTAAATTCTGCTTTCCACAAGAAGTTGTCATATCTCACTTTCCTTTGCTTTTCAACTTCCACTCGCACCCGGCACATATCGGTATCGCTTACACTAACTATAAAATTACAAGTAACAAGAGTGTTGCTGTTATAACCTATTTTTACAAAACGGCTTCAACTATGCACCATTTGAGTCATGTTTCAAAGTTTATGGAAACTTTTTAGAAATCATTGTATGGATACGAGATTTAAAATGCAAAATCAAGTAACATTTGAATGAAAGCGTGCACATTTTTTCGAGTTCCTCCGCAAAATAATAACGAGGAAAGACACAAATCGATGGTGTTGTACGACTAACCGATCGAGCCGTTTATCGAGCCAAATGATAAGAAAAAAACGCGTGAGGGAGAGGTAGGGGACGGACATGGAGGACGATAAAAACGACTATAGTCTTTTGAACTTGTATTTTTCACCCTCCCTCCGCTTGCTCTTCATTGTCTTCTAATCCTTCTCCTCGGCGGGGTCATGAACTCAGCTCTTTGCCGGGGGTAGGAGGATCAAAAACAGGGAGCCCGATCCGGCGGGAATTCACCCATCCCCCCTCTGATTCTCCCCTTCCAACTAAGATACTTTATCAACCCACACCCTGAGAGGGCTTAGGCGTCTCGGGAAACTCAGGGAGCCCAGGGGAGGGAGGCGGTGGTGAGGTTGACTGGGTGGGTTGAGGGGCAAGACAAGAAGCGAGAATTGTTGGGACCGGCTGGAGGTGGGGAGGAGAGCGGGAAGACGAGGCGGGAAGAGGAGAAGGAATCTCTTACGGCATCAGTGGTGAGCAGAGGGAGTGGAGGCGTGTTGGGCAGAGAACCAATAGGGGAGACCAAAGTTTCTTCGTACATCGGAGCTGAAAAGGATGCCCCGCGATCATTCTGCGTCCACAGAAATGGAAGGGGTGGGCAGGGTGTATTTTTTACGACCTATTCTTTTCCCTTTCACCACCCAAAGGTAAGCATACTTCTTCCACCACCAACCCCACTTCTTTTTTCCCCAGTTTTGACATTTGTTTTCTATTTTGAAAATTTTGAAAGTTGCAGAAATTGGCTTCACAATTTTAATATTAAAATAATGTCATCGCAAGGGATTTAAAGTGGAAGCAAAACAGAAAGCTAAAAATTATTGTTAACTGGGTCAAATCTGAATAGGGGTTTAACAAATGGTAAATATGATAGGCCTGTATAGATCTAATAAATATCCAGAATGGTTTTGTGAATTAAAAGAATTTAGATCAACATTAAGTCGTCTATCTACTTACGCATTCATTGATCGCCGATCGACTAATGAGTCCGGAAATCGGAAATTCTAAATTCATACCATTAATATCATAGATTCATCCCTCGTACATTTATTAATGACGTAGAAAAATAAAATCGACTTAACGATATCACCAACAAAACATTAAAGACGGCTGAAGAATTACCAAATTTCATTCAAGTCAAAATACAGAAAATCATGCGATTGTGTATAAGTAAATACCTAGTAGCAAGCGAACTATTGTGAAAGTAAGTTGCATTCTAAAATTTAAGGAAATCAGGTTAACACAATTGGTACCACAATTATCTGCTATCAGTGCTCGTAATATCGTAGATTCAAATGCGATCCCGACTTCTGTCGGCCAGTTTTCCTATACTGAATTTTTATAAAATAAATATGTTCTTTTAAAATCGCGGCCATTGCAGAAGCTTTAATTCATTTCATAAAATAGTATTGTGAAACTTTGACAGCTTTTTACAAATTTACTGACCTCTAGACGGCCAAATGAAGGACCTGTATAAAATATGCACCATTATAAGTGGTGCGCAGGGAATTATTTTAAGTAAAATATTCAGATTGATTACAAATGGGCAAAATATTTTTAATATATTTAAACGCTTCAGAGACAAAAACACATTGTTTTCCTTGCATTTGATTAAAGAATAATGTGAACCTGTCATGAAAATATTCTTCGTTATTTCATGAGTAGAGGGAATTTTTTCTATTGCAAGAGTTTGTTGAGGTAATGATGACATCGTGTGTGTTTCATTAATTTCATTGAAGAACAAGCAGACCGAGCTGTTTTCATTGTTTATATCCCAGATCAAAAAGGTTATCCAGCTATGGCCGTTTTTCGCGGAAAAAAGGGTTTTTAATCGATAGAAAATTTCTAATTAATGGTTATATTCGTTTATTCTCAGAACAGAATATATGAAAAAATGACTAGTAAGATTTGGCAGAAACACACAGACCACGCGAAATGTGGCAACACTGTTGTTACGCTTATATACGGCCATTGCTGTGGTAGGATAACTGAATTTTTGGGAACTAAAGGGTGCACGCAGATGGGATATGCTCTTGTTGGTGCGCGGACTGGTCTTATATGTTCGTTTAACTGTAGAAACCAAAGAAGAGCAGATTTCAAGAAAGTGAAACATGGTGACGCTTAAAGAGTGATAACTTACAGTACCATTGATAGCAACTGATAGCCTAATAGAGTGAATGTTATTTCCTTTATAATAATTATAATTCGGATTCATTCGGGCGAGATTGAGACTTTGGCAGTCCTTTCTTCCGACCATATACCGGAATTACTCCTCGGAAAAAAGTAGGCAAGGAAGTCAACGACATTTGATTTAAAAACCTGTAAGACGAGAACATATAGGCTGTATATATCGTATTTGATCCTCAAATGCACTGTATGACAATTATGATAGCATCATTTATCGTCACGGATAAAAGTACGAGGTCTGTTAAAAACGTATCGCGAATTTTGAATTTTCGCGGGTATGTATATTTGATTTTCGATTTTTTATGGCATTATGCTGGTACTTATGTCTCTCACTTATGCCGAAAAGTTTGGCGATTTTGAATTTTCAGTCCATTGCTGACAGCTGTTTTGCTTGGACCTTTTGGCTTGTCTTCGATTTTTGTCTGTTCCAAAAAATTGAATAAAGAATCTGTTCCAAAGAATCAAATTTTATTTGAAAAACGAAATTGAGTGCATGGACGCATTCCGAATGTTCACTGTGGCATATAGAGAAGCTACCTTGGACCGAAGCAACGTTTATCGGTGGTACAAAATGTTCTCAGAGGGCCGAGAAGATGCCAAGGACGATGAGCGTGCCGGACGCCCGAGCACGTCAACAACACGTAAAAACTAATGAAGTGAAGAAAATGGCATTGGCCAATCGTCGAATCACCGTTAGAGAAGTTTCTGAGGACCTAAACCTATCGATTGGCTCGTGCCATTCCCGTGACCCGTGCCTATGACACGGGTCGCCGCGAATTTCGTACCAAAATTGCTCAATTTCGACCAAAACTAGCAACGTAACATTGCTAATGAGGTGTCCGCGACATAAATTTTACTCCAGAGGGTCACAACTGGGGACGAATCATGGCTTTATGGTTATGACGTGGACACTAAAGCTCAATCATCCCAATGGAAGCTGCAGCACGAGCCAAGGCCGCGGAGTTCGGTCGAATGTGAAAGTTTTGGATACAGTTGTCTTCGATTGCAGGGGCGTGGTGCATTATGAGTTCTTGCCACAGGGTAGAATGGTAAATAAGTAATATTACCTGCAAGGTATGAGCAATTTACGCGAAGAAATCCGTCAAAAATGCCCGGATTCGTGGAAGAACAAATATTGGTTTTTGCACCATGACAACACCCCTGCTCACACATCATTACTTGTGCGCGAAGTTTTGACCAAAACCAACACACTAATGTTGCCGAACCCACCGTATTCTCCAGATCTAGCCCCCAGTGACTTTTTCTTGTCCCCGAAACTGATGAGGCCCATGAAAAGACGACGCTGCGCTACGATTGACGAGATAGAGGCTGCATCAAAGTAGGAGCTGACAAAGATCACAAGAAATGATTTTTTGAAGTGCTTCGAAGATTGGAAAAAACGTTGGAACAAGTGTATAATATCAAATGGAGATTAATTTGCAGGGGACAAAATAGATATTCATGAATAAATAAATAATTTTTGAAAAAACACAAAAGTCGCGATACTTTTTTAACAGACCTCGTAAGTCTAATTCATTAGATAAAGGAAAATTGAAAATGCTGCACATTTAACTATTGTTCATAGCCATCTTATTAAGTCCGAATCTTGGCACACTTTAGACCAATTTTAGATCCATACGGGAAATTAAATTCAATTGGCCAAGAAAAAATGGTTTTTGCCACTCACATAGGCTGGGGGAAAATAGGGAGATATAAACGTGCGATTAACGGTGTCTTTTATGCTATGAACATTATTAGCAATTTCATTTCACTCATGATATTATTCACAATTTTATGGAAGTATTAACAACTGCGACGCTTAAATAAGCATCTCAAATTCACACAGCACTACATATTTTTTGAATTCCAATGCAATCGTCCTACAGTTCGATTAATGAATCCGTTTCTTGGCAAAGTGCGCCGCTCAGTGAAAGCTAAAATCGACGACAGTAGAGAGGTTCATTCTAAATTTATCAAATGGAACTATTTTTGAAAGAAATGAATATATACCACCGAAAATTGTCCAACTCTCAAACGTCTCTCAGTTCCCACTTTGCCAAAAAATGTGCCTCTTTGAGGAATCTTTCATTTATGAAAGTACCGCCTTTACGACACTGAGTGGCGTAGTCAAGGAAATCTACAGATTCATGCATGATAAATACGAAGGCCGATGAACGTCAATTGGGACGACCATTGGAAGTGACTTCCTACGAAATTATTGAAAATATTCACGATATAGCTTTGAGTGGTCAAATATTTCGCGAATGAAAATTCGCGAAATAGTTGAGGCCTCCAGCTTATCGCAAGGTACGTGCAGTGTTTTTAAGTTTGCACAAAAAATGAGTGCGAGTAAAATCCCGGCACATGGGTGCCACTTCTGTTCTCAATAGTACGGTCGATTTGGAGGCTGGTTTGGCACTTTACCTTCGAAATCGTGACGGCTTTATGAATCGACACAACTTTGGCCGAAAATTGGATTCACTACTACGAGGGTTTCTATTTATATTTTCAGCCTAATAATGAAAAGAGAGTAATTTATTGTTAAAAATAGCTTCATTTTTTTTCGAAGTATTCTCCATGCTAATCACTACACTTTTGCATACGCTTGAACCTAATTTCGTAACGCTTTTTCCACTCCGATTGAGGAGCCTCCAAAAGAATAGTTTTTGAATGCATCGACGGCTTCTTCAGGCACAAAAAAACGTTGCCCACGAAACTTTTCCTTGATAAACGGGAATAAAAAGAAGTCATTTGGTGCTAAATCAGGGTTTTACCCTGTTTGATTGATAACACATCAATTCGACGTTTTGGTCAGTCAAATAGATTATCGCTTCAGCCGATCTGTAAGAGCATGCATTGTCATGATGAAGAATGATCCTTCGTTGCCGCTTCTTTTTCCGTATTTTACCGAGCACTTTTGGTAAACAAATACTCGTGTATATTCAGAACTAACGGTATTACGTTTTTCTAACGGTCCGGTTGCCACATGTCCAGTTATCGAGAAGAAACAGGTGATCATTTGCTTCGATGTCCTTCGTGTGCGAATCACTTTTGTCGGATTTGGCTCGTCTTAGACCAATACAGTGGATTGCCATTTTATTTTGCCATACGCATAGATCCAAGATCGTCGCCTGAGTAGACGTTATACATAGATTTGAAGCACCGCGATTGTATTTATTGAGCGTTTCTTTGCACCAATTGACACGAGAATCTTTTTGAGTTTTTGTAAAATTATGCGGGATCCAACGCGAACAAATTTTTTTAGAGCTAAACGTTTATGCAATATCTTATTGATGCTCGTCATACTAATCCCCAAAGATGCCTCATTCTGACGATAAATCGTATGACGATCTTTCTTTACTCGTTCTTGCACAGCATCAATGTTTTCTAGCACAGAAACTGATTTTTGACGACCTTCCCGACTTTCGTCGCTGAGCGAATAGCGGCCATGATGGAATTCGTTACACCAACGTTTAACAGTAGCAAAGGATGTGGTTTAATTGCCAAAAGTGGAAGTTCGATATAGTCCTTTCTTGATAATCCACGCCGAAAGTCGTAAAAAACCATCGAAACCACGAAAGTGTTCACGAGTTGATACCATTTTCTCGCCGAGACAAAATTGTAGAGTCACTGTAAGCAACAAGTTATGATCAAACGACAAAATGTTCTGAAGAAGGTTAGCGTTAAAAAGGTTCAACTTTCAGATGGTAACATCTGAAGCGCCTAAAGTACTTAATGTTGTCAAGGGTCAATATATAAATAGCAACCCTTTTATACTGGTGAGACAAATGAACAGTCGAAACAATGGGTCTCTAAAGGTGATCTGGCTCCGAAGAAGGCGAAAACGTTGAAATCAGCCGACTAATTGATGGACACGGTTTTTGGATACATGCAGAATCACCTTCCCCAAATACTTGCAAAAATTACAAACGTGAAATGAAAAGTAGTATAATACGTCTTTATTGCGCTGGTTGAGCGAAAAAATCAAGAAAAAATATCTTCCTTTAGCAAAGACGAATTCTCTTCCATAAGACAATCCACGGGTGCACACCTGCGCAGTTGCGATGTCGAAAATAATTGAGTAAAAGTCTAAACTATTGCAACACCGCCGTATTTATCAGATTTGGCACACAATGAGTTTTATATTTTCAAATTTCCAAAAATGGGCCGCGGAAAATGAATTACGTCGAACGAGGTCATCACTAACGCAGATGCCTATTTGGAGAACCTTCCGAAATCCTAGTTTTTGGACGGATTTTAATTTTGGAGAAACGATCGGTAAAGTGTATCAAGCTAAATAGAATTATTCCAAAAAATGTTGAACAAAAATTTTTTTTCAATGTTTTCATATGGACTTGTGGAACGATTCGTATATTTACCGTCTTAAGTCTTTAAGTGGTATGTTCGATGATATTAAATTGACTAAATGAAGTTGGTTAAACTTTTACTAATTAATAATTACATAATATAAATATTAAGACAAAGTATTACCCTGTCTTTGTTTATTATTTGAGATTGAAAGTGGATTTTGTATGAACTTACTGTAGTATGGTTTAAGGTGAATAAAAGATAATAATATTAATAACAAAGGTCAAATCATACAAAGAAAATAAAAAGTGAAATAACCTCAAACGTATTTAGTAATTAATTGCTCTGAATGTTTGAAATTAGATGAAAAAGAAAAAAAATTAAGCAGTATTCAGCGCTAATTCAGCAGAGGGGAAGGAGAAATATTTGGGGATAGAGAAAGGGTTTTGGACAGAGGGTTAAGAGGGAACGATTAGAAATCGAAGATGGGCAGAAGAAGAAGATTGGAAGAATCCAGTGGCGTGGAAGGAAAAGGGTGGAAGAGCTAGGGTGTAGGACGGGCTGACTCCTCGAAAGAGTTAGGCGAGCGAGGGGAGGGTGAGATCCCGGACGTCAAGCGACTGAGAAGGTGAGGGGAGATCAGCAGGAATCAGGGTGGCAGGCTATGTTTTGGAGCGCATGAGGCACAAAGAAAGGTTGGGAGAGTATTTGGTAGCTCTGAGAATAGGGCCTCGTCGCCTTTTCTGCGGCGGAGAGAAAGGGCCAGAGCAGAGGGATTTGTCTTGGATTGCGCGAAAATAAAGGGCCCTAAAGTTTATTTTTTTTCCTTCATCTTGTCCCCCTACTTCTCACATTTTTTTACCTCTCGTCTCGGACGCGGTAATAAAAAAGTGGTGTGCCGACGGCTGCGGCAAGGATGAAATCCCATAATCCCTTTCGAGAGACGTAAAAATATCCCCAAGTTTTCTTATACCATTCCGCGGTCTACCTTCTCCCACGGGAAGGAGTTTTCCCCATTCCAACTCTCCCTCTTCTTCAACCTACTACCCTCTTGTCCGTAGGAAAAATTCCTCACAATCGCGTCCCTCAATTCAGAGAATACCGTGAACATTCTATTACGCGAGGGACAAGATCGTTCCATGGCATAAATCCTTCATAGTTCGCGTAAGGTGCCATAAATTTTTACCGGGCATGGATTTGCCCTCGGATACCGACAGAACCTGACCGAAATGCGGTAGATGTAAATCCGCCTCAAAAAAGAGGAAAATCTGGAGAAACTTGCTTATTTATAGTGATCAAGAAATACGTTCGCTCACGGTAAGGTCGTCGAAAGTGAGTTCTACGCAAAAATTTAATGTAACACTTCTTCCGGCAAAAATAGACATTAAATTCAGCGCTTCTAAGTTAACCCTATGTCACTTACAATCCTTATATGTTCGTCTAAATTTTAACAAAGCAAGCCATAGAATAATTTGCTAAACATTTGCAATGTAATTTTCAATTAACAGCATGCACAAGTAATTTTTATTCGTATTTGAGAGAAATTTTAACTTTCGATTAGTTTTAACTCACCTTCTTCTCAACATACAAAAAATTATTAAAGTAAAAACGATGACCATTGATAAAAATTTAGATTTTTCAATGTTTCCATCAAAAAATAATCTTTATTAATTAATTTCCTCTGTAAGAATAAGTTACAATTGTTCCTAATACGCAAATAACTATTTTTATTTTGATGGGGTCTATATTTGCGTCTGGAAAATTCTTGCACATAAAAGGAATCAAAGGATTTAGTGTAAAACACAATGTGAATTTCATAAGATGAGATGTTTGAAAAGGAACATCAAGAACACAATTCATGAAAGCCATTACCTGAAAAAATATGCACATCAATGTCGATGAATGAGTATCAAATGAAAGTATCAATTTCCAAGTCTATCAAGCTGTATTATTTTAATACGTTAAGAAATCATCTTTATTGCAGTATTTTTTACGTCTTTAGTCAGAGTTTGTGCTCTAAAAATGTAGACACAAGATGATTCACTAAAATATGAATTTTTTTATCAAGAAATAGATTATGCTGACCTGGATTCCTTCTAATTTAGAGGCCAAAAAATGTTTTGTCAATAGAAAATCTCCCCATAGAGATTTTGAAACAATATTCTTAACGGACACAAGTTTTTTAAAATATTTTTTTACACAATTACATCATAAACGGTCCACTTTATGGAAGCTTCTCTATCAGCCGATACGTATCTCTCTCATCCTAATCTCTCGCTTTGATGGAAAGCTAAGAGTCCATTCCAATTGAGTTTAATTGAATTTATAACCAATTCCACTTGAGCGGAAACACATTATAAACACCGCCATAATTTAAATATCCATTTTGATCATCCCCTTAAGGTAATGAATAATTGATCACGTTAGCCGAATTTCCTCGTAATTCCCCTAGGAGGCAAAATGTTGGGGGGAGCGAAGGCACACATTTTTGGAACTATCCCAATTGATGGGAACGGGGTGAGAAACTTTTTACAGAAGTTCCTCACGTCCCCGGTCTACGACGCGAGAACCCTTGCGAAGGCATCAGGAAAGTATGGGGACAGGGGATTGGAGGATAAACGATGACATGAACCATGGATGGCTGAACCGCGGAATTCGTAAATACTTCATCATGGCGTTTATCCTTTCCGATGAAGGAGATGAGGAAATGGACTCCCGATATTAAACGGCTGCCTCTTCTAACTACTCCCTCCCTTCTCACGCATGCCGCTGAAACCATAACCTCTCCTTCCAGCTCTATCTCCCGTCCTCCCTCTTAAGAGAGCTATTCCCAAAGGAAGAGAGAGGAGATCAGAAACCTTGCCGAGATGGCTCGGGAGGGAGAGAGAGGCACTCCTGAGTGGTCCTCTATTACGGGCGACGGAATATATCCCAGAGGAGAGGGCGCAAAGGGAGTCGTGGGCAGGGGAAGGAGGGGGCGGACACGAAGGGACGACTTGGGCAGGTGGGAGCGAAACACGTGGGAGGGCGGTTAAGGCCGAGAAGGAGGGCGATGGAAGGAGAGAGGAAAAGGCTGAAGGGGGTCGGGGGTGGTGGGATGAAGGGGAAGGGGTCGAGAGGGCGGCCTGCTTGATACCGATTGACCATCGACCTCTTCCTAATCACTCAAAGAGTCTTCCGTTGGGGGCCCTTGGGGAGCTTACTTCTCCTCATCCTTCTGCTACTGGTGTGATGGAGGGAGGAAAGGAGCGTAATTCAAAAACGTTAAGGACGAAGTAAAAATAAAAGAGAGAAACGGCAGTTTCATTTTATTTCTCGCAAGACTTTCTTGGCGGAGATTAGCGCGATATAAAAGAGGAGCCAAACGATACGCCCGCTCACCCACCCACAATAATAAAAGTAAAAGGAACTCCTAAAACTGAGAGATTACTTACCGGAAAAAGCAAAGAGTGATAGAGAGCGTGCGAGTGAGAGAGGGAAAGATGGGGAAAGAGGTGAAGGAGCTTAAATCTAAAGTAAATGAGTGTGAGCGTCTCTCAAGCGGAGGACATCAGTTGGCACAACCGCTCAATCTTACAATTAGTGTTCACGAAAATTCTTACATCCATGCCTAAACAGAGAGTGAACAAAATGAAAAAAATATGCAGCAGATTTTAAGTTACGGACCAATAAACGGTCAATCATTGCATACATCCACTAGAATCCTTCGGATAAGTTCTTGAATTCCCTATCCCTTTCAATATAAATGTCATTGCTATGAAATTGAAGCTTTAACAATATACTCGTATCATTATTTCACTAAAAGAACGAAACGTTCAGGTACTTGCTCAAATTATTTTTCTCCTGATCCTGATAAAATGAATGAGTTTTTCATAACATATGAAAACTTAGGAATTAACGTTTTGATTTATGGTTTCTACACATAATCGATTAAAGTAATCAAGAAAGTGCGTGGTGAGGAGGCTGACATATTAGACGAAAGCATTCAGGAGCAAAATCTGGAACCCCAATTTGGAGCAAAAGCTGGATTCCCCAAATTCGTGATGGCCTGGGATCTAGTCATTTTGAATACACATTGAATCTCTATGAAACTTAATAGAAAATAATGTCTCAGTTTTTAAAAATATTTCCACTGGGGATTTGACCGACGCATAACGTTTTTAAGACAAGAGCTTTCCGGCGCTCTGGTCGGCTTTTACATTAAAAAGTAACAGTTTTTATCCAGTTGAAAAAATCTCCATTTCCACTAACCCCAAAACATATTGGTGCAATTTATTTCCAATTTAAACAATATTTATAATAACAACATTATACGTTTTGTTAACCGCGACGATTAGGTTTTCTTTTAGCTTGTATCTTCCTGCAATATGGCAATATTTACTCGCTGCTTGTATCATTCTTCTGTAGGTTTGCATGCATTATTCAATTAATTTTCATGCATAATATCCATGTATGTATATATATAAGAACCATGCGGTGATGTATCTCTAAACTGTTTCACTGCTGATTTCATAAGCTGAAGTACTTGCCCTATGAATGAACAAATATTTTTTTTACTAAGATTCAACACCTTCCCTAGATTAGATGACAAATTTCAACATTGAACAATACTAGTTAACAAGGAAACCATTTCAGGAAGGACGCTTTAAAGGGTTCAGCTTGCCTCTCCTTAATGAATTACGCACTGCCTATAGGGATGTAATACTTAGATGAATTCTCAAATTCATCTACCTTGCTGATCTATGGAAGGCAAACTACCGCATTCATTAAATTTCCAATACCAATACGTCCGTCAACAACGCTAAAAGGGATCTGATCGGCTAAGCATTGGTTCTCTGCTAAATGAGAAATACCGTAAGCGTGAGATTAAAGATTAGTGTAATAGGGGTAAAGGAGACTTCCAGAGGGATCAAAATCAATACGAACAAAAATATAATTATAAAATAAGGAAAGATCTCTTAATGCGTTATTTGGTTTCATTTTACTATATTACATCCTCTCTATGTCATAAATGTACTTAAGTACAATAATTCACCGTTCCAATTAACGATAAACCCAATTCTAGCGTTCAACTTTTTATTTCGCGAGCGTACTGAAACACATGTTGGGCTAAACCCCTTCCATCAATAGATTGATGATCAAACAAAACACTTTCAAATATATCTCGGCTTGAATCTATTCAGTACACGCATTGAATCCTGTCTACCTACTACCGAAAATATCCAAATGTCCGAAATCCTAAAAAATTGTGAATATAGACTAGCCGAACACCGTGTATTGGGATCATATGTGATTTGCTCAAATGGAAATGAAAAAAAGAGAAAATGATGCCCTTAATTGTTACCTAATCATTTATGATTTCCATCCATCAATTAGCACTGATAGTTAAGAGAGCATCACTATTTAAAAATGAGCATTTTTCTGGATTATACAAATATGATTTTAAAACCCCGTAAGTTTTTCAATCTAGCACCGTTATAATCAAGTTTTTAAAATCTAGTTTTCAGTCAGTTGGCCGGAAATTTGTAATGTATTTATTCGGTTCTTTCAAAATTTAATGTCATATTTGCATAATGTGGTAGTAATAGACGTAATAGTAATGAAAGACGGTAATGAAATTAGATATGCATTCTATGATATGCGTATTACTGGATGAAAATGTTGGTAACATTTATAATGAGAGCAACAATGAGAAAATGTCCAGTTTTTAAATAATTGAGAAAACAAAGTAATTGTAATTGGTCCGAAGCCACACGACTTGCATTTTAATATCGCCTCAAGGGCCCTTAAACTTATGACTACGATTCAGAGTTACTAAGTTATAGTAAAATCTCTAAAGCCTATAGGTAATAATATTTATATTTATATGCAACGATATCACGACGCATTAATTACCATTTCTCACCATCATTCTCACTTGATAACTTTCGATGAAATACTCCTACAATAATATTTATTAAATTATGTTTGGTATTGTTTTCATTTTACCCATGCTGTTATTATTGGAATTACAGACGAGCTAAATGAGAATAATTTGGTATGCCCATTGTTCGGCGCATTTTTCGAACAGTTTATTGATTCCTCAGACAAAACATACTTCCTTACGTGAGCATTAATAACCTCAAAACTTAACTCTCTCACAACCGACACAGGTCTGTAGCAGGAGGGAGAAGAAATAATTAACTTTTAACAAAAGGAATGCTTACGACAGAATTGGTTCAAAGTTGGCAATGGTTTCACCAACAACAAACTAAATTTAATACATCTAACTGAACATTGCCAAGAATTAGGTTTATTTAGATTGTCCTTAACCTTCACATTCATCTCATCCATTTCGTCGATATTAGATATTGAATGAACCCAAAAATGTTTGCAATATCTTGCAACCTCCCACCGCCTTATACCCATTAATTCAATTTGATATGGCATGTTTTTAGCCTTCAAAGCACATGGCAGCGTCATTTCATTCCTCCGATGGATTCTTAACAGTCCTTATTTCTCTGTCATTTTGTCCCGAGGCCATTATCAGTGGTGTGAATATCCTTCCTGCACAGTAAATAGCACTAAAGTAACCTGACATAGGGTCTCTCCAGTGATATTGACTCACGATTGCAAGCTCCACGTGGATCCTCACACACGGTTTTAATAGCACGCCAAGACCTTTGTGTTTCACTATTAAACTAAGGAATTATCGGAACGGACGAGGATACGAAATGTGATAGTTGAGAACTATAAAAAAGTACATCGCAGAAACATTGAAAGCATAATAGTATCCATTCGCACTTCTAAATAAAATTAAATACGATATAAAAGCTATCAAAGGATAAAAATAGCCACAATATTTTATTGTTACGATTAAACGCATTTGAAGAATGTCTCCGTGAACCAGACTTCAGTTATGAGTTCTTTGCAAAACAGTGATATATTTTCACCCATTGTGACAGATAAAATGATGAAAATTTAGTGGGAATAAATATCTCGACTAACCATCGAAATTACACAATTCATTCGGTTTTTAGAAGCTGAAATCCTGTGTTAACATTTGTATAATTATATTTAGAAAGCTGGATAATCTAGAAGCAATAATTGTCCACATAATTTTAATTTCTTTGGTCCAAATTGCTTCAAATTTCTCTTTCCTTCTGATCTTTAGAGAGTTTAGTAGTTTTAGTAGGATACTCTAAGTAGAAAATCAATCATGATGCATGAATACCGGTGACAAAAAAAATAAGAACCCAAGGAATGAATGGACACTGCAAATTTAAAAGTGGATATGGCAAATTTTGGGTATAATATGATACGCCTACTTTTGAAACATTGGCCTGACCCAGAAAATCAACCAAAAGACGGGCTGAAACTGCAGCAGTATATTCAGGAGGCGACCAAGATACGGCAATATTTGGCATCATGCTCATGAAAAAATTTAATTTTATAAAAATGTAATAAAAAGAATAATCTATGGGAAGTAATGTCAGACTCATATTTGAAACATACACAATAAAGTTTCATGATAAAGATTTCAATTGACAAAAGTGCTCACTTTGTTCGCATGATGCCATGATTTGCTACTATGGAACTTACTTTTTAAAAAACAATCAATTTTGGCTACGGTTTGTGAAGAGCGACACACTATTTTAGGGACGGGCATGTTTTTCATTTTAACGGTAATTTTGTGAGGTTTACGGCTTATTTTTAGTGATTTTGGTATTCACCAATTGAATGAAATATTTCCCTGCAGTGTTTTATAATACATACAGTCCTTTAATTAATTAGGATTCTTAACTTAATGAAATTTTACAGCATAATTATGAGTATTCCAAAGAAACTGCGGGAGATGCCGCAACAGTAAATTTTAACGGAGTCATCCGCTACTATGAATTTCAATGCAACGATTTCAGAGCGTAAAAATCATTCGCCTTGACCGAGGTGAATGATTTTTACACTCTGAAAACGTTGCACTTAATTAGGAGTAGCTATAGTTAGGCAGTCTATAACTCTGATCCTTCGGTATTACGTGCTTAAGCTAATATAGGTGGAAGTTATGTATTGAGCAAGTTTGTACGTGTTTAAGATCATGTACGTCTCACTGAAAATAAAAACAAACTGAAATATCCTAAGACAATTATGGGAAATTTTATGTATCAGAAATGGAAAGGAAATATTAAGACATATTTTAGTTAAAAATCATCGTCAAAGGCTTGGAGAACAATTTAATTTGGAGATTAAAATTTGTACCATACGACAGGGGAATTTTAGAAAGGCCAGAAACATATGTTGGCTAAAACTCATTATAATGATCATTCACTAATAATGTCACCTTCTAGATGCGCTTTTTCAGCCCTCGCGTCTGTGGAAAGCCGGTGTATTAGTCTCTAAATATGATATTTAGGAATACAGAACAACATTTCATTTAGAACCACCCTAAGGGGTATCAGGTTTTCTGAGTCTATTTGTAGAAAAGACAATTCCAACAAATAACAAAAATCCATCAATATTAGTTATTTACTTAGAAATGAAGTATAACTGTGAATCTCTTTGTTGCGGAAAAAATGTTCCGTAGGGAATAATTATTCAATTGCCTAAACAAAAGGTCCAATTTTTATGTTCAATACATTGTTTGATAGGTAAAAAAGGAATAATGGGCCTAACCCTTCACCTTTGGAATGGCATTTCTTTCTCAAACTTTTTAAATTGATTTTCTTGAGAATTTAACTGATTTCTTAATATTAAAAGCAGGGTCCACAAAGAGACCAAAAATCACGTGCATTAATAAATACTTAAAAATATCAGTTTCAATTTTAGCTATTATTTACCCAAGCCACATCATGTTACTGCAGTCATTTAAAGTTTCAATAGTTTATTGAATGGGCATTTCCAAATCGGCTGTAGTTTCAAGTGGTAGAGCACTTCAGATAAAAAATAATAATCAACTTTCAATTAATTGATATAAGTAAATATATATATATATATATATATATATATATATATATATATATATATATATAGGATAAATATCTTACTCCATAGATCGAAAGGGATTTAATTCTCATGCTGCGTTCTAAGATAGAAGAGAAAGGTAGTGGCAGGGCTTGAGTAGACATGAAGCAGGGCGTAAAATCAAGTGATATATGAAAGATCTAATAATTAATTACACGGATCACTGAAAAAGTAGACAAAGAGCTTATGAATCATGTCAATATAGCATGATTTATGCATCGCAAATTATCTCTACATATCCGATAAAATAAATATACTTGGAATAATTGAAGAGAGAAACATTTTGATGGTGTTGATATCAACTATTTTTTTAGCACACTCGGGGTGAATATAAGACAAAAGAGCAATAAAGTGGTGATTACCATTTCATAGAAAGCGTGATGGACTATTAACCCAATTCTGTATTTCATAAGTGTTGAGAAGTAATTTTTACATCAGAGTAATTGTAAATGGAACAGAGATTTCTTCTAAACCGAAAAACCAGGGCACAATCTAGGTGCTGATTTTAGCATTTTCAAAGACGTTACTTTTAAAAGAAATTATTGATTATTCTCTCAAATGATAATGTTTTGTAATATTTTATTCAAAATATAAAACAGTAAGAAATATCCTTCAGGTGGAAAGGCCTCGAAAACTATGGATTTAATTTCCATTGATTACATTCTATGTAAATTTAATTTACCTCTCTGAACATGTAGTTATTTTTGCAATTCATTACTTAATTGTGAAATCAATTGTATACGAGTTAAAATGCCTTTTCGTATCTTTATCACCACAAGCGTAATTGCATTTATTCATGATTTGGTACGATTGACAATCGTTGGAAACTAAATAAAGATTTTCATTATATTTAGTTCGAAACTGACAACATACTGAACACAATGAAACTTAAGCATTGCCTAAATAAAAAATAAGAATCATATGTTCCGTGAATTCAATGCGCTAACAATTACGTAAAAGACCGTACGTATTAATTCAATATAAAATGGTGAGAGTAATGAAACCGCATACATATTTGAAAGCCCATACACAATATTGAAATGTAAACAGAAGCGTATCCTTAGCTAAAAGTATTTCATTTTAAATGATTTACTTAAATACAAAAACGTAAATACATAATTTTAAAATTATATAGTCAAAATGCAATTGCATTCGAACAGAAATCAAACAAACAATTTGTGCTTTAGTCAAGAGGAATACTCACGCATTTTTTAAATATTTCATTTTAGGTGCCTCGCATGCTAAAATTAAAGTTTGTTTTCACCGAAAAATCTAAAAAATAATTGAAATTGCTATCAAATACTATTCAGGCGCGCATAAATCCAAAATTTCTATAAGCTGGTAAGGCTCTTTTGTGACAACAGGTAAACGTCAGCATCTATCCTATAGTACAGCAACCAGATATACGTTTTGTAATGAGGATTGCGGACAAACGAGGGGGGGGCTAAAAATTATCATGACTGATTTCGTTGCTCAAACACAAAAAATTAAGATAACTTAGGCTAAAACTTGCTTGAATTGAAATTTTCCAACTGAATACCAGAGTCATATTCCTTTAATTCCTATTAAATGGGATATCCTCAGGTAAACTCCTCAATTAATGATTCCCGGAATTTGTTCATGATGTACGTAGCAACAGTAGATTTCACTAAAACATTCTAAATAACGAAAAAAAAATTTCCTTTCAGACTTTTAAATTGAATGCTCAATCATAGTGGACCGGCGATGGAGAAGTTAATCCTAAGAAATGACTAATTGGTATTAATTTAGTGTATATCCAATTGAATGGGTGAATGAATGTATCTCTTCTCAAGCCTATTAATAATCAAGCTTAAAGAAAAACTGTGAGTAGAATATTCGTTAACAACGACAATTCCAATTAATAAAACCATTCTTAAAAGAGTCCTAAACATTATCGAGGAAACCCAAAATAAATATTTCGGTTCTAAAAATGTAAATTCAAGTCCACTAAACATCATATATGTACAAATTTAAAATTACTTATAACTTTTGCTGTTGTAAATAGAGAATATATGCAAACGTCCCAAGATATTCATGCATGCACTATTTAATCATTTTGCGGGTGAATAAAATGAGATGAGGATATCATGAGGCACCGAACACACTAATATCTGCTCATTCGCTAGCATCAAAAATCGTTTGATTGAATTCATGAATGCATCGAATACATAAATAATTGGATGAGAGAAGATGAATAAACTCAATACATATAAGCATAGTCTAGATGAACTTTTTAGTTCACCGTTTGGGCTTGACCAATCACTCAGGACAATGTACAAATAGTAGAAGTACTTTTATTTCGTTGGGTTTCAAATCGGAATGTTAAGTCACATACGCTTCGAGCAGAAAGGACTGACTTTGTGCTGACGTGTTGAAACAGGGAGGTATAGGTAAGGTAAACAGTAGGTACGTGTAGAGACCACCGGCAAGAAGTGCATCGAACGGAGCGTTTACACATTGCATATTCGCATCTAAAGGCCCAAGGGGGTTTGCGTAGGAATGGCTGTTATACACCGCTGACCTCCGTGGATTGCGAACATGTTTAAATCCCTAAGGGTTAGAAAAGTTCTCAATAACGGGGGCGCAGAGGGCGAAAGAGAAAGGCCTCGCCATGTTTTGAGAGCCGCGTAGCGCAGCGCTGAGTAATGAGGAAGTAACAGAGGTGTATTTCACTGCTCATATGCGCCTGCATACAGTGCCTACCTTCATCGAGACTCCCTAAAAGGTAATTCTGCTACCGAACTAACCAATGAAGGATTAAATTGACTAGGTTGCCGTTTAAAAACCAACAGGTTAAGGACAAAACACACGATGCAAATAATAATGATAATTTTAGGCTCTTATAAACTTCTTTCACGCACATCCCTAATGACCTAACAATCCATATCCCTATTCTGCATTTATCCACCTTGACCGATGTTCCCATTCCAGTCTATCTCACCCGGAGATACGATTAGGGGACTAATTTACCTCCAGATTATATTACCGGGCGGAAAACCATCTTGTCATATTTGGATGCAAGACCGCACATGAAATTAAATGAAAAAGTTCGTGAAACCCATCGTTTAACGAAATCTTAAATCTGAAGAAAGCCTGTTTTTTTTGCAACTCTGTTGCATGGTAACACGACTGAAAAGTTAGGCTACTACATGCTTTTTACTTGTGTCGACAAGGAAATTTAAGATGCGGTAATCGATTGGCTGTGATCTCAGGCGTCAGAATTTTATGCTCAAGGAATTTGAAAACTAGTTCAGAGATCAAAGAAGAGTTCTAGAAGACTGACAAATGTTTAAATCTGTTTGGCAAATATATATAAATACAATAGAGGTATGAAGTTTTGAGAGGAAATCAATAAATATTCTGTATCTATGCCAATGTATTTTTTATAGCATAACGGAGGTTACTTTCTGGACAGGGCTAATTATTTATCTATTTTTATCCTTCCCATGGACTACAACCTTGACGTGGTGGAAGGGCTTAAGCATTCCGCTGATCCCTTGAGCTGTGCTGGCGCGAGAAATGATGATTACCCCTGAAAGGATCATCCACGCCAGATATGTCTAAAAAAAGGGGCCAGATGAAATGTAGTCCGCGCAGATTCTGTTCCTAAGTGAGGCGGCTGCAAAGAAATCTGACTCCAGAAGAGCGGCCATGAGTGATGGTGTCACCTTAAAAACGCTATTGAGGGAGGCAACGGGAAACCACCTCGGAGGGGATGTCAGCCAGCGGCTGTCGTCCCTTCCGCTGTATACACACACACATATTATTATTTCTTATTCTCTTAATTTATAAGTGTGTTTGTATACATCTCTAACACCGCCAAGCTTGTCACTGACCTTCACAAGGAGTAACGTAAGAATATTGAATGAAGTAAAACCTTGACTCGCAAAATGGATTTCTACTTTGTCATAAACTAAAAGTGCAATTTATCTTTCATAAGAAAGGTGAAATTCAAACCATGTTAGTTTTCAAATTATCAGTTGTTCTTCGTGATCACTTAAATGAAGGTGATAAAGGAAAAAGAAATATATAAAAAATCATATCGTGAACACAAGAATGTTCCTTGCAATAATGAGCGTCAGAAAGTTTCTTTTGTCATATGAAACTTCGGGGAGAGGACGACACAAGAAAACTATGTGGACAGTAAAACCCGAGATGTGAAAATCCACAAAGAGTATATATAACCATGTTGCAAAATTAAGTCCACAGCTGCGGTATAAGAGTAGAAAAAAACAAGGAACAGGGTAAAAATTTGAAATGGCCCAAAATGAAGAATTCCAGGTATTCAAAATAAGGATATATGAGTCAGAATGAAAAACAGGAGGGCAGGGAAAGGAAAAATGAGTGCTCCTTGAGGATAACTCAAACCACAGTCGGGGAGGTTGAGGTGGAGGAGAAAGTAATATATTTCTTTTGTCTTTCAATAGGGCTAGAATGACAGGTTCCTTTAAATGGCAAAGAGGATGCAGGGAAGAGGTTAAATATAAAAAGAAGTTAATCCCTCAAACCACCATGGCATTGAATTGCGATCTTACACACTACGGACATTATAGCTTTAGTTCGACTGCATATAAATGAGAAGGGATCTAAGGACGCGTCGCATTTACTTTGTCTAAAATTTGGGCTTTTTCCTTGATACTTTAGGTGAGGAGACAACACAAGAAAAACACTGAGATTTAAAATAGTGAAATTTAGAGAACTTTTTCTTAGAAAATGACGGTTCAATGCAATGCAGATAGAATGTCAGGACATTACATGAATATCTTCATAGCTACAAAAGTTACGGATACTTGAAAAGATGAGAAAATAAAAGCGTAAAAATTGAGCCATTAAAAATAGTCCGACCAGAGAGTAGAATTATTGCAATAGTAAATGATGTTATAATTTAAAGATTCATCAATATCCATTCCACAAATAAAATATTGAATAAATATGTCACATGAAGATATGAAAAAAAAAGAAAGGAGCCCTAAATATTTTGTGCTTAGAAACTTTTTATATCAGGAGCACTTAATTAGCAGACGAAGTAGAAATAAAGCGGAGGTGCACGTTTTATAAATGGAGATTTCTTAAACCTAAAATATGGAAAAACAAACAAAAATTGCATACATATGACTAAACGTGCTTAATTGATCTGTCTCTTATAAGGATACTTTATTATCATATACATTTCCCAATTTCCGTCAAACGAAAGACGCAGGAAGAATTAACGCAAACAACGAAAAGGTATAATTAAACGATCTGGTACAAATCATTTTTATATATGCACTCCGGGAAGAAATTTCCATGGTAAATGTGGCAGATGCTTACGACATTGAACGGAATTGATGGCATGCTAAAATTCAAGGACGTCTATGAAGGCGCACTTAGGGGTATCGACCAAGGCCGATACATTTGCATGCAATTATACTGGATACCAGCCAATGTCTATGGGGCGTCGCTCGCCACCTGGTCAGATCATAGAACACGGAGAATAGATAAAAACGTTAAGCATGAACCAAGGGGAAGTGAGGATACTACATTACAATAGATATATATATATATATATATATATATATATATATATATATATAACGAGGGCACTAGCAATAGATAAGATCAGAAGAGTGCATTACTAGTAGCCATGGAAAATATATTTCTACTAGAATCATATATACAAAAGGAGAGCAGAATATTTTGCTTCGTTGTCCCAGTAAACAGCCTTGACTGAAAAATCTGAGGATTACACAGTCTGGATTTGAATGACGGCTTACCCCACTTGACGTATTATATATGAGTTACCTAATGTAGTACTACAATAATAATAGGTCGAGCTTGGGATTCGAAGAATGACCGTCAGCACCCGATATTTCTAATCGTTCCCGTTATTTACGTGCTCGTCTGAGATTTTCATCATTGTCAGTATTTTAGTCTTAAGATTTTTTTACTGATGCCCTCTATTTTTCACTACTCAGTGTTTTCCAGATATCTTTCCCCTCCACCAGTCTGATCTGCGACTGTTTCATTCAATGGCACGCATGTTTTTTTCAGATTTTAAACATTATAAAATTAATAACTAAAGCGGTGATCATTTCAGTAAACCATACGAAATTTAGAATATAAATTTGGTACAAAATCTTAAAGTGTCATTTTTAGAATGTCGTTTGATATTAATGAGAACAGTCAAAATGTAGTAATATCCTCAAATAAGGTGTATTAAAGTTTTAAAAATACAACGCTTTTCTGCAAATAAAAGTTTCACATTTTGGTGGAAAAATCGCTAATAATTTACAAAATGCAGCGTGGAATTTCTAAGAGGGCAAGTTTTTGTCACTACAAAGGTATCTGCAAACGATCAGATAAATATCGTTTTAATGAAAGTGATTAGAGGATGGCAAAATCCGTTCGTGGGTCCTAAATTGCATAGTCGCCTCTAAGTGTAGAATTCGCTTGACCTTTTTCCTAATTCTTATTTAATGTAATAACTTCATGTCTTAATAAAAACTATAACTGGCTTATTTAGAAAATAATACGCGATTCATGACGATAAGATTAAGCGTAAAAAAAGAACTACTTCCGATCCCGAGGCGTGTTTTCGTCAATATTTTAAATCGGACGGATCCGAGATAAACGTTAAGTGACAACTCTTTCAAGGAGAAGAGACACTAAAAGTTCACATCTACCATATGTGAAAAACAGCTTGAGATAAAGCGGACCAGCAGCGCGTCACTTTCGATCAAATCGATCGGAAAAATGTCGAGTCATTCTAGACGAGAGGGTGTGGAACCATAATTCTCTCGGAAATTGGACAGCACAAAAAGACGAGGAGACGTTTATCAGACGGATATGAATTATACGCTGACTACTGGCAAAATTCTTGCCGTAAAAAGACATTATTTGTTCGAATGGAATGTATTACTTATGCACAATATCGGAGAATGCATTATTCCATGTTAAGAAATTATATATATCCGCCTGATTTCAACAGTGACTAAACAGATGAAGTGATTACGAACAAGGAATCTAGGTTTACGCAGAATACATTTTACTTTAAGAAACTTCCATGCGTAAACTCTATATTGATCGATCTCAATCTACTTACGATGGATTTCGATTTAAACAGAGAACAAAACTAGAGCGATGGAAATATTGATGCTTCGAAATATTTGGAAGCGATGTCACGTTAGCTGACAGGTTAGAATGGTTTACGGTTCCAAACTAAAAAATAGTGTTGACAAATAAATAAACAATAAATTTGCAAGGAAGGATATCATTTAGAAAACAACATATACAACAGTTATAAGGTTAATATTCTCTAAGATTGACATTATATTGTTTATGAAACTATATTTATGTTATTTATATAATTAACGTTTTTAACCTTAAATGAATTTATCATTCAGACTGTTACCAATAAGTATTAAATCTAAATTCCTACTATAATGTCATATCATTTTTAAAAATTGAATGTATGCCATCGTCATTATGTTGCGTATAGTCGGTAACAAAAATGCCATTTCATCGGATATTATAAAATATTAGATTCCTTCAGCTGTGACTCTTTCTAACAGAATTATTCATTTTCATTTCCCTGAACCTTGAGAATTCGACAGAGACTTCCACTATCATAAGTATCAAAACGATATTCTGCATGGAAAGCATTAAAGTACCATGATTTCCATTAACTTTAGTCTGAATGAAAGACAGATAGAGGTTATTGTATTGAAAGTTTGGAATCATGCCAATAGGTGTGTGACTACAATACGGTACACTTTTCGCAATGCACTCGAGAGTAGCAAAACATCTTGACTATACAGCTATTGACCACAGCATTAAACTTGGAGGACATCGCGAATCGAAACTGAGATATTCCACGAAAACCCGAGTCCATTATTTTATACCTCAGGACCTAAATATCAAGGTCGAGTTCTCCTGTTGTACTTTCTCTTTTTACAGCCTTCTATGCCTGCCAGCCTCATTCTTTCATCCCTCCTAGGGCAACTACCTAAAAAATATATTTCGCGGCGAATTGTTCCAGTCGGGTAATCTAGCGCCCAAACCGCGACAACTTCATCATCTCCCTTTATATCCCTTCCCATCCATCTCAGATTCGCAGCGATCGGAGAAGCAGAAGAATAATAAAAAGCAAACTCGCTCTACCTTCCTTCCCCTACACTATCCGCGCGGAAACAACGACGCCGCTGATTCTCCGAGCAAAACAAGGATGCTTTAAAGAACGAGCATCCAACCGTGCTCTCGTGAACAAGAGAGGGAGAGATAAACACGAAAAGTAGTTGAGATATGGGGAGAGGATGCGCAGAGGGATAAGGGTAGGAGGCCGGAGGGAAGGTCGAAAAAAATGAAGGCCTTTGAAACGGGGACGACCGCAGATTCCGTCAATTTAAATCTCTATCTTTTTCTCTACCTCACTTCATTCCTCTCTCCATTTCTATCTCTCCCTCTTCCTCTATCTCTCTTTCTCTCTTCTTTTCTTTATCTCTAATCCCTTTCTCACTTTCTCCCTTTCCCCTTTCTGTCTTTCACTTCTTTTCTCTCCGCCTTCTCTCTTTATCTCTTTTCATTTCTACGAGGGTCATCCGGAAAGTAGTACCCGTTCGTGCCGCATGAAGTGCTGACGACGCGAGTAGCCGCTGGACGAGGTCAGATAGCTTCAGTGGCTTGTCTGCCTCCTCTGAGCCAAGTTGCGTGACGCTAGCATTGCCTGTGTTGTTTCTGTGATTGTTTACAATGTTTAAAAAAATTGAGAACGCCGCCAGTTGTGAAGTGAGGGCAGTGATTAAATTCCTCAATGCAAGAAACGTTCGCCCATGTGATATTCATCGCCAATTAAAGGAGGTGTATGGAGACAATGTAATGGACGAGTCGTCTGTTCGGCGGTGGTGTCGCAACTTCAACATGGGGAGGGGGAACACACACGACGATGAGCGTTCGGGGAGACCGTCTGTCATTACAGACCAACTGGTGAGCTCAGTTGACGAATTCGTGAGGAACGATCGGCGCGTCACAATTGATGACATCTGTGAGCATTTTCTCGAACAATTGTTCATGAAATTGTTAAACACCATCTGCATTATGCAAAAATTTGTGCAAGATGGGTCCCTCGCGTATCTCAATGAGCTGGCGGCGAAGGACTATGCAGCAGGAATACAAAAACTTGTCACACGTTATGACAAATGCCTTAATTTGCTTGGAGATTATGTTGAGAAGTAGTTTAAAGTATCCTCTTTCAAATAAAATTTTTTATGTTTGTTAATATTTACTTTTGTGTCTTTATTTCACGAACGGGTACTACTTTCCGGATGACCCTCGTATCTCCCTTTCTCCTTCTCCATCCCTACCTTTTTCTTTCTCTGACCATATCTCACACTCCAAGGCTCCACTAGGGATCGCAAGAAATAAAAACCAAACTAACAAGATTAAAAAATCCCCCACCATCAGCCCCCATACGACAGTTAGTCACAAAATAAAACCCATTTTTCCGCTCTCTCGTTATTACCCCCCATGAGTGGTGCCAACACACGAACTACGACCATCTCTTCCTCTTGAAGCCTTTCCACTTATCCTCTCCCCCACTCTCTCATTTTCACTTCCTCTCCACCCTCGTCTACTCTCCCAGTTAGCTTTGCTCTCGAATATTCCTCGCCCTACTCAAATTCACGATTCCCTGATTTATAATTATGTCATCCTAACAATTATTTCCCCGCAATACCTATTTCTTTTATTTGCCCACATGCTCGCAAGAATGCTTCCATCTTTCATTCGTCTTCAGATTTTAAGGTAAAAGGCCTGGATCTGCCAGACTACAGCAAAAAATTAACCACACGAGAAAGAAAACCAGTCAACCTAGGTTATTTTTAAGGGCGAACGTTTCTACCTCATTTTTCTCATCTAATTGTAAGAGCTAGAACATGAAACACCAAAGCTACGTGCAATAACTAAATTGCATTCGCCCGAGAATTTAAGCAGAAATTCTTTCGCATCAAAATCTGAGAATAGTTCAGTTGGAACTACTTATATCCCCAGTGTATTCGTTGTACAAAACTATTCACATCATGAACGACAAGCGAATGACCGAATACAATTCTTCTTCCATAATGTGTTACTAATTTAATTAACATGATATGAAATAAATATTTTTTAAATTAATCGCTAAAATAATGATAACCTAATCCTTATAATCAATACATCACATAATAAAATTAGGCATAATTACGGCTTTATCAACCAAAATAAGAATCTCTCCTGCTTTAAGAAAATTATTGACTAACAACTTTGAAACGCCCCCCAAAAAAACAATTAAAATCTTTGACTCACTGCATTATCATGCGTACGGGATAAGGAAATCCTTCCCGTGTAAGAGTGAATCTGCCTTCCTATTTCCAATGGGAACCCCTCCGAAAAGCCCACTTGTAATTGATCAAACCCAAGTTCGTATAAATTATTTGGATCATTTCTGTATCATTCTAGTTTCAGTTTAAGCATGCTGTGAACCCGAACTTCTGCGGTATTTCACAGTCGGGTAGGATAGAATCTTGACAGATTTAATCATTCCTTCAGATAATATAACCAAATATTCATTTCACTACAAAAATATTTTTAAATATTTTTTCGGCCTGGAGATATCCTTCACATATCTCTCTGGAATATCAATATTAAAATAATTCCAACAAACAACCGATAAAGATAGAGACGATGAGACGAGGAGAAAGAGAGAAGAGGAGTAAAGAGGAAAGAGTGAAAAAGAAATGGATGATTAAAAAAAGGCCACGGTTCTTTGAGCAAGGTGGTGATGACGCGTGGCGAGTAAATGGAGGAAAGGTGTGATGAGGCAAGCAGCCATAGGCATCTGAGGGGCAGCGCTTCGCCAAGGAAGAGGAGTCCTACTGCTCGTCCGGCGCCCGAAAAGCGTGTTGGATTAATAATTAAATTTTTCCTCTGACCTCGGGTAGCATTGTTCATGTGACCTTAAACGCTCAAGAAGATTCACTTTAAGCGCCTCCATTTTTTATTTTATTAGATACGAAAAACCCATTAGCACTAAGCAAGTACTTATCTGCGTTTTTTTTCCTTCATTTGTGACATAATATTTTTTATCCTAGTCCTCATCTGGTTCTTTGAAAAAATATCTAATATAATGGAAGCCAAATGTGGCATTTTAACTGCAGCAATAGGCAGAAAATCTTACCGATGAAATTAAAAATATAATCATGTGCGTTTAAATCTATGCGTAACTCTATCAAAGAACTTTGACTCAATGAGTACTCTTTCATCTACAGTCACCCAGTAGAACGAAACTTTTCTTGTTTGAAAATTATTTCTGATAAACGGTAACATACCTGTACACACGTTTTAATGGATACACGGTTTATTCCAAATAACACGGATGAGTTCCAAAAGAAGCACCATACGCTGAAATTCCGGTCCGTACTAACTCTCACCCCAGTGTTTCCACCTTGAATTCATGAGTTGGCTAACAAAGAAAAACAGGTCAAATAATGATGTGTAAGGGATAATAGCTGTTGAGATATAAAAATTCCAGTAGTGATTTATGGGAATCGGACTCATATCGGATGCTATTCCCGTTTCCATAGCCACAAAATATGGCTGATATCAAGCGCTATTTCTGGTGGTACTCTGATCGTTAGTCGGAAGGAAGTTTGAGGGGACGTGAAAATACGGCCTGTCACAGAAGGGAAAGTTAGGTCCCATGGCACCTTAGAGTGGAACAACTCTCCGACCCAGGGGTTCCCTTTCTTTACCCTTTCCTCCTACTACCACAGTCACACCATCACCTTTAAGCGATCGCAACACGACTGGAACATATCACGATAATTACTTTGGAACTTCATTCTGAAATGGGCGTTATAAATAGCATTCAAGTAATGGCTCACAAAGTCTCAGAGTAAGGTGCATACACGCTAACATACATAAACCTTATCATAAGATATTTTTCCAGGAGTGGGATTTCTATTGTAGCCATCTATGGTTTGAACGTTATAAAGTGAAAGACGAATTAAAAATTTTCAAAATATGAAAATAGGTGGATTGGCTTTTAAGGGAGAGGCGTCTAATAGAAGTACAGTCCAGGTTCAAAGTAGAAAAAGCAACGCTTTTTTTATTTTAATAAGTAAAAAATTGTCCTTAAAGGTATTCACACTATTCCAGACAATGATATACTTCCAGCGTCTACATTCAAGCATACAGAGTTAACGCGCATTTTATAGTATGAAAGTACACGCTTGATTGAGAACCAAAAATGAAAAAGAGTTAAAACTGGATACAGCAGTCATTAGTTGTTTCTCTTTATAGTTAAAATTAACTTTATACACACAAATCAAGCCATTTACCTACGACCTATTTCCTACAAAATAGTAATCTGAAGTCTGAAACAATTCGCGAAAAAGTATTGATTAACATTGCCGATTGTGCGTTTAATTATTTTTTTAATCTTCCCTGCCTCTCTCTATTCCACTACTACTTTTCTACCCTCCTACCACTTCTACCGCACCCTCGCCCCTCATACGGCATTTCCCAGTTTCTCTGATTCTCTCAGCCCCTCCACAACCTCTCCATCCTCACTACCCACGTCCTCTCCACTCTTCTTCCTATGCTGGAAATTTCCACAACCCACTCACACCCAGGCATACTTCCTTTACCCCTTTCCTCCCTTGTCAATTTTCTCATGAAAAATACCGCTCAATCCTACGACGGTGCCCTTCTTGTCCACCTTTGCCTCCAGTTATTTCGAAAAACGACTAATTCAGCGAAATCCAGCTATATATATACCCATTTATTAGTAATAATGTAAATATATGCAAGGAAAAAGCATTAACGAACGTAAAAACATCAAAATTATTTTTTCTGCCAAAATAATAAATTAAAAAGCATATCCTTTTTTCTATTTATTTCAGGAGGTATTGTCAATTTCTTCTTTTAATTCTCCATCTCTAGTGCAGGGTGAAACATAAAACTCCAAGAAATGTTAAAAAGAGCCGTTTTTCGAGATCGCTTGGAAAGGGAGGCTTTCTCCAAATATGAACGCAGATGTAACCTTTCCGATAGTGGCTTTTAAAGCGAGTTGAAACAAAAAATAACAAAATGCATACAAATGCTCTGAATTCTTCCTTTTCAAAATCTAACCAAATAATTTTCAACAGAGGATTTTGGAGACATTTTTGGCAGGCAATAGACGGATCTTTGGGCGACAGAAGCATTTCCTAACTTTGTGTTTTTACTACAGGCTACCTGCTGGTTACTGTTTGGCCATCAATTCAGTAAATTAATGGTAAAAATAAAAGTGGATGGTCCTATCTTTTAAATACAGATTTTAAAATGAATATTAGTCTGCAGAAAGAAAACGATCGAGAATAAAATTACATCATAGTTGGCAAAGAAAAAACTGATGAAAGCATTCAACGGTTGTCAAATATATATATAGTTTAAAAGTCAGCATTCAAAAGACTGTAACCTAGAGGTGGCAAACAATAATATAAAGGTTAATTTTAAACTATAATAATAGAATGAATAGATCGTGAAAATTATGCTAATACACATTACTAATCCATCAACCAGTCTTGGAAATTCAACCGTGGGTGTTTGGTCAAATAAATTATTTAAAGTCTCAATTTCTCTGTGAAATTAAATAACCATTTCAAGGTTCATTTTTAAGAAAGGAAAAAGGTATTTTTGCCAAAAACTTACAAGCATTTTAGGTTAGAGTGAGAGAGAAGGAAAGAATACTTCCGTACTCTTTATGAAGATTTCAAATAGGCACTCTGGGTAGAACAACGTACGTTTTTTTACCTTGTACCTTGTTTAAAAAATTATCTAAATTACCACATATTTTGCCAACAATTTCTAGCTAAATTCACTGAAAATATATGCATACCACCAATTAAGTCCTTTGCCAAATTCAGCATTAACTTGAATAAAATATGATTTTTTCCAAAACTTAGCATTCTGCAAATTTCATATAAAAAATTACTAGCAGTGCTTGGACCCAAAAACCAATCCAACATGGTCTTTTCTCAGCTGATGGTCACACGAATATATGAAATAGATAAATAGGAAAGCTGAATTTTATTTTTTATTAACAACGTCTCCAAACCACTATTGAATATCCAAAGGTATAATTTCTGATATTACCTTTTGGAGTATAAAATTGACATATATGTGAGTTTTTGTCGTTAAACAAAATATGTTTCAGAATTAAGAGGCATGAAAATGTAAGAAACGGAATAAGGGCACCTCAATTGCTTCTTCCAAAAAGACACCGTCGCAGCGCAAGTCGTACAAAGAACTGAAATCGCCTTGAGCATATATTGAAATTGGATGCATGCTTCAAATGACGGCGAAAATCTTACGGAGAAGAGATCCAAGAAATTTTAGCCGAAAATTGATAAAAAAAGTTTTCGGCTTGCGTGACGCGCTTAAATAAAATAATACAGTTGAATAAATGCACGAAAAATCTAAGGTGGCCTCAAATGCGACGGCCACGAGAAGAGAAAGTGACGAGTTTGAAGACAAAAAAAAGGGAGCGAAGTATATTTCTCGAGTAGGTTTTTGACGAGAGGGATGTAAGAGGAGAGGGGAGCGGGCGGGATAAGAGGGGTAAGTCACATGAAATAAGCCCGATCGATCCGCGGGCGCGAAGCGAGACCCGGAATGGAGGTGAGCCACCACTCATTTATTCCGTTGTCGCGGACTTCGATGAATATGCCCAAAGATAGAGGAAAAACAGGGGGATAAAAAAATATATGGGTATACATATATATATATATATATATATATATATATACATACATACATACATACATACATATACGTATATACGAGGGTCATCCGGAAAGTAGTACCCGTTCGTGAAATAAAGACACAAAAGTAAATATTAACAAACATAAAAAATTTTATTTGAAAGAGGATACTTTAAACTACTTCTCAACATAATCTCCAAGCAAATTAAGGCATTTGTCATAACGTGTGACAAGTTTCTGTATTCCTGCTGCATAGTCCTTCGCCGCCAGCTCATTGAGATACGCGAGGGACCCATCTTGCACAAATTTTTGCATAATGCAGATGGTGTTTAACAATTTCATGAACAATTGTTCGAGAAACATTGGGAAAATGCTCACAGATGTCATCAATTGTGACGCGCCGATCGTTCCTCACGAATTCGTCAACTGAGCTCACCAGTTGGTCTGTAATGACAGACGGTCTCCCCGAACGCTCATCGTCGTGTGTGTTCCCCCTCCCCATGTTGAAGTTGCGACACCACCGCCGAACAGACGACTCGTCCATTACATTGTCTCCATACACCTCCTTTAATTGGCGATGAATATCACATGGGCGAACGTTTCTTGCATTGAGGAATTTAATCACTGCCCTCACTTCACAACTGGCGGCGTTCTCAATTTTTTTAAACATTGTAAACAATCACAGAAACAACACAGGCAATGCTAGCGTCACGCAACTTGGCTCAGAGAAGGCAGACAAGCCACTGAAGCTATCTGACCTCGTCCAGCGGCTACTCGCGTCGTCAGCACTTCATGCGGCACGAACGGGTACTACTTTCCGGATGACCCTCGTATAATATACATACATATATATAATATAAATGTATATTATATATATAATATATATGTATACACGCCCACGTGTGGTGAAAAGAAGGAGATGCTTCTCGTTCTTAAGCGGTATGGAATGTCGACCGAGTGCCAGCCTGTGTATGTCAACTGCAGGTATGAATAAGGGGGAAGGCTTGCCCTGATGCCGCCGTTTGCTTGGCTCTTGGCCAATGCCCGAGTTCCATTCGTGGAATCATAAACACAAAGAAAGGGCTGACATGTAGAGACATGTCTTCTCTAACCCTCTTTCACCCGTCTCTCGAAAACCAAGGCAACTTTGGTTACGAGTGGCCGACGGAGGAGCGAGACACTCTTAAATGGTAATGGCATTCGTGCTTTGAATTTGCGCGGGATGTTGAGCCCTGTTTTCTTCTCGGAGGAGAGTTAATAAAACCGTTTCTCTGTCGCGTGCTCTCTATAGATAAACGCCAAAAAATTTAACAGTCGCGTGTTGTAATGTGCTCGGAGCGAAATGTTCTGAATTCATTACTTCAAAACTCTTTCTCGAAACTAAAGATATATTTTTAATTTCCTATGCTTTGACCATGGAATTAAAATTAACACTTCCATCTATTTGTAAGGTTTCCAGGAATCCTTTTTACAAACTTCGGTTAATGATTAACTTTCAACTTTCACTCACAAAGAGATTTTCGGATACCAATTAGATGACCGGAATTATAAGGCGCATGCATTGTTGCTTCAGCACACGCTTTGAAAGTTTCAAATGTATCGCCATATGCGTTCGATAATTTACAAATCAACTATAAGGTCTATTTGTGAAGTAATTCTCAAAATCTACACAGTACACCAAACAAAAATCGCAAATTACTTCCACGACAGTAATTACCATTTTTTAAGCAATGAAGAATCATTTTCCTTCTTTCTGTAACTTCATGCAGACAGCATTACATTTATGGTTTAAGTGAATTTTCATCAGGATAATTGCTCTCTCTTTCCCATCGTTGCGTTGATAATTCTAATATAATTAAGATACACAGTTTCAGAGCTAATGTAGTGGAAGGCACGCATAATAAGGTGAGGAATTTTACAAAAAATAAATATTTAGTGGAAAATATCAAGTGCTATATGATCATACTTCATTATTCCATTAATATTAATGAAATTTTTTTAGACAAATTCGGCATGAAAAAAGAAACAGGCGTGGAGTTGCGACAACGACGACCATCAGATGCAACAAGGGTTCTGCGAGACAACAACACCCGTCGTAACTTTGGTCCATCGCCTCCGCCAAGCACGGCTATGTTTACCCCACTGTAATTGATCTGCATACCGACGTAGTTTGCGCGTGTCTAATCACTCCGCCAGCGTCCCCTCACGGGCCGCCCAACGCGGGTCTTTCGTGGCCCGCCACGTAATCACGTGGAGTGCGCGGGTTCGCTCTCCATCTCGTGAGGCCTTACACTACACGTGACCGACCCATAAACAGAGAACAATGTCTGGATCACATACGTCCGTATTTCTTAAATGGATTGAAGCACTCACCGTTGCTCGAACCGGTGAAGAGAATTTGAACACGAAAATGACGTAATGCAATACTCAGTAAGTTTAAATAAAATTTACTTCTTTCACGATAGTCGGAAGGGTCTCTTTTTCTTTGATAAAAATTCTTATTCTATTTAATTGCCATTTAGTGGATTTTGGTACGCAGAAATACGGAAGCTCATCGCCCATTTTTGTGTTCCACAAAACGCATAATAATTCCGACTAGTCTGCATGCGGTTATCTGAAATATTATTTCATTGCTACTAACAGGGCTTAAGAAGAAGTAGGATTATCACTGCCTCAAAATAAACAAACAGGGTTCAGGGATAATTTTATATATTTACGGATGGAAATTTTATCCTTTACAACGAAAATAATGACATCCTTAAACCCAATTTTAATCTGCTAAAATCCTAAATTTAGTAGAGCTTCAAGTTTCAAGTCCAGGATCTCGGGAGTACATCAGATACAAAAATATATTATCTTGATTAATAGGAATAGAAATAGCAAATGTGGTATTAATCTTCTCCAATATCAATAATAGTTCATAATAATTACTTATTTTTTTATAATGCGGAACATTCTGGCCTAAAAAACCGTTAGGGAAAGCGATCCTACGAATGTAGGCAGTCTTTGGTCATTGCAAGTATCCATTTCGTCCGAAATGAGTTAGTCATCAACAACCAAAAGGATAAATAAGTTAATACAGTAGGATAGGTTATCAATAATAAGATCTAATTCTAAAGTAACATTTGAAATTAAATTCGAAATGTCCAAAACAATATAAAAATAACTGAAGAGAATTTCGGGTAATCTTTCTACGAAATATCAACCATCAAAGTAGACAAAAATATAATAACATCTATATAAGTACCATCTCAGCTTTATTAACGTAATGCAGTAAGATCCATCACCCCCTTCCTCTTCGTTAAATATTTCTCTATAAATATCATGACAATATTTATACCTACGTATACTTTTTCGTTTTGCTTCGAAATGCTCCCTAAACACCTTTTATATGTAAAATTCAAATATATATTGTATCTCTCGACTATATTCCGAAATTCATTTGTTCATTTCTTTTCTCCGTAAAAAAGGGTCTGTTTCTATTACTTGAATTGATTATGTAAAATCTACTGGCAAATAGACAAACACTTTGCCTTTATACAAATATTAATCAAATTAAAAGAAAATTGAAAAGTAAACCGAGATATGTATGCAGTAATTCTAACAGCCGACAACAGATTCGAAAATTCCCGACTCCGATAAATGAAAGGAATTGCACGTGAATTTTGGAAAGGGAGATATCAATAGTTACATTAACAGAGAGATTACAAAAACCCGATGATGTGAGATAATACAATGCTTTTGTATCATGACAAATTATTTTCACAAAACAAAGCTAAAAACACAATAATGCTGATTTGGAAAGATCATTATCTTCTTCCATGAATTGAAATGAGCGGATCGATTGGTATGATTTACAATTACGTCTACAAGGTAACAAAGGGCACTATTTACGTACATAATTTTAAGTATCATCATCATCAGCAAACACAATCTTTTTATCGTATTATACTTTCTAACCTTATTTGACTAATTTCACCATAAGGAATGAGGAACATAACATCTACACATATACGTAAAGATAGATTTGGAAGTTTTGGCTAGCAGCTCATAGATGAAATCGGTGATTTATGAATGACGTAGTCACTTCGACTGCTCAAAGAGAAGGAGAAAAACAATATTTCATTTTACTTCATCTCCTTTGATCAGTATCTATAATGCAGCCATTTAATATCTTTTACATCGTTTCCTCTTGGCTTTTGGTAGGATCGAATATCAAAGGACTGCAACATAAACCTTTGCATAGAGATTAATCACAATATTTTAATTTAGGTACTTGGATATAAAGACTAACTCACTTAAGCCCATCCTGTTGCCAAATTTCTATCAATACGCTAGTTTATACTCAAAATATTTCCGTTTCAATGCGTAGTGCTGATTTACTATATTTTAACGCACACACCTTTATTCTAATTTAGCTGTTCTATATTGCGGTGCATCGACTGAGACGTGCGAAGTACACACGATTTTCCTAAACGATTTTGATAAATTCCATGTCATTGTCATTTGCCATCAGTTTTGATATTCAATTTTGCAAGGATACCGTCGATATAAACATTTATTAAGAGGACAAAGAAAAAGGAAGAACATAATCACCGTATTTCTACACTAACCACGAAATTTCGGAATACTAAATCAATAAAATGTGAGCAAATACATAGCGGTAAGCTCTAAAAACTCTATTTTTGTGAAGTATACGACGTTAAGATGGACTTCACGTATATTACTATTTCATCTATAAGCATCGCCATAAAGGTGCATGGACATTTTCGTCATCTCAATTTCCATCTGCAATCCTTTTTCAAATTACAGCACCGACTGTCTCCCTGCACCTCAGTCTGGATAGATTCAAGCATGCCTTGGAGAGAAAACTCTCAAATCATTTCACTCTGGAATGCACTAAATGCTCCACCTGAACCCGCCTTGTTAATTTCAGTTATGGCTCTTCCTTTGTCCAACCGCCGCCGGGCTCACAACTGTTTGCTTCTCGTCTCACGCGTCCTCATACGACTTGCGGCGGCTGCTGCATTCCCTCACTCGAGTGTCGCATTCAACCGCCGGCTCTCCGAGTCCTGACTGTATTTTCTCCCCTCACCTCCGGTTCCCCGCATTCTTCCATTCTCCGTCAATACTTGCATATTCAACCACGTCCCTCGGACGAAAAAATTCGCATTCCCGCTCCACTCCGTTCCCTGTTTCCTTTCTTTCCATCTTTTAGAGCGAAAGTTCACGTCCCAGGTGACCTACCTCTCAAAATTCTCACACTCAGTTGCATGTTTATTCCTAAAATAGCCCTAAACAAGAGCTACAGCAAGTTATTCACCTCCATTTTAGCATTAAATTTCTTCCGTTCGTGGTTTTCAACCAATTTTGCCGGGGTTTTCCATATTGAAACAATTTATACATTGCTTCACGAACCCGCTTCCATTGAGGTCTTCCGCCAATAGAAATAAACGTGTTAACTCATAAAGCAATTTTTAATGGGCTAAAGATAGAAGAGTGAAACTACCAGGAATAACTAAACATCGATTGTATCTTAAGTGTAAATAATCCAAGGGGTTAAATTGAGTAGCTTCAGGCGTGATGTGGTGGAAGTCGAACATAATGAATAACTGATTGAAGCACTTGATAAAATTTTTATTTTACGACCAGGTTTCGATGTATTACGTACATCATCATCCCCTGATGATGATGTAATACATCGAAACCCAGTCGTAAAAATAAACATTTTATCAAGTAAAAAAGTGCTTCAATCAGTTATTCATTACAATCTTAGGGTTATTTAAGTTTTGTAGGGATTAAATCACTCGTCTGCATATTATTCTTTCGCTGTGAACCGTCTCTGAATGTAAGATAGATAGGCAATCCTACATTTAATAAGCCACGTATTCTACATACCTAATACCAAAATCCTGACGGTACATGGGAAAAATTTGTGTTGAGCAGGATTCCCTAGAGTCAGATTTCATCCAGCATCTTCTCCTATCGTTCCCTATATACCATTTAAGTTCTTGCAATCTTTAAAGCGTGAGTCTCAATAAAAATAGGTTCAACGCTCAATAGAAGGTTCAACGCCGGGCAGCCCGTTTTGTAAAAAATTCCTACGATAAAACGCAAAGCGTCACCGAAATGCTCATGGATTTGGGGTGGGAATCATTGGCTGAGAGACGATTCAATGCAAGATTGAAATTATTAAATAAATTTAGATCCGCATGTTTCAGCACCGAGGTCTCGCAAATTATTCGTACTCCTACATACATTGGTCGCTTGGATCATGCATATAAAATTCGGGAAATAGATGCCAGAACTAGCCGACTCAAGGACTCCTTCTTCCCACGGACAATACGGGATAGCAACTGCAGGGTTATAGATAGCAAAAATTCCACTTGCCACCCTCAGCGTCTAAAAAATAATTAGTTGTATTTAAATGCATGCTCTTCCACTAACCTTATGTGTTTTGTTATCACAACCCATTCTTTCCGAATGTCCTCATTCGTGTTCTGTTCATCTGTTTTTAAGTTTCCCTTTCAATCCCTCGTCCCTCTCCGCGGGGGCAAATTCCTGCTACCTGCAACGTTGGGTCGCATTCCCTGCCTTTTAGAGACTCTTTGGGGGTAGAGTGTTTCGTGGTGCATTTTCATGTGGTGTTTCAATTTCTTGCTCGTTGTGTCCTGGCTTCCGTGTTGTAGGATGGCTTTCGTGCTGCATCATGGGGTGCAGTTTTTTAGTTGTTCTGCGGTATGTGTGTTTGCATGAGTATTGGATGGAGGGATTTTTGCATGAGTGTGTGCGCTGCTGTGGGTGTAATTTTCCGTGTTCTTTTTTTGCATGTGGTATTTTTCCTTTTTACGGTTGGTGACCTAACATCCCCCGCCACACGCCCTTGCGGCGGCTTGCGGGGTATGATGTAGATGTAGAAAAATAATATTTTGCAAATTTAAAATTAGCTATTTATTTTATAAATAATCTGATGTAAAGACTTGCAATTTAAACGTATTCTCTGCCTTAATTATTCCTTAACGGATATCACGAAGAGATATCATGTATTCACAGGGCATTATGCCCATATTTTGTGACTGCATTAAAGAATAACAAGAATAAACTATTAATATTTCTAAGTGTATTCCCATCACGTAAAGGATGAAAACAAGGTGCACAAGTTCGAAAAGGCCTGCTCGCCGAAACAAAACGTTACTTCATCCCAGCCCGTGGGACATAATTCATTTTACTTTAGAGATTTCTTGAGAAATAATTTCCCATATTATGATTGAGAGTACTACTCCGGGGCCCGCGATCCCAGTTGTTGAGAAACAGTGACAGTAACCAGGGTTACGGCGATACTAGAAGTAAAGTAACTCATATGAAACCAATCATTACGTAATGGTGACTTTTTAGGAGTATTCTTTGAAAGTAAAATACATATTTCATGGGATAAATATGATATGACACAAATGATTCATTATGAACTTGCGGAGAATGTTGATGATCCAATAACCAAGTCTGATTTCGAAATTTTTCCCACAGTTTTTCCAAGTTCTTATTGCAATGCCAAATCGCTACTTTATCTGAATGTGCTTAGATAGTGTTCCATATGGGCAGACACACTCAACGGTGCTGTACTTGATAAGCCGGATAGGTGGAAGTAGTAAAGCAGCTCTGTTGAATGGATATCGATTGCTTGTGGAATTTTTCCATTGCCACATAAATAAGGGCGGCAAATTATATGAAAAATATGGAAAGCAATATCGGAATAAATATATTCAAATCGATGACCTTTGTTGAATGCAGGTACTCTGAGAAGAAAAATTTGCTCAAAATATTGAAATATTGCCAAAAAATTTATTTTATTCGTGTTAGTCATCGCTAAAGATTTAACTTCATCCAAATTTCAGAGGATATTGTAATTGTGATAAGCCGTGCAGTTTATTTTACACCGCAACCAGTGTTCATTAACTGGCTCTTTAAGCAAGCAAGCTTTATGTAATATCAAATCCTTACAGTTATAATTTTTCTTTTACTGAACTTTCAAACTATAAACCTCTGGTTAACAATACAAGCTTGCACGATTTGGCTTAAGGATAAGGAATCCCGATGGCAGCCGACGCTGATCAACCCGAAGATTGGCTTTTATAGGTTGGGTTATATTAGAACGGCATTGTAGCCTAGAGGCTAGTGCATTATGCTACTGCGAGGAAGGTCCAAAGTTAAATTTTGGGTGATTCCTGAGTGCAATCCCTTCGAAAAACCAAGCGATGTGATTTTCTAAATACTAGGAATTCGTGGAAAACCGTAGTAGACACAGGAAAAGAGAGTGACCCCCTTCTTCACTTTTTCCTAAATGTGAGAATTTCACATGCCATCTTGTTTTGTTCGTGGTGAATTTTACTGCTGGCAGAGATATTTTTCAGAGTCGCAATGCTCAGCGCATGGATTTATATTTTCCACCAGCGTTCTTCCTTTATACCTATACCCCATGAGTCATAACCCTCCAGCGAGCTATTTGCCGCGATTGTTTCGGCCATTCCATCCACACCGCCGCTTCCTTTGGCTCCCCTCACCACACCCCATCATGGAATCCCCCGCTACGCATTCCATTGCTGGTGACCCAGCCAGGACGCCCCACCACTCCCAAGATCTCTACCTGCTGCCCTGCCCCCTATGCTCCCCACTTTCTCTCTCTCCCTTCCCTTTCTTCCCCTCACCTACACTTCCGAGTCTTTCATCCCCAACCCATCCCTTCCCCTCTATCCTCTCCCCACTTCCTGTCCCTTGACCGCTCTCGCGTCGCCCGACGAGTGCAACAGCAGTCAGTACGAGTTGACCAATTAATGTAATGAAGCCAATTCAAAGAGCGAAGGGCACACAGGAGTGTTTTGTGTTAGTGTGCGGAGCGAAGAGGACTCTTCCCCCTTCTCTCCCTTTCTTTTACACTTCTCCTCACTCAAAGGGTGAAGGGAGAGAGGAAAAGAACACGAGAGGGAGAATGCGGTAGGTAGAAACACACAGACGCGGGTGGAAAAGGATCAGACTTAGAGGTTGGTCAACTACAGCTCCACGGCCTAACTTTTGATAAATGTAATGCATACGCTCATAGTATTCTCAGCGCGAAGAGTATACTTAGGATTTGTGAACAAAAATTTACTTTGGAATGATCAGCCATGAATAACCCGAACAAAATGCTATCAAAGTGGAGGAGATATTTGAGAATCACGATATTTAATGTTTTTTTACGAAGTACTTCTGTTGAAACCCCTACTTTGGAATTTAATATTATATCTATTGGTGAATAAAACGTAGAAACAAATTCTCTAAATAAATTTGGAAGATTCAAAATGAGTTTCAAATGTAAATTTCTGCCGAAAAGATCGATTCTGTGGCGGTTTATTTCATTTTCACTCATTTGGCTGATAATATTTATACATGCAGTTACCCGCGCATGTTAAACGGCTTTAATGAATTTACCTAGAAGCTTCTACTCCTCCCCCTTCATATGCAAAATTTAGTTCGTCTTCCTCTCTCTGTTCAACTTATTATATCCGTTGTTCTTCACACTCAGACTTTGTGGTGACTTAAATTATATAAAATATGGAAGAAAACACACAAAGAGATATTGATGGTTCCTCTGCAGTCCATGAACTTTCCATAAGAAACATAGTTACACGTTATCTAATCGTACAATGACAGATAATCTCTCAGCAAAAAACTAAAGACTCAGCGGTTTATAAAATGATCAATAGTTGTTATATATCAAAATGTTATATTTGAGGTTATTTATCATAAACGATACGATACGTACTTTTTTATATGAATTTCCACTGCGCTAGATATCGTCGTTTGAAAACATTACTTTAATATTACCTTACAAATAGAAGGAAATTTATGAGACGATATTATTGTCGCTATGGAAAAGGTAAATGGACAAAAAGGAAAACAAACGAGAAAGTACCGCGCAAGAAGGGGAAGGATAGGAGATTTTTGGACAAAATCCAAAGGAGGCAGTAAATACCTGTATGGATAAAGGAAGTTTTGACTGTCGATCGGCTGTGATAGAGGAGAGGACGTTAGGCAGGCGATAAAAGGGTAGGAATAGGATGTTGGACGTTATCAAGGGAGGAAATTAGTGCGTGGAATTGAAGAAGGGTTTAGTGTAGGGTAGGGTGACAGGTTGTTTTTTGCTAACATAAGCAAATAAATGTACCGTTGTGGCGTTGTATAGTCTGTGCCCAAGCAACTCCTATTTTAAACAGTAGAAAACCAATTTAACTTGAATAATCCGTATAATAATTGACACCAATTATTTTTAAAATAATAGTCTGTAGAGAAAACTATAGTAAAAGAAAACTGATTAATTACCAAATGGCGTAGTCAGAAAGTATTTTATCTCTTCCTATGAGTAAGAAATTGAAACGGTGGGACAAGGAAAGCACACGAATCCCGTTCGTTGTTACTGAGAACAAACTTAAAAATGTGATGGATTAGAGTGGCTTCCCTCGTAAGAAAATTGAGGGCTGGAATAAAAACCGATTCAATGCAGAAAACTTTAATCCATTACCTTTCCGTGGATTGAGTATATGACACGAAGAAAATAAATTTCACGAATACGTGTCACTCAGCAGATAAAAATGCGTTCAGAGGGCTAATTGCAAGAAGGGTTTGTTTGACACAGGACTGAGATACAAAGAGTGCGAAGGGTAGATATTGATTTGAGCTAGAGGGGTAGAACGTGGGACGATCACCGGGATGATGCAAAATTCTAAATATGAAAAGCATACTCATGGCTATGGGTTACATGGGTTATTGGAATAAACCAAAATATTTGACAAAAAATCAGTCAAGGTTAGCATTTCCAAGATGTGTGTTCACATATTTAGGAAATACTGCCATCTATTGGTAATACTTCTCTCAATATGTTTACAATTTTCTTCGGGAGAATCACCATTATTTTTTTGGAAAATAAAATTTTCGGAGAGCGATACACAGGGGTAAAGTTTTCACAGCCGAATAACCCTTGATATTTTATTTGGATTGTCATGTAGCAGTTCTTTTTTTCTGTTTCCCTTCTGTCCTAGAAGAGACCCAGACTAATTTCCTCACTTTCTCATTTTCCATCACTATAAACTGCAATAATATTTTCCACAAATCTTTTTATGAAGAGTATTTTCAGTCCATAGCAAGAAGTGACTTCCAATATTCTATGATGAATCAGAGCGGAGAAGTGAGTACGGAATGGTACTTAATACGGACGGCTTGCGTAATGATTTCCTATTAATCTGAGAAAAATGGATTCAGTGATGAATGAGCGAGCTTCGCCGTGGAATGATTTTCGAAATATACCACCCGAAGGGTTTATCTCCAAGTTGAAACAAAAGCAGTCATTGACTCCCTGACCCGATTGGTCCAAGGGAATAAAAACCAGGGAAGATTAGGGTTTAACAGGGACGCGAGTTGAGCAGCAGAAAAAAAATGAGAGGCCTCCGGGGAAGAGAAGTTTGAGAAAAAGGAATTAAAATGAAAGAACAAAACAAAAATGAGAAGGACCAGAAAAAACTCCTTCCTTTTAGATTAATATAGCTCTGTTTGTTTAAGTAATGAAATATCAACTTAAATGGGAATCCAACTAGAACTTTTACAGCTGAAACTGAAATAGTCGCTAATTTGGTAAAATAAAATTTCAAAAACTTTCAAAGAGGGGAAATATGAAATGCTTCAGAAACGTTTTGCAGCAAAGTGAACACCTCTTCGCCGAAGTTTAACTTGAAACTGACAAAAAAATAAAGGCAATCGCGTAGCCCCGGGCCCATTTGCCATCCTCTGAGCTGCCCATTCTCTTCTTATTTCATTTTAACTCAACTTTGTGGTGAATTATGCTTATGGCATCTAAACAATTCCTAACTTCGGGACAGTAAGCGTAGAAATTCATTTTAAACGACTTTAGGCACATATCAAAAAAGTATTTCATGTCGGAAAAAGTTTCTCAACATGATGTAATTCATATTGCCCAAAGTGGCTGATTCAATGCAACAAATTTCAATTTATACCTAATGTATCTCGTAAATTAACATTTTCACGCTCAGAATGTAATTTGGCAGTATTATGATTCTTTTTAAGTTTTATGCCTTAAACAAACATAACTTCCCCCTTCTCATTCTAATACGACTACGACGGGGATTTAAACACAATTAATCCAAACACAAAGGACGAAGAAAAGAAATGGGAACATAATTTAAAATGCATAAAACTCTCGAGTTACAATAACAAGGGTAATAAAGAAGTTATCATTAAAATAAGCTTAATTAAATATGGTAATTTATAAATGACATTATTTTACCTGCGTCATTTAAAGAAGTTTCTATAAAAGTGAACTATGGAAAGGACTGTTTTCCATAATCAATTAATGGTTCAGCGGTTTTCTGAGATTTTAAAGTATTTTTTCCACCCTCCACATTACATGCGCTACCAATGGGAATACTAAAAAAACGCAGCACTATCTCATTCAGACTCGCAGTGCTCGGGAAAATCAAAAGAAAAAATGTATTTTTGGTGATGAAATCTTTTTAATTCCTATGCAGGGTAGAGGAAGATTCTTTGATCTGAAATTCTCGGCGCCAGTAGAATTTTCAAAGCTTTTGAAACAATCACATCATCAACCAGTCCTTCAAATTAATTCATTCGGCTATTTAATTCCTCGGATGGATAATATCATTTTTGAGGTCCGACGCAGAGGATTTTCTCTCTATTTCTCTCAATCCTCCTTTCTTCTTCTTTTCCTTTCCCCCCCTCTCTCTCTCGCAATCTCCCTCTCTTTCCCACAATCCCCTCCCTCTCTCTTACGTAATTAAGTTGTTTCTCCCGGGTGCTTTAAGAAGCGCACCTTGCCCACCTGACAACCATGTCACTCCCATCTCTTCATCTTCCGCAACCCGCCCCCTCTTGTTCACAGCCCTTCTTTTATTTTCCTGAAAATTTCCAACGCTATTTTCTCCTCATATATTTACACCTTTTTCGCCTTTAAATTCGCCTTTCTCGCAATTCACTCCGTGATGCCTGCCTCTCTCTCCCTTTTACTGAACAGCGTCTCTCTTTTACTTCCAACACTCATCCTCCACTGACTCTCGTTATCACAAAACACCAAATGAAAGCCGTATATTTATATACTTTTTAGAAAAGATTCCCGCTTTTCCATCCGAAACTCGGGCTAAGCGTCTTTTTGGAGAATTAATTTGAACATAAACGGTTTAATCTGTCTTTGATAAGATTTTCAACGCAAAAACGTGGACTGTTTTTGTACCTATGGAAACTTTAGCGTCCATTCATTAATTTGAGTTTTCATATGCACGCAAATACAACGTGCATATGTATGGAATGCGTCCATGAAAATGTTCACTTTCCCATTACGTAAGGTCTTATCCTTAGTTTTAAGTGATATTTGATATTTATGCTTGATATTTTAGCACCCCACATGTCACCGCTACGGCGTGTGGCAGGGGCTGAATACACACCAGACCAATTTTTACCCGAGTATGACACTACCGTGGTCGGACAATATCATTATGATCCCCTATCGTTCTTGGAAATAATGGCACCTTAAATCTATATGTTCTATACTTAATTCTCTAATCTTAATTCTTAATACTTAATTCTCTCTTCTCTTTAATACATGATCTCTCCTGCCGTAGTAAGATGGAGGTAATAGTACATTTTCAAAATCATTGGTAAAGAGACGTCCTTCCAATTGATGCAAGATATTTACTCTGTAATTTTACCTTCGCTCCGGGAGTGATTTCCAGCCTAGCTCCTCAAATTTTTCGGAAACGCTACTAAGTTTATCATTACAACGTTTTACAAATCTAACTCCTCTACGCATTACGCGATCCAATTCGACAGTCAACAGAACTTCGTGAGGATTCCATACTCTAGATAAATATTACAGTGTGTTCCTGTGTCTAAAGTGTTGTTTGTTCGTTCAAGGAGATTAATTAAACAATTCGACTTTTAAAGAGCGGAATGGAAATTAAAGATTTGACTAAGACTAATACTGGACGGTGATCAATTTAAAAAATTCAATGCTTACAATTAAAGAGCTTTCAATGCATGATTATCCAATTTTTCGATTCTGGAAAAATTAAGAAATACTTGCCAACACGCACGCTTCTCTATACGAGTTCAGAGATGAGAATTTTTCTCAAAAATTTTGAATAAAAATATTTTCTATTTGTCATCATGACCGTAAGAGTGATCAATGCACCAACTTGTATGATGAAAACAAATATTAGTCAGCCTCATTATTTACGCTGATATAATTTCTCGGTGCCATGAGCGCTTTATGAATGTTTGCGATGAATAGAGACTTCAAACAAAACAGCGTTCACCTTATCCACACACTTTCTCATATTTAATATTCCTTACTTAATCTGACTCTCTTCAACGGGCACAAATAAGAATAGAACCCCATGATTTCAAACAACAGCTTGTCAAAATATGAAAAAAGAAACCCGCTTAAGACACATCATGGAAAAGACCAGGCCACGGTGGTCCCCGCCACCTTCATCAAAGTTCGAGGAATATCTGATTAGAAAATAAGGGGAGGAGAGGATATTGAGGGGGGGGGTTAAACAGAGGAGCATACATAATCAGTGATTGATCGTTGAGAGAAGAGGAGAGGAGGGTGAAAGCTAATGGGAAATATTAAATGCGGAAGGTTGATACAATTTAAATATCCAGATGCAAGCTAATTCTAGGGTCTTTCATTGGATTGCTATGTCGGTTGAGCCCTCCCATGGACTACAACTATGACGTGGTGGAAGGGCTAGTGCGTTCCGATGACCCCTATAGCTGTGCTGGCGAGAGTAATGATAATTGCTCCTGGTAGAGTCAATAAGTCGAAGGGTAGGAGCCAAACGAAAGGTAGTCCACGCAGCGTCTGTTCCTCAGTAAGGTGGCTGCAAACGCATCTGACCCCAGTGGGGCGGCCATGTGCGTGTGTGTGTGTGTGTGTATGTATATATATATATATATATATATATATATATATATATATATATATATATATATGTATATATGTATCACGAAGGATGAGAACATTTTTCCTAGTTAGTTTCTTTCGGAGAAACGCCTTTCTTTAATTAAATGAAATAAAATAATATATATGTGTAAATTTATGCATATATATTTATTGATCCCTGAATCCATGGTGAAAGGCAGCAGTTTCACCATTAGGCACCGGTGGCGCAGACTGAGTGAGTCGGCCCGACATCAGCTGCCACACCTGCGGGCGATAGTGAAGGGCACGGTATCGGCCGCAGGACTGCGATGTGGAAGGCAACGGGAAACCACCAAATTATTCTTCCTAGATAATTCAGCCTTGCATTCAAATGTGTCATCATGGCTTTCCTCCCGGTAAAATATCCCGGAGGTCAAATGGTCCCCAATCGCACCTCCGGGTGGGGACGACCGGGAGGAGAACATCAGTCAAAGTGCTTAAATGCAGGATAGAGATATGGAACATGAGATCATTGGGAGTCTGTGAGAAGTTGGAAAATGCTAAGATGGAGATGGACAGATTGGGAATCGACATCCTTGGAATGAGCGAGATTAAGTGTACCGGGGCGGTCGACGTCTGGAGCGACGAATACAGGGTGATATACTCATGAGACGAACGGAGAATTGCAGGAGTGGGCATCATATCCAAGAAGGAGTGGGCAAGAAGATTCAAATCGTGCTGGCAATACTGTGAGAGGATCCTGGTGATAAGATTAGAGGGAGAGCCTAGAGACACTGTGATATTGCAGGTGTATTTGCCAACACACAGCTATTCAGAAGAGGAAATAAAAAAAGTATACGAACAACTGGAAGAAGTTATAGGAGCAGCTAAAGAGGAGGAGAACCTAATCGTGATGGGAAACTGAAACGCTGTGGTTGGAGATGGCCGAGAGGGAAGGAGCGTGGGACAGTTCGGATTGGGAAAACGGAACCCCGCGGGAGAAATACTGATAGAATCCTGCAATAAGAAAGATATGGTAGTCCCAAACACCCTCTTCGAGCAGGAGAAGAAGATACACCTGTAAGATCTCAGGGGACAGGGCAAGATACCAAATCGACTACATCCTCGTGAGAAAGAGATAAAGAAACCAGGTTAAACGATGTAAGAGCTACTCCGGCGCAGATATAAATAGCGATCACAACCTGGTGGCAATGGGCAGCCAATTGCGATACAATAACATCAATATAGTGACACAGGAACCCAGATGAAACATAAAAATGTTGGAGGAAAAGCAGCCAAGAGAAGAGTTCACTATGACCAGAAAAATAGAAGGAATAAAAGCGACCAGCATAGAAGGATGATTGAAGGAAATGAAGAATATCATAACCGAAGTAGCAGATGAACAACTCGTGAGTAAGACGGCGCCAACCAAAGGGCCAGCTCAAATAAGACCTCGTAGAGGAAAGAAGAAAATACAAGAATCCAAAAATGAAATTGAGGAAGCCCTTACAAGAAGTTGCGGAACCAAGTCATACGAGAGTGCGAGAAGGACAAGGAAGAGTGGAAAGAAAGCTGCAGCGAGGAAATCAATGGCAGCATAACGTAGGGAAAAAGTGAAACTGCTTACAAACTGGTGAAGACACAATGCGGAGTAAGAAAAACAAAATCCCACAACGTCCGAGATGCTAATGAAAAGATACTGACAGAAGATGAAGACATTCGGAAGAGATGGAAGGAATACATTGAAGATCTCTATCAAGGGCCCGGAGCAATTGAAGGTGACTTCCTTAAAGAAGAAAGCGTGGTAGAAGAAGACGAACGGAGCCCGGAGATACTGAGAAGTGAATTCGACCGAGTCGTGAAAGACCTGAAGAACAACAAAGCACCGGGAGTTGATAAAATACACGGAGCAATTATCAAAACACTCGGGCGAATGCAAAGGATACCGTATTTGAAATAATGAAAGATATCTACAACAGTTGATGACTACCTGAGAACTATGAGAAGATTGTAATGATTGCAATACCGAAGAAACCTAAAACAGATAAATGTAAATAACGCAGAACATAGAGCCTAACTTCTCACGCATCGAAAAGACTTACTCGGATAATCAGCCGACGAATAGAAGGAAAGGTAGAAGAAAGCCTCTCGGAAAACCAACTCGGATTCAGGAAAAACCGAGGCGCAAGAGAGGCAATACTCAGCTTGAGGGTACTCGCAGAAAAATTGATCCATGTGAACAAACCATTATACGTGGCATTCGTGGACTTGGAGAAGGCCTTCGACAATCTCGAATGGAACAAAATGTTCAGCTACTAGAAGCATCTGGAATGGACCACAACGACAAAAGAATAATAAATCACCTCTACAAGAATCAGGTTACAACAATGCAAACGAATATTGGAAGAAAAATAGAACCCAGAATAAACATAAGAATACTCCTATATATGGCAAGGATGCAACCCTTCGCCAGCATTATTCAACGTACGAGGGTCATCCGGAAAGTAGTACCCGTTCGTGAAATAAAGACACAAAAGTAAATATTAACAAACATAAAAAATTTTATTTGAAAGAGGATACTTTAAACTACTTCTCAACATAATCTCCAAGCAAATTAAGGCATTTGTCATAACGTGTGACAAGTTTCTGTATTCCTGCTGCATAGTCCTTCGCCGCCAGCTCATTGAGATACGCGAGGGACCCATCTTGCACAAATTTTTGCATAATGCAGATGGTGTTTAACAATTTCATGAACAATTGTTCGAGAAACATTGGGAAAATGCTCACAGATGTCATCAATTGTGACGCGCCGATCGTTCCTCACGAATTCGTCAACTGAGCTCACCAGTTGGTCTGTAATGACAGACGGTCTCCCCGAACGCTCATCGTCGTGTGTGTTCCCCCTCCCCATGTTGAAGTTGCGACACCACCGCCGAACAGACGACTCGTCCATTACATTGTCTCCATACACCTCCTTTAATTGGCGATGAATATCACATGGGCGAACGTTTCTTGCATTGAGGAATTTAATCACTGCCCTCACTTCACAACTGGCGGCGTTCTCAATTTTTTTAAACATTGTAAACAATCACAGAAACAACACAGGCAATGCTAGCGTCACGCAACTTGGCTCAGAGAAGGCAGACAAGCCACTGAAGCTATCTGACCTCGTCCAGCGGCTACTCGCGTCGTCAGCACTTCATGCGGCACGAACGGGTACTACTTTCCGGATGACCCTCGTATATCTAGAAGAGGCAATAATAGATGTACAAGAATTGGGCATCAAAGGAGTCTAGATGGATGGCGAAGAAATTAAGATGCTGCGGTTCACAGATGACATCGCAATAGTAGCAGAGACGCGAGAGGACCTGCAAGCAAACCTTATTACTATGGACCAAGTACTTCGGGAATATATTATGAGCATCAACAAGAAGAAAACTAAAACCCTTGTGTGTGAAAGAGAGAGGCTGAATAAACATATCACCATTCGAGGAGTGAAACTACCTGAGAAATGCGGCCTGAGAAAAGGCAATTACTATGTTCAAAGAACATAAGATTGCAAAGAAGGAAGTACTTCGTCAAAAAGTTCGCGTGGAGCATGGCACTCTATGGACTGCAGACATGGATTATTGGGAAATTGGACCAACGATGAATAGAAGCATTTGAAACATGGTGCCGGAGGAGAATGCTGGAGAAGAATGCTAAAGATTAAATGGACAGACAGAGTGAGGAACGATGAAGTATATGGAAGAGCATAAGAGAAAAGGACTATATGGAGAATTCTGCGGCAAAGAAGAACTAGACGGATTGGACAGACCTTGAAGCACAATGGATTAGTTAGAAGCCTAATAGAAGGAAAAATTGAAGGAAATATCCCGTGAGGAAGACCAAGAGACAAGTACACAGGGTAAATTAAGAAGTAGGTAAAACAGGGAGCATATCAGAGGCTAAGGTAATTAACACTAAATAGGAAAGAAGGGAGGGCTACAGTAAATCAATCTTAGGATTGAAATACTGATGATGATGATGTTGGTTGACGAGGGGAGGAACTAATATATACTGGTGCAATTATGAAAACTTCCGCCGCGGGTAGCTGCGTGTTTGGGAACAGGGAGGGAGGCGAGTGGGGCGGAGGGATTACAGGACGCTTTGTGATTATTAATTCTAATGATGAAGGGGGTGGTGCTTCCGCCGACATGAAGAGTTGGGCAGAGTTTATACTCTAGGAGGTATACGGCATTTTTAGAAATACAAGAAGTCGGATAAGAAGGATGGAGCAGGTTTCACATCCAGCAAGATTTTTAGGACACGGAGGGGTTTTGGGAATTACGGTGGATTTAGAAAGGGTGGATTTAAATTGCGGTGGTTTTGTTGTTGGAGTGGACGGAGTAAAGATCTCTAAAAATAAATTTTAGGGACTGAACGCCGGGAAGAAGTAGATTGTACAAATGGACAGTGTTATTTTTCTTCTTATAGGATTTTTAATGGGAGCAAATGTGTGTTAGAATTATTTGTGCAAACAGAGCTAAGATAACCACGTCGGATTAAGAAGAAGTCTTGACAGCAATTTACTCAGCGAATCAGGGTCTTTGCAGATGGGGTGGTCTCGGATAGAAAGAGAGTACAGGATTGACCGTTTAGGGTGGAGAGGATGACAGCTATCAAAATGAAGATACAGTTGTTTTTTTGTGGGTTTGATATGGAATAATATATGAAATTTATTATTGAGGGAGAGAGTAGGACAGCTAAAAATGTGATGTGAGTAGAGGAAATGGTGGAAGTTAAGGAAATAGAGGATGCCACATTGGAAGAAGAAATACAAACTTTCAAAGTGTCGTGGGAGAGAAAATGTTGAAGGTAGCTAGAACCACTGTAATGTAAGTTCTTTTAATTTTTATTTATATTATATTACCCTAGTATATATATATATATATATATATATATATATATATATATATATATATATATATATTTAAATGGGTAAAGAACAAACACACACACATACGGCGGGCGTGTGGCTGGGGGTGTTTGGTCACCACCCGTCAAAGAAAGCAAAACCACATGCAAAATCAACACATCCTTACGGGGAATTGCGGACAAGCTAACAAAAAATTAGGATTCATTAGACGAGTGCCGGGTAAATGTAATAAAAAGGTCAAAGATAAATGCTACATTTTGCTGCTTAGGCCTCATTTAGAATATGGTGCAAGTATATGGGAACCTCACGAAGTTGGATCAATTGCCAAAATGGAGCGCGTGCAGCTTAGAGGAGCTAGATTTGTGAAACGTTGTCATGATAAACTTAGAAGCGTATCCAAAATATTGGAGAAGTTAGGTTGGGAATCACTCACGAAGCGAAGGTTTAATTGCAGATTAAATCTCTTGCATAAATTGGAAGGATGTCTCTTAAGAAATGATGTTAAAATATATTATTACCCCCATCTTACTACGGTGGGAGAGATCACGTCAATAATTTTAGAGAATTAAGTGCAGAACATATAGATTTAAGATGTCATTTTTTCCACTAACGATAAGGGATAATAACATTGTCCGAACGCGGTAGGGTCATATTTGGGTCCAAATCAGTCTGGTGTGTATCCTCCCGCTTCCACACGCCCTAGCAGTGACTTGCAGGGCACTTAAATAAGAAAGATATACATGTACATACATATAGATGTGTGTATATATATATATATGTTTTTTACATATACGAGGGTCATCCGGAAAGTAGTACCCGTTCGTGAAATAAAGACACAAAAGTAAATATTAACAAACATAAAAAATTTTATTTGAAAGAGGATACTTTAAACTACTTCTCAACATAATCTCCAAGCAAATTAAGGCATTTGTCATAACGTGTGACAAGTTTCTGTATTCCTGCTGCATAGTCCTTCGCCGCCAGCTCATTGAGATACGCGAGGGACCCATCTTGCACAAATTTTTGCATAATGCAGATGGTGTTTAACAACTTCATGAACAATTGTTCGAGAAACATTGGGAAAATGCTCACAGATGTCATCAATTGTGACGCGCCGATAGTTCCTCACGAATTCGTCAACTGAGCTCACCAGTTGGTCTGTAATGACAGACGGTCTCCCCGAACGCTCATCGTCGTGTGTGTTCCCCCTCCCCATGTTGAAGTTGCGACACCACCGCCGAACAGACGACTCGTCCATTACATTGTCTCCATACACCTCCTTTAATTGGCGATGAATATCACATGGGCGAACGTTTCTTGCATTGAGGAATTTAATCACTGCCCTCACTTCACAACTGGCGGCGTTCTCAATTTTTTTAAACATTGTAAACAATCACAGAAACAACACAGGCAATGCTAGCGTCACGCAACTTGGCTCAGAGAAGGCAGACAAGCCACTGAAGCTATCTGACCTCGTCCAGCGGCTACTCGCGTCGTCAGCACTTCATGCGGCACGAACGGGTACTACTTTCCGGATGACCCTCGTATGTACATATGTATGTGTATTTTTAAGTATATAACACCAGGTAAACCACCTAAATATCACCCAAAAGTCTACCTAGCGTTTTTAATTATTTCATCAAGTTAGTATACGCCAAATAAAATCGCTATAATATTTAAAAAATAGTTCCTAAGTTAAAATAATAAAAATCATAAGGTTATTTCATACTTTGCTTTCATTATGGACGCCTCTTCGCTTTAATCAGACACAGCTAGTGCCCTAAACAACATTATAATTTCTTCCATTTCTTATTTTTACTCCCCTGTATCCCCTCCTTCACCCCTTCCACACACGATTGCAATGGTCATATTGGAGTGCACCCACTTTCCATCAAACCCGGCTTTTCACGCTACCAAACGAAGAGGAAACTTTTGACACTGCCTTCGGTTCCAACTTAACTTTCGCATTTCTTGTAACCGCTTGAGCGTTAACGAGGTCAGCTGCAGCACCCAATTCCGCAAGTGCTTAACCTGATTTTCAACTGGCTGATGAAAAAGGAAAGCATAAATAATCCATTCGTTCCTTAATTGAACCTCTTTCTCTCCCTTTCTTTCCCTTCATCCTCCACTAATGACGATATTGGCCCCGGTATTGCCTTTTAGGATAAGATAATCATTAATATCACGGTACCTCCCCAGGCAAAACTCTACCTATCCCATTGAGCAGAAACAAAGAAGACATCAGGGGGGTAAACAGAGAAGCTTTTGAAGACAGTGATGCATGCATTTTTTTAAGGAAATGATTCATAATGCCCCACCGTTTTTTCTTGAAATACTGTTTATATGTATATTTTTTTAAAGATACCCTAAAGCAAAAATGACCGTTAGTTAAAAATGTGCCTTCACGGCCGAGAATGTCTCATTTTTAATGTTTTTCCACTAAACTATGGATCTTTTGCCATGTACCCTTTTAATTCGCGGGTTGGATTCCGATGTATGTCATACCCGATCCAGGGTTTAAAAAAGAAAAAGTATTTATTTTAATTTTTTCTGCTTATTTACATAGCGAGCTAAATACGACGGTAGTTGGATATGTTCTAAAAATCACCACTAGGTGTTAACGCTAAAGCAAGGAGTTTCCCGCGTAGTAATAAGTAATCCTCTATGAGTAAACAAGTAACGCGCCAGTGCTCTGGGAAGAGATCTGTGGCACAGCTGCTGTTGTTGCTCCCGTGTAGAGATGTGTGAAGATGGAAAAAATTGAGATTGGAGTGGTGATTAGATGCTTCTGAAAGAAAGCTATGAAAACAAAGGAAATTATAAATAAAAGCTTCTGGCGTCACTTGGTGGAAAATCTTCATATTGAAATTTAAATCAAACCACTTTGCTTTTCCAGATAGATTTTTTTAATTTACTACCTGGGTTTCGTTAGGGCATAACATCGTCATGAACCTGGCCTTGATGATGCATTTACCTTCTCTTAAAGAGACGGTTAATGCATCCATCTATGCCGACAGTAATATAGGAAGGCAATGACGTGACTACAGTAAAATATACCGGGGATTTATGGGTAAATATTCGGATATTGAGCGTCAGTACCTGAAAGCCCAAGAAAAGTAGTATGTCGGTTCTTGGTTTCCTGAATTAGGGGTAATAATTCATATAATAAATTTGAAACTCCAAAGGCCGTAAACAGTTTACCTTTCTAAACCAAGTGAAAATGAAATTAATTGGCTAGCGCCACAAGTCAAAAAGGGTAAAGGTAAAAAAGGATAATGAGGTAGGTAAAAGGGGTAAAAGGTAAAAAAGGAGAGGATAAGAAAGGTGAATACGAAAACGCGTATTTCGGCCACTAAGTAGCCCTCTTCAGCGTACTGAAGGGTAATCGTCACTACAACACAAGTCGAAGTGAGAAGGGGTAAGGGCAATCCGAAGAATATATAGTGTTACATGTGTGGGGGAGGGGGGGGGTTGTGAAACCCCCCCCCTCCCCCACCACCCCCCCCCTTACACCAACAACAGCAAACTAAAACAGCTCCTAGGAAACACCAAAGACAAAATACCTACAACAGAGAAGTCTGGCATTTACCAAATCAACTGTGGGACTTGCCAAGCTTCTTACATAGGCCAAACACGCAGAAACATTCTTACGAGATATAAAGAACACTACGCCCACTACAAACACAATAAACGAGACAAATCCAGTATGGCACAGCATTTAATTGAAACAGGACACCACATGACAAAAGACAATTTAAATCTCCTAAAACAAACTAAGAATAATTTACTTGACGCTTACGAGAGCATTTTAATTTTCAAAAACAGAGACAATCTCCTAAACAGTGACACAGGACCTATATCATATTCCTCTCTTTTCTCCCTGTTAAATTTAAAATGCTCTTAGTTCTTTGTAAACCTACAGTCTCTTCAACGTTTGTGCTTCTTTTCCTTTCCCTTCACTAACCGTCATTTTTCCGTTCTTGTGGTATTCCCTTCCTCTGTTACGGTTGTCCCACATCTTCAACGGTTATTTGTTGTAGGTTGCCTTTCACTTTTCCCTCCCCCTTCTACGTTCGCTTAACGGTTGTGTAAAGCTTCCCTTTCATTTTTTCCCCTTCTTTGCAACGGTCATTTCTTTGACCGTGTAATTCCCCCTCCCCCTCACTACATAACCTATCGTTTCAAACTCCTCCACTATCAGCCTCGTCCATTGGCTCTTGTCTTTTTCACAACCCCCCCCCTCCCCCACACATGTAACACTATATATTCTTCGGATTGCCCTTACCCCTTCTCACTTCGACTTGTGTTGTAGTGACGATTACCCTTCAGTACGCTGAAGAGGGCTACTTAGTGGCCGAAATACGCGTATTCGTATTCACCTTTCTTATCCTCTCCTTTTTTACCTTTTACCCCTTTTACCTACCTCATTATCCTTTTTTACCTTTACCCTTTTTGACTTGTGGCGCTAGCCAATTAATTTCATTTTCACTTGGTTTAGAAAGGTAAACTGTTTACGGCCTTTGGAGTTTCAAAGTTATTATATATTACTAGCCGTAAGAGCTCATTCCTATCAATATTGTAATAATTCATGATTTATTCTAGATTTATCTCTCTTCCTCCTGAATATTTCTCAAGATTATTACTAAATCGTATCTAATTAATCAAATATTTTTTATTATTATCGAATGTCTAAAAGTCAATATTATTTGGCAGTTATTATCTCCCCCGTTCTTTCGAGTGCTCCATGGTTAGGATGGCAAAGAAGTTTTGATTTAACCCTATTCAACATTCTTTCATATGAAACATGTGGTTAAAGTCAACTTCGCCGAGTTTCCTCGCGCAAATCATCAGGCAGCATAATAAATAGGCTTCATTTTTTCTCGCCAACATTCAAAGAATCTCATAGAGGCAACGCAAACTGGAATACTAAATAAAAGCAACCCTTAAATATTGAAGTGAACTTTCAATACATTCAAACCTAATAATTGAAAATAGTCCCATTTCCTCCATTATAAATATGAAATTTCACTCGCGCGTCAAACATTTCATGTTTTCTCCAATTAAACTGCGCACCAGCTAGCGTAATATATCATAGTTAAAATATATGAATTATGATGGTTCATCTCTACCGATGATGCCTTCGTCCTGTCAAGCAAAGCCGTGTTTCCATAAATTTATTTCTTCATGCATTTCTACCATATTTGATAAATATAGCTTTCACCTAACCACCACGTTATGCTGAAATTTGATAAAAGCAAAAACAAATTACTTAACGCTTCTAAGTAACACTGAGTTTACAGAGGCAGATTCATCCAATGGCTCCGTTGGATATATAGTATTTATGACCAGGGGCGGTGAGAATAAATGCTACAACGAAGAGCATTGAAGACGATGAGCATGTGGAAAGCTTATGAGGTCATCTTACGTTAGAAGAGAAGCACAAGCCACCGCAACCCCACCGAACCTTCTTTTAACTCCCCTTTAGTAAGCAACCTCTTCTTCCACGGTTCTGATCATGTTACCCCATCCCTTCCTTTCCTGTGTCCTCGGTTCGCTTTCTGAAATCCGGGGTCGAAAGCTACCTCTCCACAACTCCCGACGACGCCCTCCCATCCTCCCGGGGCCATATTCTCACATCTCTCTTTCACGGCTCCATTTCTCTCTCTCCATTTCGCGCACCGAAGGCACATGGCACACTTCACTCCAGTAGAGAGAGAGAGAGATCATGGGATAAGTCAGTGAAAGGAAAGAAATTGACCTCTCCCTCAACCTTTCCCCTCCCCCCAAACTCGATTCTTTGCACCCCACAACCCTAACCCGACTTATTCCCCCCCGTACTTGGAACGGTTTTCCTCCCGTAATTAGCGGAAGGGAGCACTTTCGGCGGACGAGCAACACATCAAAGTTCCACCGGAACGTGAGCCTGGGTAAATGAGGAGTAAATAACATGTGCTCGTCCATACATACACCACCCGCGATAGTAGCCTAAACTGCCTCCGCGCGTTCCCCCTGCCCCTCTTCATCCCCTCGCCCCGACCCACTCATCCACCGCCGTGACCAAAACCTGTTAATCCCTATCGCGTTCAGCAGCAGCTACCCACGAGCTCACCTCTTATCCCACCCCGCTCTTCTCTGCTGACCAGTCACCCTCTTTCCAGGCAGACCCCCGCGGTCTTCGGCACACCCACCGAACCTTGCATCCCCCCCACAACTCACCCTAGCAGCCGATCTTCACAAAACCTCCCAGACCTCCAAATCCCTCCCCTCTCAAAAACCGTTTCCGCTAAAGGAAGGCAATGGTGGAAGGGGGAGGAGGGCGGAGGATACTACGGAACTTCCGCTTATCTAGGCCGAGGGGCAAGTGAAGAGGGTCGCCCTCTCACTTAAGAGGATGACCGGCTGGATGGATTTTGGTCAGAAGCCAGCCTCTGAAGGCATGGCTTGAATTATTCTAAGATGCCAGGTCAGCGACCGCATCATCAAACCATTTGCCCGCGGTACAAAGACGATAAACACATTTACTAATATATATATATATATATATATATATATATATATATAGTGCATACATACTGTACATATATATTTTTGTTAATATATATATATATACAAACATTTATTTATATACTCCCCCTCCACATAGATCACAAGAAATGCCTCTTTATTCTCTTGCTGAGTACATAAGGTTCTTATCAATCAGGAATATGCTTGTCGTACACCAACTTTCAAAAATAAATCCGGAGCTGAAATTTGGAAGGTGAAATGTGTGATCGGTCAAATATCAGAAGCGAATATTGATCCTCTCTTCAAAGGTGAGAACCTTTAACATGACGAAGAACAAACGTCTCCATGTATCTCAGATATAGCTCATACTACTTTAGGAGAGTATTTTATGTCCCACTTGTTCTAAAAAGGAAGGAGTTCTCATTAATCCACTCCCATAGGACAACAACATTCTTAAGAATTGATTTTTATAGCTGATTCGTATTAAATATTGTATTCGTGAAACAGAAATGCTAAATACGTGACAGCTACTTAAAATTAACCCTCATAATATTCAACGATCTGAAAACATTCCAGCTTAAAAGACCAAAACTTCCCTATGTGGCTTAGATAACTAAACGAGTTTTCTTTTATATTGAATTAAAGAATGCCGAAATCGTCCCAGAGAATTTAAATAAACTTATAAAAAGATAATACAGCGGTGGATAGGGCGTTTGACTTCTGATCCAAAATTATTATAATTCTGATTCGAGAGTGGTTAGTGATTTTGAATCATCGGTCAAATAAACTGATCTTCACGGCTTCTGACGATATATACGAGTACAGAGAAAATCTTGTGCACAACTTCAAAAGACTTCGGAGATTCAGATAAATGAGTGGAAATTTCACCGAACGGCTTTAAGTAGCGGCGTTTCAAAAGCCTGGTTCTCAGTACTTTGAAATAAAGCTTTAAAGTTAAAAAAATTAATAAGCATTTTAGTTATTATTACATCAATGCATTTTTAATAGGCTAAGACTTGTGCCAGTCCATTTGAAAAATAAAATCACGAGCCTAACTCATACATGGAAAACAAGTAAGGCAGCAGTATTTTCCCTTCCATAGCATTGCGCTTTTATTCTTGGAACATTGTTCTAATGCCTTTCATATTTAATCTACGCTTAGGTAATTATGTTTGGAGTTTACCCGTACGAAATGGGGCATTTTTATTCCTCAGAAGTTTTTAACTCTTTACAGACACAGAGAATTTGAAAAATAAAACATAACTAAACGTGTGACGGCTCTTTTATTTTTAACTTTTTTCATCCTTCCCTTGAAGCATTCCAAAACATTAAAAGGTTAGTATGAAAAGTATCGGTAACGATTTTTCTTCACATGTGCGTTAAGTGCTGACTTCAGATCATCAGTAAAGAGTGCGCATGATCGCAGATCATATTGGCATTGATAAGATGACAGTGCTTACCATTATCACTGAAAAATTGGCGATGCGAAACATCTGCATTCAACTCGCCCCCAAGGTCTTGACGGACGAACAAGAGCAGAGCCGAGTGTTTGCTTGCAAAGACCATCTGCAACAGCATCGTGGCGATTCCCCGACCCCCTTACAGGTCCGACTTGGTACCAGCAGACTACTTCCTATTTCCAAAAGTGAAATCCCCCCTCAAAGGACAACAACATGGGACCCTAGGTGCCATGAAAGAAGTTTTCACGCGTAGATTTAAGGATCTTCCAGAATCCGTCTATCAGGGAGCCTTCGAGTCGTGGAAAATCCGCTGGAAAAAGTTTGTCGACGCTCAAGGGATGATCAAGGAAAGGGTCACGGGATGTACTTGGAATAATTTGAGGCATTAGAGCAATATCTGAAATTAGTCTTTTTTCTAATTTTTTCCCGATACCTTCTATACAAACTATGTAAGCGGGCACAGTTGTGTATTCATTTTCTCACTTCTTGTGGCCGTTCTCCATCTATGATTGATAATTTTCATTTTTGTTCATAATGCTTTTAAGGTGTGTACGTTAAACAATAAACGTGGCGGCAAGCATGCTCTAAGCTGTCAAATGACTTCATAAATAAATATCATCTTTGATAATCCAAATGCACAAGAACGCGAGGAATCAACATCAAGTATATTAGTACAGGTTCCACATAACTTGCACCTCACAACCATTGCATGAAAAATGTGATGTTACCCCATTCCTTCTTTCCTGTGTTGCAAAAAGTGTAACCACGTAGAAGGCGGAACAATACATGCATGGTTCCACTTTTTGAGATCTGGTATCTCTACTTAAGGCGCATTTGGTATTCACATTGAAAATTTAAGCTCGTTGGGAGAAATTTAGTCCTAGAAATCAACTCAAAAGTTAGTCTGAACCATATCGTAAAACCTTTTTCACGGATAACGTTCCTTCCGCTGTAATATCAATGATAATAACTAATGTAACATTGTCAGTGACACTTCTAATTGCATGAAAAAATGTAAAAGAGCACATCGAAATGAAACACAAGAAAGAAAATGGGTAGAAATAATTGAAGAAGGAGAAATTGGATTAACCAAGCTGATGTCTAAATACCTAGGTCGAACTGAAGTGGCAGATACCTGGGGCCGAGTAAGTCAGCTGAAAGCACTGGATCACTTTAGTGCGGAAAAGGCCTTAAAGGTGGAGCAGATGGAAAATGTCAAGATTGCATGACAAAAAGAAGGAAAAGTCCCGGGCCGGGACTAATCAATCGGGATTCAATCGGGAAAATCAGGACTATTCACAGCAACTCAGAGCTTATAATTAATGCTGCAGGAGCCTTTGCTTTTCTAGTAGTTATTCATGCTGTGAATTGTGTTACCATTGAATTCTTCTTCAAGGGGCCTTAAATTTTGGGAAGCTCAGAATTTCCATGGTGCGTTCTAACGAATCCTAAAACATAAACATTATCAGAGGGTATATAATTCCTAGCATCAGATAATATAGCTATCGTTAAGTTGAAAATGTATCTAGATTAAAATATAGAAATATAATAAGCAAAGAAGTGAAAGTCAAAATAAACTATGACCTTTAATATATATAAGCAAATTCTTATTTTTATCAACATGCATATTGTATGCATTAACCGTGCACATGTGTTTATACGGGGTGCAAGAACCACTGGCTATGGATGTGGAATGAAAAAGGACTTATGGTATTGTATTACTAGTAAGGACGTTTCATAAGCTTCACTCCTGTTCGGAGGAAATAATAGTATACCAGAATATATGTGTTGGCATCAATTTATCTAGTTTTCGTTTCTTCGCTCTATAGTTTATTTAATTTCTTTAGCATGTATATTCAAATATAAGTTTTTCTAATTTACTTTGCCATGAGAAACCCAGAGATAATAATCAAATTCGTAAAACTTAGTGTGATCATTTCGCATTTAAAAATGCCCACGAATATGCTTTTACAAATATTACGGCGATCAATCCGCGGGTGAAAATCTTATCATCAGTTCCCATCCTCTTAACTGTGTTTGACCAAACTGAAATATGAAAGGGTTTTTGCATTTTCGCGTCTCCGTTAATTTTCGACAGAGATTTTAATATGATACACATTCCGCGATATTTTAAGTGATTAATTACTTCTGAGACCAGAAATCTGCCCTCGGGGTCCTTGAATAATGGAAAATATGCTTGGATGAGCCAATGATTAAATGACCTTGAGGGAGGAGGAGAGGCCGGGGAAAAATGGGTAAGGGGATGACAGGAAGGAATGAGGGGAAGCCGTGAGGGAAAGAACAGAGGAGAAAAGTGAGGGGAGGTAATGGTTTTATGAGATTTCTGTGGGATTAAGATCGAGTGAAAGTGAGGTAGGGAGAGAGGGAGGAAGGGAGGGAGAAAGTGAGTGGAGGGAGGCAGTTGAACGTGAAGGGAAGGCAGCGCAAAGAGGAATGGTAAGGGAAAAGAGGTTGCCCCCGATATATACATATATATTCATTATTTACTTTCGACCCCTTATTGAACATGATAAAAGGGGTTCAACAAGGAATAGAAGGAGAAACGGGAAAAAGTGAAGAAAAAATGAGGTAAGACATTGTGAATTATCCCTAGCTTTCAGCAATGTCATTTCTAGAGTTTTAATTCATTCAATTATGAGATCATTCTACTAAAATCCTGAGCAAGACTATTATTGAGTTTACTTTCCCAATGGAATGATTAAATACTGTACCTAGATCTAGCACAAAATAGTTCTTAATGAAATCGGGATATTAGTAGGAAGTAAGACTAGTTAGAATTATGGCAGAATTAAATAAAGCCAATATATTACTCCACGACAAAATTCTAAAAGCCTTACCAGACAACTCAAGTCAAGCATCTTGAAACTTGATGAATACGCCTCACAATAACCGCAATCGGTTTGCTGAGTAGTAAATGTCAAATATCTAGTTATAAAAGGTAAAATATTATTTGATAGCTACCCCACGGGCTCTCAAAGAGTGACAGAAAAAATGAATCAAAGAGGATTGAGAGGTCTGAGAGAAAAGAGAGGAGAGTATAGAGAGGGGAAGTAGGATTGAACGGAAAGAGAAAAAAAGTTGGCCGAAGAGAATTAGTAAGGAAGAGATTAGGGCCACATGAAAAATGCATCAAACAGGAAACATGAAGAAGTAGCATTTTGCGTCCGGGCTTTACCTGCGGATTGGCCAGGTTCCGCAATGATTCCTTGATAATGTAGAGCATATGATGATATAAAAGAAACATAGGAAATGTTCTCTGCATTAAAGTAATCTTCCTCTCCTCCTTAATTCAAAAGCCGAGCCACGGTTAAACGCTAGGGAATGACTGTACTTATTGATATTTAAACCTAATCGGATTTCCTGTTTTTCTTTTGCCAATTTGGCTGTATCTTACACTCAGAGGTCTTAACTTTTGGGTCCGCAGTTATTGCCAAGCGTTGCCACTCTTCAATATAAGAAAATTATACAAAAATCTAATAAATATCACCAATCCCACTAATGGTCTTCTTCAACTTCATAGGTGCCTGTCAACCAGAAAAAACGTCACTTTATACATAAAGCGTAGTAATAGTGTCAACGCCTCCTGCAATAGATAGATAAATGGGTAATATTGGAAATACTCTAATTCTTACACATATATGTTTAAATGTTTATGAAGTGATGAATAATTCCTCTAAAAATGGTATTTTTAGTAAATCACTCCAAATATACAATTACGTATTTCTTATGGTTCTGAATTCCAAGAAAGAGAATTAACAATCAACTGAAGCATCACGATCAAATTGCCATGTATGTTTCATAAAACGCCCCTAAAGAAACATTCTAGCTTGAAAAGAACCAACGCCAATTCACCCAAATTTTTTATCACTCCAGAGACTGTAAACGTGCCAAAAAACAATGAAGCGGCTAGAGCATTGCCATTTTCTTTACTGGATGACGAGGAATAGACATCATCCGGAGGGAATTCCGAACTATGCATCCAATGCGGGAAAGAAAATCCCCCAGAGTTAACGTCAGAGCCTTATGTAAGCGGTTTTTTAATTACTATTCTCGTATTTGGGTTGGGCAATTCTAACGAGAAAAAGTGAGCGAAGAAGGAATTAATTAAGAGCGAAATTCCTAAAAACATTGTAAATATAAAGCAAAAAACATTACACATTAGTATTTAGAATGTAAGAGTATAAAAAATTGACGAAAGCACGGTTTCAGTATACTAAATGATTAAATTTGTTTAAGTACCTTTCATTTTTCATTTTGCTTAAGATTATAATTATATCTCAACATATTTTCTATTTTTTTAAAGAGGTATTACGATGATTTGAAGTAAAGAAACTTGGACTTTAAATCAGTAGATTCACAGGAAATTTACTAAATTCAAGCTAAAGGAGAAGCAACTCAAAATCAGAGCTAATTGGTATTTTAATGCATACATAATGGAGGATTAAACTCTATTTTACTTCATTTTAAGTGTGAAACCATGCGTAGTCGAGGTATATTTGATTGAAAAAGCCAAAATATCCTTGCTCTCATGTAGGCATTAAGTTATCCTCGACTAGTCACGTGCAAGTTAAGATAATGTGTTCCTGGAGCAATCTTCAATTTAAAGGAAGGCATGCATCAAATGAGACATTAGTAGATGCCTATAAATCCAATAGAAGTGGGTTGAATGAAATATTCAGATTAAGGTGACTGATGAGGATAAGCAACGAGATACAGGAACGAACACGGGTTAAAGAAAAGGAGGCAGAGAAAGAGCGTACGCATTGACGTATTCTTAACAGAACGGGGCATTCACACGCCCACAGTTAAAAGATCCATCCCTAAATGTGCTACCTCTCCAATTCTCTTCAACAGACCGTTTCAGGGAATCGAAACAAGTCACGCAGGGAGGGGGGACCAAGAAAGGAGCCCACACAGATTCCACAGGAGGAGAGAGGAGGGAAGAAGAAAAGGGCGACGTATTAAAGTAAAGGGAATAGGAGATTTGAAGGACGGCGTGATTGAATGTCAGGTCGGGAAAGGGAAATAAAGGCAAGGGAGTGTGGGTGGAGGAGAAGAGCGACCCTTTCTCCTTTAGTGAGGGAGGGGAAGAGAGGAGAGGACTGGGGAAAGTGGAGGAGAGAGAACTCGTGTCGGAAGTCCCGAGTCATGAAATAAAAGGGAGAGCGGAGGAAGAGCGTTATGCGAGTGTGGGGGAGAGCACACGGCAGGAATATGGCGGAAGAAATTGTGAGGGCCGGGGGTTAAGTTTTATAAAAACCGGAGCGTGGGGAAAAAACGACGCACAATCGAGGCATAGGGACAAGGGCTGGGACACAGAGAGGCGAGCGAGCCGCCCGAGAAAATCTTGGTACGAGAGTTCGAGAGCACTTTCAACCCCTCCTCGGTCATTTTCCTAGATATGGTCAAAAAAGGCTGTGAAAAACATGAAAGCCTATCATCTTGAGATTTGAAATCATTTATACGATGCAAATTATATCAAATATATACTAGGACTGGTTGGAAGTACCATTGATTTATTGAGCCAATGAAATCCAAGATAAATTTGGTATCTTTTCATGATACCAACTGAGTATATCAAAAGTCGCCGCAACAACCAATTAGGTTCGCTATGCATTATCGTAGATTATTTACGTAAACCGTGGTCGTTGAGCATAGATGGAAGAATACGTAATTTTGGACGAGGATTCTTTACCTCTCACAAATAATTCCTTGGGATGTTACCTCCACCTCGTTATCTCCACCTTGATCCTGATATTTTCATTAAAATCTAAAAAATGGTCCTGAACGAAACTGATATATGTTTTATTAATACCATTTCAATGAAGCGTTATTCAATCTTAATGAAGCTGTTCATGAAATAATGAAACTTTATCTCAACTATTTACAATTCTGCCAAGTAAAAACTTGGTTTTGGTAAAATATATTCCGAATAGTCTTTACGATCATTACTATTCCATTAAAAATTTTCTATCCTCCTGGTTAACGCATATAAGGCAACAGTTGTTACTTCGTACACGATCATAATAAATTAATAGATTGGGCAGAAACACAAAATCTTATACTAAATGACATTATTCATATTTCAAAAGTTTCAACACAGTTAACACCATACTAAACGAGAAAGGTGATACGATCAAAAAATCAACACCGAAGGCATAAGGTTCACATACGTTTTCCTCAATTTCTAATCCATATCTCAACTCCCCTTGTCTCCATCAAACATGGATTAACGAGGCCCAATTCCTAAAATTGCTTTCGCTTCCGCGGTTAGGTTATAAGTAGGACCCTGCCCAGCAACACGTCTTCCACCACGTCGCACAACTTCTCAATGAAATAAAGTAATAGCCACTCCGCTGTGGAAACCATAGATTTTCATCAGGTGATAACATCCGAGGGGAACGGGGGATGGAGGATGAGGGAACGAGAAGGGGCTCGTTGAATAAATGAATAACGCCCACCGCATCCACCCATTTCCGCGAGACCAATCAATACGCAGGACGGGAGAAGAAGTGAGGACGGCTCATCCTCTTTAAAACATAAAAATATTGCGTTAGAAGAAATGATTACGAAGAAACATTTTTTTACGCACATAAGAAAACTAATTTTCACTCCCTGAAACGTGCACACACAATATCACGCACCCCGAATACGCGCCCACAAACGTTCCGAACGTGGTAAATGAAGAAAAAAAAGTTTTAAACATATTTCGTTTTTTTTATTCGTCCTCCTCACCACCTTGTGGAAGTAATTAAAAGATAAGATGACGCGCCTGCTGGTTTCGAGGCCAAAGTGCAAAGAAGAAAAAGATACGGGCTGGGAGATATAGGCACCGTAAACACGTGGAAGGGAGGAAAATGAGAGGAAAGGTTTGCAAAGTGGGTGAGGGTGTGTTTTAGAAGCCAAGGAGAGGGGGAAAGAGAGAGAAAGGACGGGCCAGTGGTAAGAGGGATAACGAAAGGGGAAGTACCAAGAGGGGTAAATGACGGCGGATTCAAGGTGAGGGGAAGGGAAGGGCTCAGATGAGAGCGAGGGAGGGAGAGAGACAGCGCCTCGAGGGATATGATGGAGCGGATATCGACTTCGTTAAGGGAGAAAGGGGAGGCAAGAGAGGAATGGTCGAGTCGGCGGGAGATGGAAGGTTGGAAAGGTGAGGAAGAAGATGATGAATCCATCCAGGAAAGGGAAGAAGAGAAAGGAGAAGGTAGTGGACACGCACACACATTATGGGAGGGAAAAGAGGGGCGATGAGAGACGGCACCAAAGAGGAAAGGAAGGGAAGCAGTGTGGCATGGGACGCAGGGTTCAGAGGAAAGGGGGAAGAGAGAATTTGCGCCGCTGCGGGTCCGCTGAATAAGCATAGGAGACCGAGGGAAAGACGAAGTGGCATCGTGGACGCAGAAATAGGAAAGCGGAAACTTCCAGTCGTCGATCCAACCGACCATGGTTACGTGACATCTGGTTATATTCGCTCCACGATCCCTTATCATCGAGGCTAGAGAAAGGGCTCAGCCGCGAGTGAAAAATACTATATACTCTGAAGAAGTGTCTCTCATGATAAAGATGCGAAAATGATACGTTTTTTGGAAATCTCCCTATAAATAGGAATGCGAGATGAACTCAGAGATGACACGATCTTTACCATACACTAAGTTGATCAGGACTGACTTGATATTACTCGATGCAATAGATTCTAAAATATGGGAAAAAACTAATGAACTGTTTACCATTTTATTTTATTTGAACCACGGAAACGTATAGGTAACATTTATCTGAGTAAACCTCATATTGAAATTGGTATTATCATTGGGTATTATCCCATATGAAACACCATCAAGTATTATCACTAAAGCTAGAGAAGATGGTGCAACGATTTTTTACGGGACGAGGTGAGCCGTAGAGAAATATTTTTGAAAACGTTTTTGCAATAAATTAGTTTAATATTCCTACAGGATACAACGTTACGTAATATCATGCAGATCAACTACACCCTATGTTCAATTCATGAAACCATTTATATAATCATTAGCTTAATTCGATAACAATTTGCAATTATATTATTGATTAATCATCTAATAGCAACGATATTATATTCTCAAAGTTATATGATGTTTTTACGTTGACCAAACGTTGATTGCCAAAACGTTTCTGACAAAATCTCACGGACCATTCCACGCACCAAAATACACAACCCGAAAGGATTTATTTTACTTCCCAACTATTTCCTTCCTTCTTATCCCGTTTAATCTCGGGGCTCTTTTAGATGTGATATAAAAGAAGTGTATTTTTCTTTAGAAGGTTTCCTCAAAAACGCCAGGAGAACCCTGAGAAAGAATGCTCAAAGCATTTTTTCTTCTATCTCTCCGTCCGGAATCTTCATCTTCTATCTTCAAGAAATTACATTACGGTAAATTTTTGGTGTAGATATGGAAAGAAGGTATCCATGGTGAAATATTTTCTTGGAAAAGGTATTAGGTATTTATTTCAGATTAGTTTCTCGCGTAAAGTTAAAAAGATAGCTTTTCAATATTTGGATCGAATAACTATACGTTCAAAACCAATAATATATGTACACTTACCCATCAATGCATAAGATAAAGAAAGTAAGTATAAGACTTATATGGCCTCACTACTTCATCAATTCCACTACTACTACTTTATAACGCGAGTACAAATAAATACTCTGAAACATGAATAATAATAATAAACCACTTCCTAACTTTATGTACTCCCTTCCTTCATTCTGTCCAACATGCCTATTCTATTCCTACCTCTACCTCGTTTAACCCACGTTCTTCCTTCTATTAGTCTAATATCGTATGATACTCATACATAGCCGGCCATTATAATGTTCCCAATTAAAAAATATGATGATACTATAATATTACCTTAGAACAAAACTCATAAACTTCAAAGAAAGATATTGTAAGCATTCCATCAATTCATACCAAATGAGTCTAGAAATGTGAAAATACTAAGTAAGTAGACGGATACTGCATTGGAGGTAAAAATTACCAATAAATAAATACTATGAAGAGGTATATGAAAAAAGTTTGCCAAAAATACCCCCAGGACAAAAGTATCTCATTGAGGACAACTTGAGTCAAAATAACTCAATTAAGACAGTCATCAAAGAAAAAAATTAACAAAGAATTACAGTAGGACATCAAGACCAGAGAGACGTAAGCCAAATGATTAGAGATGCAAGAGTGTAGAACTTACATCAAACCAGTCTGCCGGAGTTTTAATTGCTAATGTTGAACGCAAATTAGGAAAATGAAGAAAATGAATTGCCTTCAGGGTTTAATAAATTAAATTTTAAATTGCTCTCAGGGTAAAATATTTTTGGGCAAAAATACCAATCAGCCTTTATCTACTTGAATATCGTCTATTTTGGGATACATCTCTGCCATCAGCGTGTAAAAATGTTGATCAGATATATTTTTCAATAATTCACCAATTTCGAGTAATGCCATTCGCAAAGGTGGGCATTTCCATGGGTTATATTTAGCTATCACTATTTCTTCCTCATCATAATAAGGGTATTGAAACCTCGCTAAGAAAGAATCTCCTTTCCCAAAAAGAGTACAAAAAGAAGGGATTAAAGAGTAGAAATGCGAAAGAATTCGTAAATGAAGGAAGGTGAATGGTAAAAAAAAATAATTTTGAAACAGTCTGGTAGCTTTCCTTTTATTATTTTCCAAAATAAAAGGCATTAGGACCTTGAAAAACATCCATATTTTCCCATTCTAAGAGTACTGTTGTCTTAAGGGTAGCCTGAAAATTTCAGGTCGTTAACCACACTTGCAGAAGGTGAAATGGACAGAGAAGAAAACAAACGAGGAAGTACTTGGTATGGTGGGCGAAGAGAGGGGTTTGTTGGGAGCAATCCTATGGAGGCAGGAAAAGTGGCTGAAGGGGGTATTGACCGGCAGAGGAATGTTGAAGACTGTAATTAAGGGGAGAATGTTGGGCAAAAGAGGAAAGGGAAGGAACAGGATAGGTATGTTGGACGGGATGAAGGGAGGAAGATAGTACTCAGAGCTGAAGAGGGACCTGATGTAAAGTTGGATGTTGTGTTTTGCTAGGGGTCACAAATTATTTAATTAGTAATTATGTCCATCCAAAAACCTACCTTAACCGGTAGATTACCTAATAATAATAATAACCACGCTTGCGAAAATACGCCTCAAGATCTGATCTTCATGAATCGAAACGGAAACGAGAAGAAAAGGAGGGAAAATTGAGAACGGCACTATGGAAAAATAAAGGGCGTTTAAATATTGAATAGAAAGGACGGGGAAATGCAGAAGAGGTAATGGAAAATTTTAAAAGCTCAAAAAGGAGCGAAAAACTACAGACAAAGTGGTTAATTATAGATGGTTAAACCGGCATCTAAAACTATTGGAACTACATTTGATGTAACTGCATGTAAATTGAAGAAAATCTCTTGGGGCAATGAGCTTGTCAGAACAAATTTATAAACACTCAGGATGTGGTTCTCAAATTAATTAAACATTTAAATGAGTTTTGGCATGAATTTTGAAAAGGTTGTCTAAAATATGCGAGTAAATCCTTAACTTCACGGTAATGCTTCCAATTATCCCTTATGGAAAGTAACTCTTGTCAATATCTAATTTGGCTGCAACACATTTTCTTGGAATAAATAATCAACGTGGTTTCCCATTGCCTTCTCAATAGTCATTTTGACGTGACGCCATTCCCAACCCGCTGTGGTCAGATTCCCTTTGCAGTCACCTCACTAAGGAACAGTCACTGCGCGGACTACCTTTCGTCTGGCACCTACGCTTTGACCTAGCTGGCATGGGTGACCCTACTAGGAGTAATTATCATTGATCCCGCTAGCTGTATGGGTCAGAGGGACGAACACACAAGCCCTTCTACCACGCCTCGCAGTCCATGGGGATGAATTCTTAACATGCATCCCAATAGAATAAATATCGTTAAATAATATAAGAAATATAAGATGTTAGAAGGTTCCTTTGGCATTCAATTAGAAATGCATTACTTCAGCGCCATTCAAGCCGAGAAAAACGTGAGAATTTTAATTCAGCCACCCCAACAATTAAGGTAAGGTATTACGCAATCCCTGACAGCTGTTTCAAGTTGTCGTGGATTCCTTAAGATATTTTCTTAAGATCTTCTGAAAGTCTTTTACTTTACATCACTTACTCCTACAAATCCTTAGACTTTTCCCCCTCCAACATATCTTAAAATATTTAAACATTCACCACCTTTCTTACCTATGTTACACTCGCGTCTATCATATATATATATATATATATATATATATATATATATATATATATATATATATATATATATATATATATATATATATATATATCGTCTATCATAAATGTGTATCGTAGGCGTCAAAAATCCGCAGCCTCTAAATATTTTTACTTTCTCTGTATTCATTGAATTTCATCTCCCTGACTAGTAGTACCTGTATTTTCAAAAAAAATCTATGATTTTTTCACTACTATCCAAACCAATTTTTTCCATACTCATTTCTAAAAAGCCTATGATTTACGCTCACTCTTTTTCTCCAAAGTTCAAGTTACTTCATTACCCAAAGAATTAAAATATTCACAGCTTTTTGGTTGAAGTCTTAATGTAGAGTTCCGAGCAGGAAGATTCTGTTCTAACGATGATCCTGTGCTCTAAACAGCAACAATTTCAATCCCATAGCTAAATGATTAGACTAAGTTTAAGTATACGTAACTCTGGCATAATCAGCTCCCCGTCCATCGCTGTCCTCTCCTATTTCCTCCTCATTCCTTTATCATGGGATATAATAACGAGTTAACCAAGGAAGGCACCTAATTAATGAGTGCATTTCATTTACTTCATATTGATTGCTGCCGGCCAGACCCGTTTAAAATTTGAAGCATGAAGGATCGCGAATGGGTACGAAATAATTGACCTACGGGTACATTTTACGTATAAAAAACCATAAACACAGTTATCAACCCGAAGGTCGGTTTAGTAGGTGATGGTAGAGATCACCCAGTACTAAGCCCTATACGGCGTGTGAAATTCACACATCAGGGTAGGGGGGCCATTTCCTTTCCCTGTGCCGGTTAAGATTCCCCAGGAAGACCTGGTATCCGAAAAATCACTTTAGGGTGGAGCTGCAGGTGCCCAGAGTGCCTTGCCCGGGAATCGAACCCGGGACCCTTCGGTCAGCAGTCCAACGTTCTACCCACCGGACTACCGCGACCCACATTTTACGTATATGGTACTAAATATATGAACTCATTTTATCCATTTATGAAATCATAAATGAAAAGTCAAGAATATGATGTCACATAGCATCAATACACAAACCAAAACAATAGAATGACCAACAGTACTCAATGCCTGCAGAAATAACTCAAAACGAAGCATGAATGTCGATATTCCGTGCTTTTCGATAATAATTATTTTTCTGTCGACTCTGAAATTATTGTGTTTATAAACTCATTGCAGTTGAAATGAAAGGTATTCCCAAAGTAACGATATCATTACATATTCGTAGGAGGCCGAGATTCACAGATGACAAGATGATATTTATAAGGCACTTTTCAAATCTTTTCTTTTAAAATGATAATTCTTTTTCTTTGTTAGTTTTTGAGGTACTTCTGCACCCACTGGCCCGTATATTTAGGCACTTAACTTCATAAACCCCTTTCAAAGGCTTCAAATAATTCGATCAAAACTGATTATTAAATGCACAGCCCTTACAGAGATCACTCAGTGGAAAAAAACCAAGTTCTTCAGATTTTAAATTTATCATATGACTAGAACGAAACGAAAACAGCCACTGTGAGAAGGGAACATTTCTGAGAGAAAATTTAGAGAGAAGCATATTATTCGCACCGCAAGCTCTGACCCAGCGAATACACACAAACACAAACGCAACCGGGAGGCTGAGGAGGAAGACGAGATGAGCGTGGGGTTAGGTGGAACAAAAATGAGCATCCTGAAGCCGAGCATCGGTCGGACAACTCTCGAAGTTGGTTCAAAAGACGGTGGCGGCCCCATGGACCACTCCCCGTTTCCCCAGGACGGCCTGTGGGAAGAAGGTTGAAGAGAGAGAGTTGGGCAGCGGGAGAGAGGGGGCTTTTGTAGGTGCTTGTTATCTCTGGACACGTCGAATCTGTACCGGGATGCGCAGATTCTGTCTGGGCGAGGATGGTGGGGAGGAAGGGAAGGACAGAGAAAAGCACTCGAGGAGAGAGAGCTGGAGTGCCGTCACTAAAGCAGTCGGCAACTTTTTATTTCTCGCCACTCAAGTCCACTCGGGTACGCCCAACATGTATAGACGGCCATGGAGACACGTTCCCTTCACAATATCGTACGCCTACCGCCCAATCCACCCACGAATTACGCATTCCGCCAACGGCCACAATGATTAATCGCGACCTTTATTACGCGTAAATCTAAAGCATTTTTCGTTCTCACGTAAGAAACGTGTTGATTTTAAGGAAACAGGAGCACTCAGTACCCATTCTTCACTGATTTCTACCGAAAAATCTTCTTTTTGGGTTGAATTAAGGACTATGCGGAGAATGAAAACGGATAGCGCCGGTTAACCACACCGAAAGTCCTACTTCTAGAAGGACTTCTTCAAATTAAATCATCCGTATTACTGTCACTTTCCGATAATGACTATCTGATAATAAATCATTGACTCCGTTCAATTTACTTTCAAGGAAAAGCTTACAAGATATTGGGCAAAATGAGTAAAACATGATGAAGCCATTTCAGGCCAGGATAATGGACTAAACAAACACTACAATCTAATATTCCCGTTAATATAGAGTAAATTGTCGCTCTCAGGTGGCGATTACATTTGATAATCCATTGAGTCTATCATAATTCTCATAAGGAGTTTGTTTCTTTCGAGATTTTTTTCGGAGTGTATCGAATTGATGTATGAAATGTAAATTTAAGCGTCGGTGATGCACCACGAGGAAGCAGTTCCCCCTAAGTTCAAATATGTCATATTAGCATATTATTATTAAATATCCCCGAGATATTTTTACGATGCCTACGGAGATTTGTTTCCACACATACACCGTGAAAAACAACTGTAAAAAGAGTACGGACCCATACCATATCATCGTATGCAGCAAAATAACATAAACAATTAAATGATTACACCTTGTATTCTTCACATTTAACATTTTTAAAACAATTTTCATAGACTTTTCACCATGCTTATTATATAAACCATCTACGTTAAAAACATCGTTCTTATAAGCCTAATTGACCTAAGGCAAAATGAAGAGTCACGCTCCGCCACCGGTCGAGAAATAGACTTTATTAACAGCATTGCGAATGATCGCTAGGTTTTCCTTCAAAGTCATTTTTAAGAGGCTTCCAGAAACCTCAAGGTATAAGTCACAACAACACTCAAACCGATTCAACATCGGTTAAAAAAATTATTTTTTATAGACTTCAGCTAAGAACTTTGGTCAACATTTTTATGTAAATCAACGCATTCGTAAATATTTGAGGGAAAAAGACAGGGGCAAAGGGCCGATGCCATCAATTTTTCACCTAAGTATTTACTCCCGATCAAACATCAACTTGACAGAGATTTTCAAAGAAAATTGAAGATGAACTGTTGTCAAATTTGGTCCGATACAATTTTAAATTCGTAAGACCTAATAAGAATGACATTATATACCCCCATATACACAAAACAATGAGACTTGACCGTACCAAGTTATAAAAACTTCAGATTATAAAAAAACAATTTTGGAACATGACGGCAACATTTTTCAATATCAGTCCACTGTGCCATCATTTTAAACCTCCTGTTTAAGTCATGTTACGCAGATCAAAAATTATAATATGAAAATTATTTTAAAAACTAAATAAAATTAAATTGACCATGACGAAAAAATTGTTTTGATAATCCCGCCTCGGTTCCGTAGATAACTACGAATGAAAGGGCGAGGGCTTATAGCTGCTGAAAAGGAGGTATTAAAATGTGAAAACAAGACTGAGAAGTGTTAACAACTTCAAGAGGTCTACAGTGCAAAGAGCACCCCGTATCACTAGGAGGGGAGGACTTATAATAACATTGAGTGACAAGGGGGAGGGAGTCAACGTAAATTACCGTTTTGATGTCCCTTACGAACGAGAAAGGATGTGGGTCCCTCATCTTTACTTCGTCCACCGTTGCACCGAATCTTCCCCGTCCAGGAAGCAAGAGAGGATAGAAGAGCCTGGCACTCGTACCCTAGCGACAGTGATACTGTAACTCTTCTGTTAACGAGCTCATTGATATGACAAACAATAGAAGGGAATAATAGGAAGGGATAAACTATTTAAAAAAAGTAAAATTTATAACAATTCTTGTCCAGAAAAAGTCACGGCGCTATTTTCAAACGATTATGTTTGGACGAAGGTTAATAATCAGTCTTCGTAGAAAATGAATGTGCAATTTGAATTCAAAATGCTAATTACATTTGGAATTTGAATTTGGTCTGTTGTTAATTCATGAAAATATTCAAATAATTTAGAATGTAATAAGAGTTAGAAGACGATATATATTTATAACCCAGAATGTGTTGTAAGTTGTTATTGCCGCTTCCGTGCGACATCAGAAACTTGAGATATCTCTACGGCAACCGTATACACTTTATGTTATCAGCATGTTTGACCTTTATCTCCGTTTTATTCATCGGGATGTGCTCCTATATAGCATAATCTCAAAACGCAGACGTAGTGCACCAGGTATCGTTTAAATCGATATCTCACATTTCTAAATCCGCCAATTCCATCGTAAGCTCTAACTTGACTAGATGTCATCGGCCATGGAGCAAAGTAACGTCTCCGCCTGCCAACCCAAAGGTCGCAGGTTCGATTCCCACCTATGAGGGTTTTCCTCCAACAAGGGCTTGTGTGCAATTTTATCAGTTGTTATATCATTGTTCAAAGTCCGATGTAAAGGCCGAAGTGCTGTTTTCGGGCAAATGCAAAATAAATAAGTAAATAAATAGATGTGGAACAGCTGGCAGTACCAGCTCTTTAAAACATCAAAAATTACCTCCTTGTACAATACTAGGTATTTCCTCTAGTTTGAAGTTTTTGGGATAATAATAATTTTATGAGCACAAAGATCTTCCGCTTCTTTCAAAGATACAGTAGAAATCAGAATAAAGTCACTATGGTAGACCTAACAAAACCATGGTTATTTTGCATTTCATTTTATAACCCGGAAAAATTCACCCTAAATTAACAACAAAGCTAAGTGCGGTATGTTTTAATACTGAAGCATCTTGCAACGAATCTTAACACGTCTATCGTCAGGGGTTTAAGGAATTGCCATCAGGAACTTTGAGACCTCCGCATCTTCCTTCTGCATTTAAAAGTTTTCCCTAGCACAACAGACTGCCTACGTTCCTCTCAAATCCTCCAATAAAAGTGTCGCGCCACGACCTTCTCTCCACGACTTTCTCTCCCCTCAGACACTTTCGATCGCCCTTGACCCTCTCTGGGCTCTATTTCTTGGTTGCGGCCGCGCGTTATCGCTCTCTCGTGCACAGCCTCAATAAGCCACATGTACTTGCTCCCTCATCTATACCGAAATGACAGCTTTCGAAGGATAACTATCAATGCGCCAGGAAACGATACTGAGCTATAATTGACTTTTGGGAAATACAAAAAAAAATAATGGAATTTAAATTACATTGGAATCCGTAAATTCGATAATAAACCACTCAGCAGTCAAATTGCATGCATATTGAAACATCCCAGCGTCACAAGAGGAAGGTCTACCTTTAAATATTTTTACGGAGTGTTCGTAATAGCCAGATGTATATAACGAAAGGGCACACGTATCACGAATTCTGTGGTGTTTAACCTTAGTTTAATTGTGATATTTATTTGTAAGAGTTGAGCAGTTTTCGGCTTACAAAGGGACTATGAGATTTTTAGCAAACAATAGCACGCGGCAAGAGGGATTACATTATAAATGAGTGTTTTAAAGAGTCTGCAACGATGTTCCATAGTTATTCAAAGATGAATGTTCCAGTGAGTTTACGAATTTCTTGAAAAGGATTTAGTCCCCTTTACTTTAACTTGACCTCTAACAATCAATCAATAAGTCCCCCAATTCAGTTAAGTTGGAAAGACTAGCGTATTTTAGAGTCATGGGTCGTGGGTTCGAACCTACTCTTGAACGTGGATGTTATAAAACCAGGTGTTTCAGCCACTGGGAAACCAAATGTGAAGCCGAGTAGTTTATCAAATACCAAGAGCTTACGAATCACTAGTGGCTCAAGGCAAGCAAAAAAGATTATCAGTGAATTGATTGATCATTCATTGATCACGGGCAGTTGGTAAAAACAAATCTCCTATGAGCGATATTTATAACCTGAACCGACTTAACTGGGTTCTATAAAAGCCTAATTGAAGTTGCTCTCATCTCGACGGAGCCATCGCAGTCATTTTCTCCTTTCAGTGAAGCGTGCAACCAGGTGATCATATCCGATTTCGAACCCGGGAAAAATATTCTCTCGTGATCATAACGAGGGATGAGGATGATGAACATGATATGAGGGATGAAGAGAGAAAGACAAAAGCAAACACGGGAAGAGGATGGATGATAAAGTTTGACGAAGGGTGGTAAATGAGTATGAGAAGTAAATTACTGTCTATTCCACTCCAAATTATCCTGCCAATCAAGCTGAGGGCGTTTGGCAGGTGATGTCAAAACACTCTTTGGCAGAAGTTAGGAAGCGAGAGGGAACAGGTGTGGAGAAATCAGTTCAAGTTTAAAGGAGGAAATTATTACCGCGCTTGAGCCTCAACTGAAGACATATTAGACAGGCGAGTGGGGTGAAGTGTAAAAATTAGATTCCGTCGTACAAGAACGAAGACATTCAAAAATCTACCCTTTTAAAGCTTACATCTGTGACGAATGTACACTTATATTAATATTGCCAGCAGCCTCCACAAGGGCACATGGTAGGAATTATTTGATTGGTTACTCGACATAAAGTAAAAAACATTAAAAATATCACGAGGATCATAACTATAATTTTATTGGGATAGATTTTCACTATTCATTTAAATTAACATTTTGATTAAAATCCTTGAACGTTTAAATTTTAATTCTTCCCCAAGGACGCATAAATGTACCCCGTGCAAGATGGACCTAATTTCTTGCAACTCTTTCGTAATATTCCACTAAACAAGTTTAATATTAGATCAATTTTTGCTCATTATAATTCACCGTAAAATATTATTTAATAAAAAATATTGTTTAATATATTCAGTCTAGAAAGAGGCCGTAAGAAGCTCAATTTATTCTTTTCAATAATTCGCCGTGTTAAACGGCTGCTGGCGCCTCTTAAGTGTAAATGAAATAAATATATATCGTATATATAAACAAATATATATACATATAAACGAGGGTGGTCTGAAAACCACCCATGTATATATATTGCATTGGAATGGACTTCTATGCACCGGGACATATGAGTCAATTTGTTTGTTCCTGGAGCACATGATTTTGAGCCCAGAATCTCCGTACGGCCTTCCACGAGATCTGTTTTAAGTAATGTTTTTGCAACAGGTTTTAAAATATATTGAAATTTAGTTTTAAATTTATTTATATCGGTCAAAATAACTTTACAGCTGTAACTACGTCTATTCATACAGTATAACGCATACGTGCAATTGCAAATAAAGCACCGGTGAACGAGTAATTTAGACGATTTTCATCCCATGACTTAATCTGCGAGACGCCAATAACAACACTAAGGTAAGTGTAACTAACTCGTACGTTTTCGAATTTACGTTGGTCAAGCCACCACCTTTCTCAAGGAAGGAAGGAGTTCCTTCTCCATCTTGTGAATGTGTGTATGTATGTATGTGTGTGTGTGTATATATATATATATATATATATATATATATATATATATATATATATATATATATATACATATATATTCAATCCATACGACTAGCTCAATATTTGCCTAAGTTCTATTCCCTCGCCACTATAATATTAAGACTTCTGACGTTCTCATTCAACTATAAGCTTCATACACAATTTAATACATCTAAAATATAGGTGCATTAATGTGAAATATGTAACCACATTTCCACTATTGTTTTTTTACTGAAATTTTATGCTTCACCAACCTATGGAAATAAGGTGCATATCATCATTTAATATACAATACGGAGGTGAGTTTTCCAGGGTAAGCGCAGATCACCCGGGATACCGGTGCCGGGTTTGAATGTCGCCTCTGGCATATTTTTCTACGCACGAAGAATTATCCTGAACTGAAATTACCGTGAGACCGTACGACCTGAGCCGCCGGTAAGCCAAAAAAATCTCTCGTTACTACTGCTCCGTCATGTAGGCTAGAAGAAGGTGGAAGCCGACTGTTTGTGCATGAGGAATAAAATTTTGAATCAAGCTGTAGGAGGGTCGACGCCGGAAGGCTGGAGTGAAGGAGACGGCGGGAGATGGAGTGAGAACAGATGGAGTAGAGAGACGGCGAGGATGGAGGAGGAAACGGATATTGCCGGAATATGAGTGAGGACCGGAAAATGATGGGATAGAAGGGGAACGAGGACTTTCCGGTGATTCGAGAACCTTTTTCACCACCAATACCAGCATTATCGGATACGGGAGGATTCTGAGACCGATGCGTCTGGGCGTGTGAGAGAGGGAAGTCGACGGAGATTTATGAGTGTGTGTGTAGAGCGTAATGAGATGAACGGAGAACTAGATTTGCATAGAAAAGGAGTTATTCATGAATATAATCATGAAAAGGTAGAAAAAGAAGAACATTTATGCCCGTGTCCAATCATGTAATAACCACAAAATCAGTGGTCCAGGATGAAGGTAGCAAACTAGTAGCAACAGAGTTTTGTATTCGTACACGCAAAAACTGGCTGCAAACGACAATAAAAAACAGAAGGGTCTTACTCTCGGACAAGTGAATAGGACGAATATAAATTTCATTTTCGCTCTCATTTAATTAAAATGTCATTGAATGAGAATGAAATGGAAAAATGAAACAATTTATGACCACTATGATACTCATCTCATGCTATCATACTAATGCAACATGATATCGAGAACGTATTGTAATTGAAAACCGTATTATCACAAAATATTTCGTAAAAGAGTTCAAATTTCATTACATCAACGAAGTTTGATCCAGTCGAAGTTTTTCCTCAAATACATAATCATTCACACAACTTACTTCGCCCTGTCAGCTTTTTGTTAGTACGAAAAGATTAGATGCCTATTTGAGAAAGGGCATAACATTTACCCATTTTTTATCGCATCGGTAGTATTTTTATACAGGAAAGAGCATCAAGCGAATGGAAAATTGATATTCTTCGTAACTCAGTTATTCATTCATACTCATATGATTGAAAGTAATGAATAGGCTTTTAATGGGATTATTTTACCAATGTTCAAATAAATCTCTTTTACGAACTCTTAAATATAGCCACACATTCACTGTGGAGCAAAATTTCACATTTTAAATATTTTCAATTGAGCACAATACTTAGGTGTATACTTAGTAAATATGTAGGCCTGCAATATGTTCACTGATCTACAATTCTATATCAATAACTTCCTATCGTCTTCCTAAATCTTTATGTTACCCGCAAAAGGGTAAAAATCCAATATCACGTCGAAGAGAAAGTTTATAATCTTAGTTCTAAACAATGACCACCAACGAAGAGTCATCTACGCACGTCAGAGATGACCTAGTGCTGCTCCCTATTCTACTCTTTCAACGTCTTCTGGTTTTCATATTTATTCACCTTCATCTCTACCTAAGTGCACTTGTTAGAGTGAACAAATATAGGGTATTTTTTATTATTTTTCCCACTAGCTTTTCCTTCATCGACTATCTTCATCGAAGCATCGTATATCATCATGTTATCGAGAGCTGATTCTTTTGATTGGTCTTCAACTATTCTTTACCGATGCGCAATTATTATTCTATCTGTGTTATCTATTTTCCATTTGCATAACTAGAACGTGAAGTCACCAACGAAAGTGCCATTAGATATTTGGATACATCAAACCATAAAATATCAATGAAGCTCGAAAATTTAATTCCTTATCGCATTAATTCATAAAATATTTCTTAAATGTATATTTACTCTTTTCAAGTTCCAAAAATGCATATTCTGCGATATTGACTACACGAAAAATATTTGAATGATCATAACAGCACATTTGGATTAAAAAAGACGCATAATAATATAATAGTCAGATATATATATATATATATATATATATATATATATATATATATATATATATAACACTTTTTGAAAGACTCACGGACGTGAATAATAATGTATAACACTTAGCACTAGTGGACACAGACAAAAACACAGAAACACACAAAAAAAAAACTCACTATTTTTCGAATTTTCGGTGGTCGTTGCCACCTTTATCAAGGAGGAGAGGGACAGAACTATATATATATATATATATATATATATATATATATATATATATATATATATATATAGATAACATAAAAGTCTGAGTCATTGAACGTTCAGTCTGACGTATAGGGATTACACAACCGTTAGTTACCTCAATGAGAAACGAAAACTTCAAAAAAATATCTTTCTTACGCTAACGCTATACCAATATTACTCAGGAAACCACCTCAAGTATTATGTCAAAGTGACATTGATATGTTTTGACAACCTTCCGATAGAAGGGCTTTTTTATGGATGGCTTGCCCTCACAAAATATACAATGGAATAAATTAACATATAAACAATACCTCCATCCTCCTGATTGTCCGCAGATGACTTCAGAATCTTGCATTTCGCCACCAAGTATATCCATTGAAAGTTCACTCACAGCCAATATCACTGAATTCCCAACGTCACCTAATCAACATAAAATAAAATAAATAAATAATACTGTGTACTCACTTAAATATAACCTTGTATGAAACAACTGGAGTTATAATTATGCATTAAAATTATAAATGAAATATTAATTAAATGCAATAAAGGTAGTTAAAGGATTGTCCAAGGTATGTAGAAGGGTTGTCCTCAACAATTCATTTCAAGATACCTTAAGCATCGAAACAGAAAAAGCTTCTCTGGAAGCTGAATTTGCTTTTAAACTGGTGTAACCACGAGTTATAAGACAATAATACTCGTAAATCTACTGGATGTCTATCTTTGGAATTTTAGAACTAATTTTTTTCTTTCATAATTCTTTTAATGTGAAATTTATACGGCCGTAGTTTATATAGTGCTGCTCTATAGCAGAGTCTTCCCTTATTTCCATGACTAGATTGAAATATATCATTTTGCATTTTAGAGAAACTAAAACCATGGCTAGAAAAGTCAAATGGAATAAACTTAAATTAAAAATTAATTTAATTTGGAACCAACGACGGAGGATGAAAGACAGTTGGTTTCTCCTACCAAAAACGAATAATTCCAGAAGGTAGCAACATAAGGGGTCAATAACGCTTCCAGAAAAAAATCGATAACACGCCACCTCTCCCCTACTTTTACTAGTGATAAACATGTACCATGTTTCGCCGTAAAAATGTATCTCGTCCTGAAGAAGTATCCAGCAGAGAATAATAAACGTAGGTGGTACTCACTTCTGACGCGGAGAACCCAAGTACTACTACGCAAGAAATAGATGGGCTTTAAGCAAGCCACTAAACAAAATTATAATTTAAGTCGAGTCTTCACAAAAAGTGTGAACTTGATGCACCTAAATCTCACGCCAAAATGATGCTAGACAGCAGTAGGTGTGACGACTAGATATTTAATTAATTTAATTACGACGTTTAAATGTGCAAAGACAATACATATTGAAACATGTAATAATACAAGCGTAACTTTGCAAGTGTTTGTGATATTCGATGAATTTATCATCTTGTAGCTACAAAATAACAAATAACATTTTCTACTCTCATTCTTTTGTTCTCATCGCTGACTCTCCAACTGATATAAAGGTGAAGTTGTAAATAACATTATTACACGGTATCATCTTGGCTTTTAGAGGAATACAGATATAATGTATTATTTACATTAACTACAGTTTCCGTAAAATATATATATTTCTTTTTTGTGCAAAATGAGCTCGTAAGTTATCTGTTAGTTAGACTCCATCTTACAAACCTTTGAAGACAATTCCTTTGTGAATAAGAGACGGAGTGACCTAATCCTTGATTAAAATTGGGGGCATACATATAGTGGAACACTGAATGCAAAATGATGGGTTCTATTAAATTTTCGGATTCGTATACATATGGTTTGAAAGATCATTTAGACGAAACAGTAGAATAACTGACACTTCCGTCATCAACTGCCTAAAGTTTTCTCTGTATTATTCCTTTCTGCTTCAAATCTCGCCTGGTTGTGAAAGGCTCTTTAAAAGTTTGTAGATAAGGTCGAAAAAATATACTCGTCAACCTTTTATTTTCTTATTATCTTGCAGGTACCCTTATTGCTATTCGCATATTAATCAATGCTTCACTTCAGCACTTCATTTTTTCAGGAAAAACCCGTGCGGGTTTAATTTGTTCAACAACGCAGACCGAGTTACCTTAAGGCCGTCGATTGCATTTTGTAAAAATTAATCTAGTGAGAATTTAAAAAAATACAGCAATAAAAATAAACAGTAAGTCTCTCTTTAACGAAATAATCAGTAAAATATCTAAGAACTTAATTATTTAAAGACATTCAAAATCGCATTCAGTTTTTTATAACATTTCTTTCCTGTTACTTGGTAAAGATCATTAATACCATTCAGAATCCAGATGAATGCATTTATTTTGACAAGTTATTTTGATTGGTTTATACTTAAAATATACAGTGATTAAAATTTAAATATAATGTATCATCTTCATTACGATGAAGAATTAACAGAAAATGCTAAAGGTATTTTTCAAATGGCAGGCATATTCCTTGAAATCGAAGAATAAAAGTTCAGAGCATATTGTACGATTGTATGATTGTGCTGCAAATGAGAAGACATTCACTGTATTTTCTTTAACAACCAAATGGCTCCAGAGCACGAAACTTTGTGAATTACGTAAATCAACTCAAAAGTAATAACAGAATCTCTCATTTTATTTTTTGCTATCAACTAATTCATGAAAATTAAAAATTACATGGTGAATTCAGGCAGTGTATGTGAGAATATATGAAAAATTCAAACATCGAAAATGTCAAAGTCATTAAGGGAAATTAGTCTTTCCACTTTTAGGAGTCGTATATTGTGATTAAGATATCCGCTGAATTAATGAAGATGAATAAATGCATTACAATGAGTTTGGTACAAAAATTGTTTTAAATTAAAAAGTCACAGCTGGATATTCTTGCTAGATCTGCATTTAACTTTCAACGAAACGATGCTTGGGGCCCAATAGGCCTTCGACTAATCCCTAAATGAGCATTTCTGAGAATAAACTCCTGAGAACTGAAGAGGGGTCTTAGGAGTTTTGAAATGGTATTTCAAACCATATCACATGTGTCCTCGCCTAGTAAGGATGAGATTAAGTAAAGTAATCCACATAGGTAATGGAGTATGATAAACGAGGGAGTAGCGCTACTTGGCTATGGTGAATCTCATGAGCTAGGGACAACAGAATACTCGTATATGACCGCATTGCTATAGAACTCCATAGCAGGTCGCTTTAATTGTTTCCTTCAAAAATTGATCATATTTTTGTAAGTGACTTTGAGATCTTCGTAAATTTATTGATTTTTCAACTTTCTCCAGCCCTGAAGCCATCAGACCCCTGTTGATTAGGTAAGGAAATGGGTTGAGTATTTGCTCAGGATAGTGAGGCCTTTTTTTGCACAATGACCGAGTTAGTTGATCATAGTTTTCGCAATTGGTGTGCGGTACAATGTAACACTGCCCCGATTTTTTGGGCACTATTCTTAAATAAAGTTCTCATACCATGACCCTAATTCTTCCTTTTTTGCCTAAATAGTACCGCATACATTTTCATATTCGAGAGTTAATCATCACCTTGATGGTGGTGAATTTTTTCGCGTAAATTCCAAAAAAAAATTCGTGATCCAAGGAGGGAGGGGAACTGCCCCTTCAATGGTCACGCACGTGATGGTCGTGGCCAAGCTACACCATTTCTCTCACAATGATCCTTTAGAATCAACAAGAGGGAAATGCAACGGACGCATTTTCCAATTTTTCGCTTGTACAGTTCTACCTAAAGCTCACAGTGCCATTTTATGTAAGTTTGCCAAATAATTTCCTCGACTGTCCTCGTCCCCATCCCCATGATGCAGCAACGGGCAAAAAAATATAAAATATACAACAGCGAAAACAGTTGGTACCCCATCATCACGCTTGAGCACACCAATTTGTTTATTTAATCGAGACGGGACAGGAGAATACACCACTCGGCGGCACGTGTAACTTAAGTCTCCTCCATAATATATTTTACCACACGCTTTGCCGACATGTTCGTGTCCCCCACCGTTACGCTGTTGCTGCTGATGACGATTGTTTTATACAATTTTTTTCCAAGAATATTTTTCCGCAAACTCTGCGAGCGAAGTCAGCAGCAGACGGACATTTAAGCACGCGCCGCGAAGAGGGCCGGAGGTGCTCGAGGCGGTGGAATGTCATCCGAGAGAAGAAACTTTATAAGCAGCGGTTGACGTCTGAGAAAACGTGGATCACAAAGGCTGACATGAAAGGAGAGAGTTTGAGAATGGAGGTGGTTGGGAGAGAAACAAAAGGGCGCAAGTTCTCCCTTTCTCTCTTATGGAGGGAGAGGACCAGAATTGGAATGCGGCCCGAGGCGAAGATTACTACTCGAGGCTTGCTCTTTTCATTTCCAGACGAAAAAATACGATGCTGCTGCAGCGTGCTCGTACTTGATGCCGGTATCGCATGCGCTAAACCACTGATGGCTGGTAAAACTTGTTCACTCCAACCTAATCTGTCAACATAGCCGAGTGTATTACTCCAATATGCACTATATCCTGATAATGTAATTCTCATTCTTAAATTTTTACTTGGTTATTCGTGAAAGATAATATTAACAATTTATATGCAATTGAAATTTTCAAAGTGAAAATATTCAGATCATCAAATATGGACTAAACGTAAATTGGTATCCATACTTTCCAACAACACAATAGTGTTTTTTTTCGGAACAGAAATGTGTGCAATAATCGATAGTTACACAATGCTCTAGAACAAATCAATTGGCTTTAAAACATCGTAATCGATATTGTTCCAGACTTCGCGAGAGTCGTATAAAGTTTCAATCGTTCGTTATGGATATAAACCTTCCGTGCAATCGAAATAGGAAGTTTGTATATAATGACATCGCCTGCTGCAAAAAGTTTGAATTTTCCATTTCAAGCGTTTAAGAATACTTTTCAGATCAGCGAGAACTGTCATAAAAACGTGTTATCTATTCTCACGGACGTAGCCTGAGATTGAGACTGGGTTATATGGGGTAAACGGGCAACTATTACGAATCAACCATTACAGACACGAACATGCCACAGTTTAAAATAGCACGTACTCAAGTAAAAGGTCGAACTGCTACAAATCAGTGATGACGCGATCATCGATACAGCTTCAAATATTATAAGAATAATTCTTTTTTTCATGGAAATACCACTTTTATGAGGAGGAGAATAAAGTTTCCCAAGTAATTGCAGCGTCGGAGTGATAGCACATGCGAGACACCGAGAAGGGACTCAGAAATAGTAAGATAGGGGAAACGCTCCACTACACGAGTTTAGCGTGCGGCCTGCGTTCCGAGTGAGCTCCGTGTACACGTGAGGGTGACTATTATCCACGTCAAGCTGTACGCGATGCAAACCTTACGCGCGGCTATTACCATGTTTCCCTTGAAATCCCATGGTAGAACTCCTAGGATGACCCATTAAACTCCCGGCTCCCCCTGCGCTGCAGCCAGCATTTTAATGAGGGTTTGTGGATGGATTACAATGTCACGCCATTGGCTCGAGGAGAAGATGGTGTCGTCACCTCTCGCCAACGCCAAATCACACGAACACAAGCACACACCCGACTACCCTTCCAGTGTGCGGTGTTTAACGGTAACGCTTGCAGTGCAAACGCGGAGGACTTATTCAATGCACGAGATTAAGCGCTCTTGATTGGGGTGCCCTGAAATCGATGGTTTACAATTCACGATAGCGAAAAATGAACTACAAGAAAACGAAACAGATAAATTGTATGTCGTCGCCCCGAATAATTACTCGCTAAAACTATGCGTAGGCAATTAAGTATCGCTAAGTAGATTCAGGCAGGATCACTTTGTTTATATATATTTTCTATCACTGTGGCGTGACAATAATCACAAATACGGAAATAAATTAGTATTGACGATTATTATGGAAATAATAGCAAAATTGTAGTGGTGAAAGTAAAATAAAAATTTTAACACTTCAAACAAAATATTCTGACCCGTTTATAACAGATAACTTAAAATGGCTTTGGTAAATATTTTAAAAATAAGTTACAAGGATTTACAACAAACCCCATTGTGATATTAAGGAAAATACTTGAAAATTATACTGTTTTGTCTAACTAGATTTGATATGTAAATATATTCCATCAAAATTTCAACGACATTGCACAGAAAGGAAATGGCACAACGGAAAGGTTAGAATAGGGCTAAGGTTGTAATAAATACTTACAAAATAAAAAAATACTTTAGCAAAAGGTAGAAAATAGTTTCGAGATAGATGGATAGTTATGATAACCTTAATAAATACTCAGTGATGAAACTAACAGAGAATCAAAAAGATCAATAAATGGTATGTGAAAAACCCTGGGTATATTCAAAAGCAAAATTTAATAAAAATATCTGAGGAAGCCCTTGACATTACCAGTATACGTCCGAATAACACATACCATATTATGGCAACGGCCAACTGTGGAAGCCTTTAAGGCAAATTAAAGACGCAATTGTGCAGTCAGTAAATATAGCCAACATTCAAAGTAAATGTTTCCAAAGTATCTTCACTGGAAATATTAGAACATCAAACTGCACCCCTAAAACATTGAGTTCCCATTGGAGCAACATTCCATTGCAAAAGAAAGAAACTTACTGAAACTCGAGAACAAAACAATTAAGCCAAACACATGGAGTTTAACTGAGTGGACCGCATCTTACCTAAAGAGTACATTAGGTAAGATTACAACACGGTTAAGTTTCATAATGTTGGAAAAAGCTGCCACCGCTGCTAGTTAAAAGGTTGATATTTAGAAAGAAACCCATTTCACAGTAAGAACGCACAAGGCGGAAGCGAACACGGATTTGGAAAACCATATTATGTTAAAACACAGTTGACTTTTTTTTAACGCCCTTATACGACAGACAAACAGCCACACACGATGAATTTTCGGATTTCAAGAAAGGGTTCGTTTCACCACACAATGTGGGACACAGATAAAACGTATGCCATTAATGAGAATTATTGAATGGATTTCAGAAATATCATTTGTCACTGACTGAAAATCTGTCATGATGACATTAACTTGACATCTAGACTCTAACTTGGTATAAGTATTATCAAGATTGCAAAAAGGAAGTGTAAAAGGCAGAAAAACTTGATTATTTTTCAACGAAAAGGCAACACATGGAAAAATACTTGTACAAGTAGATGGCGGGGTTAATTCCTGGTCATTAACGCGCTATTTCAAACCAATGAAAAGGATTGGGATTTAATAATAAGAATCGTGTAACGATTAACTTTTGTCGTAAACGAAAGTGTAAAAACTACAATGGATAGTATTTTTTCTAATTAAAATTAAAATATTTCTAAATTTCAATACAATTCACGCTTAAATCTTATGCGTTAAGTATAAGTAACTTGGAACAAGTTAAGTGTCTCTCGAGCGCCTTTCGTGGGGCACAAACGTAAAAAGAATGTGTAGGCCCGCCATAAAGGAACTGGTATTCATTATATGAGATTAACGAAATTTCAATGGAATAATAAAGAGAAAGTATTACTTCGCGAAATTAATTTTTAAGTAAATTTTTGAGTTCATTTTCATGGAATAGATAAAATTTTAAGAATAAATTGCAGGATATGAGAAGTATTGCCGTGACAAGAATGTAGGTTTTGATTTTGGATCACGTCACATATACCTAATTATATTATATCATACGCTAAAGTCATAATATCCCCTGCAATACGCTCTCAAGTCTCAGGGGTATGATTTTATGCAAATGTAGCTATATTTATAAACAAAGGTTATATGAGCTATGCAGAGTAGGAAAAGATAAAAGAGAATGCTTGGCGTAAAAGTAAAATATTTGAGTTTATCTTCCTTTCGCATCGACTTCTTAGACCTTCATGAAGACCGTACAGGAAAAGAAAAGGTGAGCCACTGATTTCTCCGCAGTTTGAAAAATCAGTTACGTACCAGAATCGCCTTTAAGAGTTATGAATTTACCAAAAAAATGTTTCAGTAATAATTTGCATGCGATTTAGGGCATAGGTAAAAATGGAGAAACGAGGGTTGAACACAGATATCACTGAAAAAATAATCTCAATGCTAACACTTTTTCCAGTGTGAATTGGAGGGATTTTTTATCTTATTACACGCTTTAAAATTTTAAAGCACTTTCAATTCAAAGCATATTCAACCATGCAAGATTTAAGTATTGAGGCAAAGGATTTAAAAAATCTAAAATTCGAATTTGATTGTGGATGAGGGCAGGTAATGCTTCGCTAGAAGGGTGGGGATTAGAATGGTTTCTAACTAAAACGACCCCAAAATGGTAGCAAATAATTCACGCCACAGGCTTCTCCGTCTATAGTCGCCCTTCGTGTGCATTTAATCCACATTCTGTAAGAGTAAAATTATTTCTTAATCTCAAATAAAAATATTTCTAAATCTCATAAATCGCATTTTAAAGCGCGACTCAATGTTACGCTGAGAAACAATAAAGGAATTATCCGTCATGGCCAAGCTGTTTCCCGAAAATTTCTCCAATTTCCCAGTTCTTTGGGGGAAAATAAAACAGTCAATTAATTACCCTGAAGGTGCACGGTGATTTTAAACCACATGACAGCCCATATAAACCAAAATTCATGTGGAACACGATACGCCTGAGTAAGCGCGGAACTGGTGATTATATGCGGCTCGAACTCATGGCACCAAAAGGGGAGGGGAAGAAATGACAAGGAGAAATGAGATTTTGAGAAGTTCTTTCAACAGACTCCGTGGGAGATGGGGGAGAGAGAAATGGCGTTGGCCATAAGCGTGACCGAGGGTGCACGTGACCATCTCACCGAAAACAATTCCGCTAGTATTTTGAAGCGTCTATCAACGTGTTATCTACTGGCCTGTAATTCCATATTAGCGCTTTCGTCAGAACACTGAAAGAGATAGTGAGTAAGCGGAAAAGGTTGATCCCGATGGCAAAAGACGGGAGTGATTCTAACAGTAGAAGAGAGGGGCCTTCTTTTCCCACCCTAAATAAACGAAACCAATGGATCTGAAGGTGGGAGAGTACCTTCGCCTACTAGTTCTAAAGGCATGGTTGTAATACCGCTTTCCATCATGCATGTAGTGTTGCGACATGCCGTTTTCGGTAGTGTTAAGATAGCGACATTATCTCAACCCTCTTTAATTTTAACAGGCATTTTAATACTGCTTTGGCAAAGTACGACTTATAAAACCTTTTAAGAAACCATTTTTCACCAGAACTGCAAGCATAATAAGGGACGTATAAATTCAATAACATTCATCATCAATGTACAAGTATTAAGAAAATACCACTGAAGAAACATTTGCCAAATTTGTAGGGCTGATATACATAGTGGGTACTTAATCGTGTTATAAAGAAATATATCAGTCTTTGTTACTCTAGACCTTCCTTAAACAGTGGAATGCCAATTTTAAAAATAATTTTTTTTCGCTCGCAAACATTCTACTCAAATAGCTGTTTCGCCAAATGATTATCAAGCTAGCTCAATGCAATCTATAGAGTAGTGAGAAATAGCATGTTTAAAAAAAATTACTCTAATTAGGTGCAAATGGGTCAAATGAAAAGAAACTAATTAAAACATTACATGAATTACCAAAATAACCGCATTGAATATGTATCTCAATATACAGAGAATATGTGAACAAGCTAACAAAAAATTAGGATTTATTAGAAGAATATTGGGAAATGTCACGAAAAGATTTAAGAGTGATATTATCTTAGGCCTAATTTAGAACATGCGGCTAGTATATCGTCTCCTCATGAAGTTGAATTGATTGCCGAATTAGATCACGTGTAGCGTAGAGGAGCTAGATTTTTTAAATGTTGTTACCGCAAACTAAGTAAAGTATCAAAATTATTAGAAGAGCTAGGTCGAGAATCAATTACAGGACGAAAGTTACACGAAAGATTACATCTCTTGCATAAATTGGAAGGATAAATCTTTAGCGATGATGTTGAAAATGTATTATTATCCCCATCGTAGGGAAGATCACCTCAATAAAATTAGAGAGATTAAGAGTAGAACAGATAAATTTAAGATGTAATTTATACCACCAACGATAAAGGATCAGAATAACTTTGTCCGACCGCGGTAGAGTCGCATTCGGGTCAAAGGTAGTCAGATGTGTAATCACACCTATCTCATATCCTAGCGGTAGATAGCAGAGTACTATGTAATGTGATGCAAAAAAATATTGGCAAACAATATGCACTCTTAAAGAAATTGACAGGGATCCTGGCATGTAAACCCATACGCCAGGTAAGACAGTGGCGGGGTTGTACCTATTAGCAGTATATACCCCACACAGTCGTAAGGTTATCGTCTTTCTCGACATAGCTTTTACGGTGATAAGATTACAACCAGAATCATTTTAGAACCGGAAATCAATATCATCAGATATATACATATAAAGTTATTATTTATATATATTATTTTAAAAAAAGTAACTCTTCACATATGGTAGCATAAAATTTCATTCGCTGGCATTCCGCGTAAGCTTAATATCTCAAGTATGCTTTAAATATTCTAGGCGAAACATAGTAATAAAAAGTAGAAATTATAGAAAGATCATCCATTTCACTTTCACTTCAATTCCATCACTTCTTAATTCTGGGGCATCTACAGCAGCCCCCCTCCCCTCACGTTCACTCCCACAAAGGAGTAGTTGGAAAGAAGTATCTATTCACGACGAGAATAATGAGCGAGCTTTTTTAAGGGGCCAGTAGTTGAAAACTGCACCCAGTCAGAATTATTTTGGTTGCATCCCGGGAAATGCTGGGGCGTACTTGCGCAAACAAACAGGAAGGATCCACGAAATAACCTGCCCATCAAGAGAACGAAATGAAGTTTGGCAACAATACCGCTTCAGACCCCAAAAAAATAGAACATTCCTCCGCGCCGGAAATAGTTAAAGGGGTGCAGAAATGAATGACAGAAGAGACGACGACAAAGGTGAGCGAGGATGGTGAAGAGGACGAGGTCCGACAGAACGGGCAGAATGATGAGAGAAAAGAGCAGAAGAGGAACAACCTTTGCTGCGTACTTCACCCGGTTTGTAACAGAGGAAAGGAAAGCGGGATTATGGCGAGTGGCTGGGGAGGTGAGGGCAGGGGGAGACGATGCGAGGCAGTAACCACGCCAGCGGAATGAGAGAGGAAGACTGAGAAAAAACCCTATGGTAAAGATTTGAGGGGGAAACGTCCCCGTGTTTATTATGCTATGGGTGACTCGATCCGGAAGCAAACGACGCGCCCTATTTCTGCGTCCCGTGTTTACCTTCATTGGGCCTAAAACGGTCGTCTCGAGTGACCGATATTTTTAATGTCACTAACAGTTGCAACGTACGGGATAACCTCCGCATCATCTAGAACTCAACACACTCTCTGACTCACTTGTCGGAAAACGACTACGTGCTGGCATCGTCGTCTGATTTAATAATTAATCCTATTCTCGTTAGGGCAACAACGTTACCGAATCTATTTAGAATCCGTCTTCGCCAGCCAAATAACACATTGGCGAATCTCCAGGTGTACATACGGTCATGTTTGAATTTTCTTGATTGATAGCCCCTTTACCAAGAAACTTATTTCGCAAACAAGTAAATATTTGTAAATTGGCAGTTTGTAAAAAATCATATCTACGGGATTTCATTTATTCTAAACTTAATCTCATGCATCGTGAATACTAAATAATTGCTTCGATTCGAATTCCTACTTTGATTGGATGAACAAGAAAAGCCAAAAAATCAAGCTTCCTTTAATTTAACTACCTTATCTTACGTATCAACGTATTAGGAAGCTGAGGTGTTGGATTCAAAACCGATTGAAATAAAGCCCATTAGTTGACAATAGCATTCGTATCAGAAAATTCCAAACAATGTACTGCTAATTCCTATTATATAACTATGGCATCACTCTATCGTATAGCATAGTACAAATAAGACCGTTTCCAGATTTTAATGTTTTCTTTATCTCCTGGAAAACATATTATTCTAACTTCTAGATTAGTTTTTCATTTCAGTCAATGGAAAAAGTAAAAATAGAAATCAAAAATAAAGACAAAATTATAATGGACGGAAACAAAAACAAGCGAAGAAGTATTAGGCATCGTGGTGAAAGAGATAGGATGCTGCGGGAAATTCACATGAGGCCATAAAATTAAATGCAGAATACTACCTTGATCAAAAAGTTCCCGGAATAACCACCGTGTGGCGCTCCCATCGTTCCGATTTGAGTTCTGTTTTTTTTGTTAAATTGGTACATCTGTTGTTGATATTCCCTTTAAATCTTAGTGTCATAACTTGACATTTGCAAAAGTTACGTAGCCAAGAGTACATCTATCTCTGTGTGTGTTGGCGATTTTTTACAATTTCAGAAATGGATTTAAATTTGCAACAACGAACTTGTATTAAATTTTGCGTAAAAAACGGATTTAGTGGCGCACGGACGTTGGAAATGTTGGAAAAGTGTTTCGGCAACGATTCTCTAAAAAAAACGGTCGTTTACCAGTGGCACGAGCGGTTCAGAAGTGGTCGTGGGTCAATCGAAGATGATGAACGCAGTGGCAGACCATCGACATCGAAAGTCGGTGAAAAAATTGATAAAGTAAAAGAAATGTTGGTCAATAACCGCAAATTAACCATCAGAGAAATAGCGGAGGACTTGAACATTGCCTATGGATCCGCCCAAGACATTGTGGTTAATGATTTGGGTTTCCGTCGTGTAGCAGCAAAGTTGGTGCCAAAAGACCTCAATTTCATGCAAAAAAGAGACCGTGTTGACGTCGCAAAAGACATGATTTGCGAGGCTGAATCCGATCCCACATTCATCAAAAGGATCATTACTGGAGACGAGACGTGGGTTTATGAGTACTACACGCAATCCAGACATCAGGCAAGTGAATGGCGTTCACCAAATGAGCCGAGACCAAAAAAACCACGTCGTTTTCAGTCAAAAAAGAAGGCAATGCTGACGGTTTTCATGGATTACAACGGTGTAGTGCATCATGAATTTTTGCCAGAAGGCCAGACAGTAAACAAAGAGTATTATTTGGGCGTTATGAGACGTTTGCGTGAAGCAATTCGCCGAAAGAGACCAGAAATGTGGGCAGAAAACTCGTGGATTTTGCACCATGATAACGCACCGTCGCACAGTGCTATCATTATTCGTAATTTTTTGACGAAAAATGCAACAAATACCATCCAACAGCCACCGAATTCACCTAATTTGGCTCCCTGTGACTTCTTTCTGTTCAATCGAGTTAAAAAACCATTACGGGGAACGCGTTTTAGCAGCCGAGAGGAAGTAATGGAAAAATCGCAGGAAGCACTGATGGACATACCGAAAACCGAATATAAAAAATGTTTCGAGGATTGGATCAAGCGCTGGCATAAGTGTGTTGCAGTCGATGGGGTTTACTTTGAAGGGGACAATATAGATTTAGATGAATAAACTTGTATTTTTAATTTTCTGAATAAATTCCGGGAAATTTTTGATCAAGGTAGTATTCCGATTGACGCTCGAAAGATGAAGACTAAGATAAGGGAAGTACGTTAGGCAATCAAAATAGGGAAGGAAAATGATGATCTTTGGTAAGGAATTAAGGAAAAAAAGTAAGCGAAATTGAAGAACAGTTTTATACACTCTAAGTTGTAAGTTTGTGCCTTGTTAAGGGAGACAAAAATGTAGGGGCAGTGTCCATCAAAACCAACTAACATATTGCAATAAATAACCAGGAACCATTAATAAATTTCGTTAACGAACTTCCTGCCTTTACTTTAGCTCCTATCCAACAATTTTCGTCAAAAACGTAAGGTTAAAATTTACGAATAACCTAAAATAGCATATTGAGATGTCCCGGGTGGAATGACACCGATATCTACCGAACGAGAATTATTTCAATTAATTGCAAAACAATCTTCCCGCCATCCTTCAGACTCCCAGTGATAGCTTATTTATTCTCTGTGTTTTCTCAGAAATGCATAAGAACTGTAGTTCAATTCTCCGTTCAAACGACAGATTTTCACGTTATAATCTATTAAGAAACTTCTAATTAGGGAACTTCAGCACTGAGTCATTATTGAAATTAATAAATTGTCATGTTAAAGATCCGTTATCAGGTTCCAAAGAGTGGCAACATTTAAAATAAGATGAGAAAAAAAGGCTTGTTTGAGTGCAGCGAAAAGATCAATTTATGCTATACGTAAAACGTTAAAGTTGATTCTAAAATTAATGAATAATTGGACGCATCGATCTAAGGCTACTTCTTAAGACTAACCCCGATATCGATTTTATTTGCACGTCCATTCCACACCCACTCTCCCTTTATCTTTCCTCTGATGAAGTTAAATTCTCCTCACTCAATAAACCTTCACATTGAAATCTCCGAACGACGGAGACTTAAAATGGGATAAATGATTCGGATAAAAAAAATTAACAGATTCACGAACTAAACGAGATAAAGTATAAAATACGATAAAATATAAAATATCGGATATTCCAACGGAAAAAATTGGCATTGGATTACTAAGAGAAATTAAAAACAAACTAAAAGGAAACTAAATCTGAGGAAATGCAAAATGAGAAAAAAATGGAACAGCCTGGGAACAACGACCAAATGCAGGAAAGACAGCGATATTAAATGAAAAGCGGGGAAAAAATGTAATCATACAAATGATGGATTAAAAAATAAAAAAGGCAAGGATAATAACAGATATAGCATATCCATCCATTATTTATGCGTACTCTCCAGAAAAATGGAAAAAAACTATGAGACTCAACAATTTTTCAAGAGTTAAGAAAATGTGTTGGACTAAACCAACAGAAATTACGTCATAATATTAGGAGGAGATGTGAACGAAAGAATATGAAATTTACCGATCGGCAACATAATGGAAAATAGTTAGATACCAGAATTAACACTTATGGTAAAATATGGCTACCCCATGAAGAGTGAATATAAATTTTTATTCCCATAATTAAATTTCAAAAATTTAATTTAATGCTACACAGTTCGCTTAATTTGTAATGAAAGTGTGCTATATGTTTTATTGATTTGATTGACTCCTGCACTGCGTCAGTGGCAACCGTTGCAAGGTGAAACGTTCAGTTGGCCTACGGAAACGATACAAGTTATACGCGATGCAACATTGAAATTTTACTTTCACCTGATCTAACCGTCAGCCAGGACATGAGGTATGCCATAGGAGACTTATGGAAAATCTGTTCTTCCATATAGTACAATTTGAGTTGGTTTAAAAAATGAGAGAAAAGGACAAGGAAGAGAATCAAATCTCGGTCTAGGTGGTGAATGATTTTCACGTTTTGAAATTGTTGCAAAGTTAATTTAATACGACATTTCCCAATCGCCGGGCAGGGGATAGTTTTTTATTGCTATATTTAATAGATAACATAGGTATTATTTTATGGTTGTAATCCCAAATTTTAGTACATCGATCAAAATTTTATCAGATTCCGTAAACTTATTATTTCTCATCTTCATGATCTTTCAAAGATTCGGTCGTGACGCAAAAATTGGAAAACCATTCGGTGGTAATGAGTTATCAAATACCTGTGGATTCTTTCTCTAATTCCTATACTATCAATACTATTCATATTGTTACCTTGTCCCATTCATACATTAGAAAATAGTCGTTTCTCTCATTAGCTATATTTTAGCCGCTGGTAAGATGTGTCCCATCAATGTCTTTCAACGTTCCCTGACCTCGGTCTTCCCGGCCAGTATTTACTTTTAGAATTTTTCCAGGATAAATGATTGGATACATCGAACGCTATAAATAATCATACATGTATTGTCTATTAATTCCCGGCCAGGAGCCGCACGTGCCTTGAAACGAGAGAAAATTTATTAAAATCTGTTATACGTTTAACATTTGGAAAAGCGTTATTTTGTCGAACCTAACATTACATCACATTGAAAAACACCATTTTCCACCATCTTGTAAATAAACATAACGATTAAGTACTCGTAAACCAACATTCCGCCGAGTTCTTCATATTTTGACAAACACACAAATAAATGTTTGCAGTTATTATTCGACAATACAACCAACTTAACTCGCCCTGTCGAGAGTGAGTACAGCTTTCTCCTGGGATTTTGGCGAAGTTACTGTATTCACAAGGGTCCATTTAGTTGTAATTTTATGACGTATATTTCGTAATAACAGTAAACACCTCTTGAAGTTCTTTGGTCAGCATCATTTCACAATTTCGTCGTCTACAAAAAAAGAACAGTGTACTAAATCCTCTTCCTGTGCAAGTGATTTCTTCTATCTTTAACTGAATCCTAATGCTCAATCATCGAAAGTATTTGCGTACTTGGTTCCGACTAACAGCGAGAGGCCTTCAACTAAATCTCTTGCACTCGACTTTAACCAAAAGAATTACGGAAATGAAAGTCACTTACTAAAGATCAGCAGATGGAGATGATACTATTTTATAAGAAAACAACAGTTCCATTATTTTGTAAGTCAAGAGTTGTAAACAAACATAGCGAACAAATGGACATAATCAATGAGTAAAGAAGGAAGTAGAGAAACAAAATTTGAAGAAGGGGCATAAGATATTGCTACAGCAGGAAGAGGGAGTTATGATGGGAGAGTTAGGAAGGATGGGGTGATAATATGGGGTGAAGTTAGAAAAAGAAGGGAGGTGGAGTCGAGGGAGGGCGGAGGAAACGAACAAAAACTCGGCAACCCTTCCGCCCTTTAAGCCTAGGAGGAGGAGAAGAAAGATGGCTGGGAATCCGAGGAATGCTTCTCCCCTCCAGCCACAAAACGTTCTTTCTACTTCCATGATATTTCCAGGAGATGTCGACCTCTCATACTCATAAAAATCAAACAATTGCTCCTCTCTCGTCCTCTCACTTCCTCTCCGAATTCTGCGCCATTCATAAATGTTCAACACAATCGTTAGGAGGTCCCAACAAATTAACAACTGCGGAATAAAAACAATAATTCTACGCAACTACAAAGATCACTCTTTAACCCATTTCACTTCTACCGCACTGGATGCGTTTTCCTTACAACGCATTACGAATATGAAATTTCACCTTTCCTTCCACATAAAATGCCTATCAAGCAAAAAAGAGAGGATCGCGATGAATCTTCAATTTTCCAAAATCAAGTGAAACAAGTTTCGTAACCCGAAAGGTAAATTCCACCCATGAAAGCGGAGCTCTTAGAAAAAAACCCGATACATTTTAAACAGAGGTATGATTCCACATGGCTAAACGGAGTCAATCTAAATATGTGGAAAGGGAATCATTTACGAATAAAACTTGGCGCATTTTCAACAGAAGTTAAATTCCACATGGATAAACAGAGCCCATCTAACTAAGCGAAAAGGGAATTATTTTCAGGTTAATTGTGCATTGTCTTAGCAGACGCATTAAAAATAACCAACATCGGAGCAGAGAAAATCTGTGTTCAGCGTACGGAAATATTTCGCAAAAAATAGCCCAAGGGTAAAATAGCTTTAAAAATTTATTACGAGAGGATCAATATTTTTTCTAAAATATTCGGAATTTCAAAATGATAAGGAATGAAACACCACAGATAATAAGTTACTTCTCAAACATAAACTCTTGACGAGCCAAATTTCATACGCAAGCATATTAAGTTCGTTCACATGACGATAGAAGTTATATGGATATCAAAGGAAATGAACACGTAATATCGTCATTTATAATTACATGTAACATTTTAAGGGCTTCCCCGTGTATGTACTCGTAAACATAAAACTTTATTCAAGAATTAGATGTGACTGCATTATAATAAAATGATCATGTACATAAATCATACAGACAAATACAAAATAATAATATAGAGAAATTAATTGTAAAACTAATTAAGGAGCAAGAAAAAATACGAACCATCAAATTAACCCTACATTAATTCCACAATTCAACAAATTCTTCACTCTCTTTTTTCTATCCCTAGTTTCCCCATCTCTATTCTCTATCGCAATCTCTCCTCTGTTATCACATCCTATATCTATTCCGTCTCCAACTCTTTCCCCGTGTCTCTATGTATATTTTGCTCTTTCTATCTCTCTCTTTCTCTTGCGAGGCCCCTTTCTCTCAAGGAGCCTCTTCATCAATCGATTTGTTTCCCGTGACGACGTGCCGGATGGAGAGGAGCCCGAAGAGGCAATCACCCTCTCAGACTCATGCAATCTCCGGCGGGGAACCTTTCGGAAACATTAATGATCGCCTATGAAAATCCTCACGGTTCCAACCCGCAACGAAAGCAATAGGAAAAGGGAATGGTTCTCAAAGAGGATGTGCAACGATGTGCACTAAGGAAACCGGTATCAAGTGAGTCCTTCTATGGCAGAACCGAAAGACTATGGAGAAGACTTCAAGAAATGCGGGTGTTAAAAAGTATTATGATTCAAATTTAACTCCATAATCACAGCATGGGGCAGCGTAATAGTTCAGCGGGTAGATCGCTTGGCTGTTGCCTTGAGGGTTTCGAATTAAAATCCCGGGTGAAAACCGCAAATATCCCAATATCAGTTTTATTTTTTCTAAATATCAACCCATCGTGAGAAACTGACAGTGACTTCGGCAAGGAAACGGCCTCCCTAAGTCCATTGTGTGACGTCTACACGCCTTATGTGAGGACGAGGTGAGCTATATACTCACTAATTGGAAGTCAATCTTAAGGCGCGGTATAAATACATCGAGAGGATCGAGGAGTACGAGCTGTAATGGTGTATCTGGAAAACGGGCCGGAGAACAGAATTGTATAAATACATTCATCAAAAAATCAAGCGGAAATAAATACGTCAAATAAGTTGCTGTAATAGCTAAATCAATACGCAAAGGTAGAAACATTAGTCTCCGAGTCATGAATCCCGCTCTCCAAAATTCCATGCCAAATTTAGACTCTGGAATTTTGGTATTATGTGATCGCCGCTACTAGGATTAGGCGTTTTATATTTAAACCTTGGCGAGCAGGTGGCGTTCAAATTCCGCTTGATAAAGACTATATTGTTCTACCCATATGATACACCTGACAGGTTGGAATAGAGCTTATTAATAAGAAAAATGAAGCATAAACCTTAGGACGAATAAAATCAATGTATTTACGGCAGAGGATACAGCTTCTTTCCTTATAGGCGATCAGCATTAAATTATGGCATCCATACTTTAATAGGAATCACATCCCATCAAAATCTGACTATTTAAATTTTTAATAGAGAGTTTTAAAAGGCACCATCCGGGATTTGGTAAACCGTATTACGCAGAAAAGCCGTCTCTGCCTCTGAGATATAAATAGCCACTGACGGAAACTGTACGGAAAATCTGAGTCCTTATCAACTGAATTTTTAGCTAAATATTCGAGGTAGGACATTGGAACACATTAGGTTGTGTCACAGGAATCCGTTCTAAAACGATAAATAATTTAACAAAAGATAATAATTCTTTTAATTACAGTGCTTAACTCCTTGCGATAAGTACTTATTTTGTTATTTAATAATCTATGGTCAAAGTGGTAAAATATTTACACGAGAGTAGTCCTAACCTAGAATATTTTCAATTTCTTTTTGAGCGGTGGTTATATATCCCTCCAACAAATACAAAAGCGCGAAGGATTTTTTCAACAACACTGATGCTGTGGTAGAGTTATAGAATTAGCGATACAATATCAAATGTACTTTTTTTTCAAAGAGCATTCCAAAATTACCTTTATTATAAAGGCAATCGAAAATATGCTCTCTCTGCCATTTATTTAAATATTTCGACATCTTTTACAAGTCTTGCAAAAAATACTTCAATTGACCTTTATCTCCTGACAGTAATCATTTTGATCAACGTTAAATCCTTAGATATGTACACATGCATCGCCATCATAGATGCATTACCATTGTCACGGATCATCCTAAAATTGGTTTAACATGGTTCCCCTCAATTCTCCTACTATCTAACCTCTTACACTGTACATACCCGTATAAATTTTGATGCATGAATTTACTTCCATGTATCTCGTTCGGGGTTATCCAGGGTGAAATTCCTTAAAATCTCTTTCCGCGTCTCTTTGTTAATTACTCGATCCATTTCATCTTGACCATTCTACTGGTACAACACATTTCCAATTCTGCCAAACTTGATTTGCAACCACCGTTGCTACACATGCCTCACTCCAATAGAAAAACACATGGAGGGATCCCTTACTTCCCGACTTGTGAAGCCGGACAGAGAAAATATTTCTGGTGGATAGTTTTCCTTGACTGGAATATTCTATTAATGATTCCTTTCTTGCTTCTTCTACCGTTTGTGATTCTAATTTTCAATACCACAATTCCTCCTTTTTCTTTTAAATCCTCATTTTCATCCTCATAACTGCACATAGCGATTTAATTTAGGCGAGCATTATTAAATTACTATTCATTAAATTCAATATTTTTCATTACCTTCCGAATCTTGGAACTGAAAAAAACCAAAGCCCCATGATCCATGAATTATAAAATCTCTCTCTCGGGAGTTCAATTCCTACAGCAGCGCAACAGCGAAATGCCGCCGGGAGTTATAATAATTGGTATTTCGACTAAATGGATTTTCGATGGAGGTAATTACTCATTTTTGAAAAATTAAAAGAAGAGAATATCATTTCCTGGAGTTATTCTCGAATTTTTCAGGCAGAATCGGAGCACTATGCTCGGGTGTTTTTTTGGTAAACGTGCTGCTTGGACGGAGAAGAAACCAAAGCTATAAAGAGAATTTACCGGTAAATAAAAGGTTGCTTGAACATCTAATAATGCGTAAATGCTGGGTTGAAAGCTGAATCATTTCTTCAACTATTGCAACTTACATGGAAGGGAATACCGTCAATGGAAAGGTAAACCGTAACAAGTGATAATAGCATGGCGATACGCCATACCAAGGCCGAGATAGAGGCACCTGCAAGGAACAGGAATGTGAGTGGATGCCGCCGGAGAACACCGCCCGTGGGAACGCAGACCGCGATGAAGAAGCCACAAAAGAGAACCCACAACAGCGCACGCATGTGCGGAAATGGAAAGTAGAAAGAAGGGGCGCGTACAACATTAATTAAAAAAGCATAGGGAAGAGGACAAAAGATAAAGGTGGAGAGAGAATGCGCGGACGTTGTTTCCGAGAAACTTTAAAGCAGAACACGCTCGGCGCAACAGCATCCTCTGGTTTTGTTCCGCGAGTAATAAGGTGCTCACGTTACTCCCCCCCTCGAGACATTACAAAAAAAATAAATAAAACAAACGCTCTCGACCCAGTCTCACAGTGATATTAAAATCCAACTACGGGGAGAGTATGACTCGAAAACGGGAAGAATACAACTGCTCGCTTTCAAATTAAATATTCACCCATCCCGTCCCTCACTTCTCTCTTCATAGCACCAACATTAATGCGCTGAATTAGCTGTGAATTACTTGTCATCACCCCGTTCAGTTTTTTGCTAAACTTCAACTCACAGCTCTCGTGCCAAGACAAGGGTCTGCATGTACCTATGTACCTACCAGTGTTGTAGTCACGATCTCATGCAAGTACAACGGCACGACTTAGGAGTCATTTGTCAATACTGCGCCATTGTTCAAGAAAAACGTTTGCCGCAAATATGAAGTACCTCGATTAATTGCAATTGTTTTATACACATTATTCCGTTTAAATAGATGAATTGTTCAAATAAAAGCTGGCCTGGCTAACCGAATTAAGGTTTTAACGTAATTTTTAAAGCATTTCAATCTGACCTGTTAACGCATGGCATAATATCTTTGAAAAGAAACGAGGATTAATCGATAGCGTTTTGTCATGGGGGGAACAAATATTTCATCTTATTCGTTGATACAAATTTCCCACTACTTAAGCATTTTTTGATAAATAGATACAAAAAAACTAGTTTCACTATAACATAAAATAACAAAAAGGTAGCTCACATTTTCTCACAATCAGTTATCTATGTAAGAAGAACAAACAAAAGAGTTCAAGAAGGAATTCAACTCATTGTTGATGTAATAACTTGCATCAGACATACGTACCCATCGGTACATCATTTGCCGAAAATTGAAAACAATACGTTACTTCAAATTAAACTTCAATATAACAGAATTCGATTTGCAAAAACAAGAGAATATTGAGATTTCTGCATATGTACTCGTATCTCGCAAGGCATATATCTATTTCCAAAAACTTTGGGAGAGTTTCCAGCCATTGGTGCGCATTACTTCCGAGCTAAAAAACTGAAATTGACAAACTGGGCGAATTAAATCATGGAAAAGGTTTTATTCTATTCTTTCAAGTTATGACTTTTGGATCTGGAAAAAAAACACCAAGGGAAATGCCAAAAAAAGAAGATGATTATCTCGGCAGAATCTACTTCTCCCGATTAGCTAGTTTATATTCTTACCCTCTATTCCGGTCAATTCAGTATCATAAGCCCAAAATCATTATGCAAATAAAATTTCAGCAACAATTTATATACGTACGCCCGAGTCGTCTTATCAAGGAAACTCATGTAACAATCATACTATACCTACCCAACTGCGTAACCAAATAACTTTTACAGTCGCATTTACTTTGTATTTCAACGCACTGAAATATGAAGCATTTTTCTGGACTTTTGCATAAAATATATTTTCTAATAGGTACCAACAAATAGATTGAGCTATCGAGACAGTGAGAGAGAAGACGATGGGAAAAAATGAAGGTTCCAAAGACCAAGAAGGCTTGCGGTGTTCTAGGAAGAATAAGGGGTATTTCGAGTGGTCGATGTCTTACATTACAGTATTTTCTTAAGTTTTTAATTTAGAGCACAAGTAATAAGTAATCAATCCCTTCATTTTCATATTAATAAACTGCATTTTATTATTCCCAACGTGTTTCTATAAATGTTCATCCTTATCTTTAGAGGGCTACCCAGTAAAATGATATATGCTGCAATTCCATTCCGGTAGTTTTATTGATATCGTAAAACCGTAACCGTAAAACACGAATGCAATGTAAGTACCCAGTAAATTATTGCGTGAGCACATTAACACTTTGCCCCGTAAATGTACGCGTTAATCATGAATTGCAATCCAAGACGCAATTTACCAGATAACTACTTACTACCCAGGAGAATAACGTTCCACATTCAAACTTGTTGGTTATTTATTAAACCCTCTAACTCTAAAGTTAGTGTAAAATCATAAAAATCAATAAATCGTTCTGCGAAATTCTGGATAAAGTCATTGGATTTTTTAACATAATGTTATTGAGATCAAATTACATGTGATTAATAATTACGCGGACCTCTCACGTTTTACACAGGCAAGTGCTCCTTTCTTGAATCCACTATCTTTAATTCCTTAAGTAAAGCCGCGACAACTCTCTTGATTGACAAATATCTCATTGCCTGAGCGTGGCTTATAACATGCATACAGGGTTTCTCCCTCCTGGGACTCACGATTTTATTCCTTCGGGTGACAGAATCTTATTAAATATCTTGGACCCAACTTCAGGGCAGTATCGAGAGTCCTTAGGTACATATTATTCCACCCTTCGATCATAAATCTGGGCGACCAACAGACGCCGTAACTTTGGTTTGTGGCTAACGTCACTTCCTCCATCCTTCTGTTATTAGAATTTTCCCTACCCTCTCTAATTATTTTTTCTTAATTACCCTTAAATTCTTTAAGAAACCTCCTGTTGCGAGTCGCTCTCAAAACTGTTAATCGCATTCTGCTTTTGTGATTGAGGCTAATAGAATTAGACTTTTTAATATGATTCCCATGCAAGATCGACTGACTTCAAATATCCGGACAACCAAAAGTGGATCTTAAAAGAATATCGCCGCTTAAAGGGTTGAACGACATCTGTAAATATCCTGCGGCCTGGGTGAAGGCGGGGTAACATCCTCGCCTGCCAACCCAGAGGTCGTGGGGTCGAACCTCACTTAGGGCTTGGGTGTTTGTAATTGTCTTATAATTTAATATGTAAGGGGTTAGGTGTAAGAAGGTATTATGAAGTCTCAATCTCGCCCCAGCAAAACAAGGCGTTATATCAATTATAAAAACGGAATCTTATTAATCCGATATAATAGTAACAAGATATTTAGCTCTCAACGGTGGCCAAGGAATACAGCAAATCTATTTGAATTCGTTCAGGTTTTTCAGGAGTTCAGAGAAGTTTTAAGGTCACAGCTCTTTTACTCTTGTCCCTTAAAAATATAAAGAAAACTGCAAAGCGAACTCGGCGAGCAAGTCGTGGAAACAGCTTTTCATCATCCGCCCTATCTCTGCCATAGGTAACTGGGGAGGAGAGAGAGTCTAAATCTGAAAGAGATGTAACTCACATCAAAGTGACATTTCCAAATCGAATACCTATAACCTTGGCCCTAGGAGTTCCATTTCCTTTCCTCAGAACACTTTTGTATTTCATTCCGCCGCATCGCACCTCAGTCATGTCCCACAACACAATGGACCGGCACCACAGGAGAGCAATGCGTTCACTCCACAGCTCGTAAGTGAATGAAATCGCTTTAGGAAGCGGAATGTGATTTCACTGGCTGGTAAACCATAGCATAAACGCAATACTGAACGATGAAGTCATCCCAATTCATACAATCCCACAAATTAAAGGAATATATGGCTCATCTAAGGACGAAAATGAAATCCTATTTTCTGATCGATCGTAATTGTGGTCTCACCATAATATGATCAGTATAATGTCAAAATATACATATTTATGATTGTATATTATGTATACTGTATAAGCATATACTATGTATATCAACTAAATTATATACTATGCATATTAACTGCATTATATACTATGTATATTAGCAGCATTATATACTATGCATATTCACTGCATTCAGAGCCTATCCGGCAAGGGCAATTACTCGTTCTTTAAGGATTCACTTCTTATGCGTGCTATCATTATGCCCCGACCCGTTGACGCCAGACACGATCTCTCTCCCAACGTGACCAACACTAGCGGATGCACCACCCCCTCTCTCCCAAAGGCGATAAGCAGACCAACCTGCACAGCCACACTCAACACTCGCCCACGCTCACGATCCGCACTCCCTCCCTCCCTCACCTTCCCGCCATCACGGCCCCTTCGGAGCTTAGCGGAATTTCAATGCACAATCACGGTGGCATTCAACAGGCGTCGATCCTAAAGAATAAAAGAAAGTTGCGTGGCCAACAGGGAGGGCCAAATGGGGAGACGAACGGCGAGAGAGAAAAAGAGCAAGGGAATAAATTATTTTTTTTTGGGACCCAAAGGAAACTATAATGGCAGTTATGAAAAAAGAGGCACGAATGGCGAAATAGGAGAAATTGGAACGCATAAAAAGAGGCCAATGCGGGGAGATCACAGGAAAGAGATCGGTGGAGTCGATGGCCAAAAATTCACACTGGTGTCACCAAAGTGTCAAAAGAAAGGAGAGCAGAGCGTTTCAGTGGAATATTAGATAGCTGAAAAACGTATTGTCGAGGAAAGTACAAAAAAGTGGAAGGGATGAATGGCAAGGGGGAGATCAAAACTGGGATTTCATTTTAAGAAATGTCTAAACTTCATCGTACGTGCGAGCATCGCTAGTACCAGAAATCGGGCTAAGGCTCATGAATCGTAATTGTCGTTATTTAGATGTGCGTCACATCGTTGAATTATAAATTCATTATGTTTTTAAACAAATTATTAAACTGAAATATTCTCGCTGTTCCATAAAAACATTACGACCGTATTTCTCTGGATGCTATCTTCCAACGCTAAAAATCATAGGTTTCCATACCATTTACCTTAGGCAGCTCATTCACACATCCTGAATCATGTAATTCAACTCTCACGTGCTTGTATTAATTCAATGTCAAAGGTTATATATCTCAAATTCAATCAAAAATTTATTTTTACCTTTTGAGATGGAAGATAATGCCGTGTCGGTAGAGTCTTACGTCAATACTTATACTGAAGAAAACATACATAAGCGCAAGAATCAAAGTACGTTAATGTAACTTTAAAATAATGTACCTCAACCTATCTGACATAAGACCAAAATGCTTTTGGATTCTCGTTTAAATTTTCGACCATTTTTTTCCTCATGAGTTTGCGTAACTCTTTCCGAAATTCGTCGTTGGCATTCGCCCTAGATATCGTGTATGGTCACATTCCGTTACTCGCTGGCGATATATTCCATTCCCTCTCTTACTGATTGCAGAGTCCCATCGCAGCCTACCTGTCCGCAATTAATAACTGCATATGCTCATTCCTCAGAAGATTAAAATCATCTACGAAACTTTCGCTGTTCTTCTGCGCCTCTGCAAAAATTCACTTCCCAATAAATTAGATCCATTTTCACTATCATTCAATAAATTAGCCAATCTAGCTCTAACTCACTTCAAATATTTAGAGCACGCTTCTTCATCTTTTCTTTTTCATCATTCCTTATTGCCGATATACTATATTTTTTAGGTTTGTATTTATGTATTTCTTATTTTATGCTCTGAAATAAGTATCAGTATCATCGGTCGCGGTACTATATAGCGACAAGTTTGTTCTAAATAAAAAAAACATAATTGGGAGCGTAATCTATAACCATTAAATGGGACAAGATAAGAGATAACACAGAAGTCGATCGACTAGTGCTGGATCCTCTACACCCCAAGAGGGATAGACCGGAATGGGACCGGATGTCAAGAAGTTATAAGAAAAAAATGATACAAGCCTCTGGTGCTAATTCCATTGCCCGAGAGAGTGGGATAGTGCCACACGATATCGCCCGTTAATTGAAGCGGTACAATTGAACAAGGTACGAGCAAATCCTCATTCAACGGTGAAGCAGGAAACCCCTTCGCCTCAAGTCCCCGTCTCCCCGAGGGCGAGGAACTTTCCGTGATGTTACTTACCCCTCTCTCTTTTTCTCTAGGCAGAGGAGAAAGGGGCAAGTGGGAGAACCGGACCCGCCGAATATCCTGAACACGTTATCCCACGCGGGGCTCAATCCTCTTATCCCTAACACACCGCCACTCCCGCCCTCCAACCGACTAACAACAGTTTTCGTCATCCGACACGATCGCCCCCCACGGCCACTTCCGGCCCAGGACGGCCTCTCCACCTACAACCCTTGCTCAACTTGAGACATCGCATCACCTCCCCACTCTCAAGCACGGAGAATTTTCAAGGCATGGTGCGCGATTTTTCGCCTCACCTTCCTCCTGGCGTTGTTACAGAGCGCATATAAGGACTAAACGGAGTAGAAGTATGCATTTCAATCCTCAAAATGAGTGGGACGTCATTTCGACAATTTTCGTTGGTCCTCCCACCTGAGTACACACACATGATTCACTTTGATGACCTATTTATGCTCTAAATAATTAATTATTTTAGAATATTTTGACCAATCAGCCGCATCTAGTCCTCTACATTTTTTCCACCCAATATTTACTCATTTCCTTCAAAATTATCTCAATTTAGTCTATTTCTTAGCTTCGTTTATTTCCATATCTCCATTCACGACATATTTGCAGCCATTCTTCTTTTACGTAAACACCATACGTCCACATCGCTCGATGCCTCTGAATGGCCAAAAGGGATAATAATTAAATATGTGGGTTTTCACAATAAATAATAATTGACCACTAGCCTATTTGATCTTCTTCTCGCAAGAATCACGAATTATTCCGTTTTCCGAATTATTATTCCTTTTTCGAATGCATTTTATCCTTCACACACACAATGTGACAATGCTCCCTAGCGTTTAATCTTTCAAATTTTCGGCTATAAAATTAATCGCTTCTTCGTTCTGAGATTCCTCGTTTCATGTCATCTAAAGGACAATAACTTAAATACCTTACGAGCATCTTAGGCCCCTCATTCTGAATCAAGCGTGAATCTTGAACATCACATACAATTTCATCAAATTCCTACCCTAATCCATTTTAAATAATTTCAAAAACATCACGTTCCTTAAACTTATACGTATGCATCAGATATTTATTCGTCTTTAGGTCATATTGTTTAGCAACCATTATTTCTTTCCATACACAGCGAACAAATTTCAGATAGAAACCACGAGTTCATTTAAAAATACCTAATCCATCTCTTGATGATACAATTTCATGCTTATGCTGCTCGTAGTACAGTGTCGATATGCTGAAAGTTATGCCAGACTTTTATAGGTAATGAAAGATAGGTATGCAAGATTTTCAGCCTTTTGGCACTCCTGCCACGTTTAGCTTTACCGACTAAAGGTTACACTACTCAACCGCTCAGTTTTGGCATATTGTCGCCATGACGTCAAAAGCAAATAAAGGTCTGGCAAAACCGCAGGCACGCTGTCACTTTTCTAACAAGCAAGCATCTCTTCTGAAGGCCTCACCTGGATAGCCAACATACCGCGGCTCAAGATCCACCACTAGGACAACAAAAACCATTAACACAGTAATAAACACAGTTCGGTTTGGCAGGTGATGGTAGAGTTCATCCAGTACTAAGCCCGACAGCGTGCGAAATTAACATAGGGTAGGGATGCCAGTTCCTTTCCCTGTGCTAGTTATGGTTTCCCAGGAAGACCTGGTACCCGAAAAATCACATAGCTTGGGTGGAGCTGCAGGTGCCCAGAGAGGCTTGCCCGGGAAACAAACCCGGGACCTCCGGTCAGTAATCTAACGCTCTACACCTGGACTACCACGACCCACGGACTACGACTACCAATGAAAAGACCCACCAGAACGCTAATGATTGTCTATATTGTTTTATAATTGAAACACCACTTGCAATGCTACATTATATTTAATAAGAATAACAGCCGAATATCTGTTGACCAATACATAGATAGTCATTACACCTAACTCCAAGTAATAATGGGATTATATTTGCGATTAAAAGGTATTTTTGAGCCTTAATTTCTCCAAACAACATGCCAAAATAGAAGTTGTTATAGTAATATTATAAACAGCTTACTAATGACAGTAAGTGTAAATGCAAAAAGTAAACATTTCAATATTATGAGATTCAAAAGTGAAACATTTTACGCTGGAATTTCGGAATATATTTTTCATTATTTATGGGCTACCAATTAAATGATTCCTTGTAGAACTTAAGAGGCGTGGTAGTCCAGGAGGTAGACTGATTTATTCCTTTCGACTCTGGGCGTCTGAAGCTCAACTCGAGTTGTCTGATGCTTCGTGCGCTGGATCTCCCTGGAAACCACAGTCAACACAGAGAGACGACTGGGTTCATCATAATATTCCGATAATACCGCGTTAATTTGATACGTTCAAAGACTCAGTACGATATGTCAACTTTACTCTAAAATCAACTTACTCGTAAACACAGGGCTAAGAGAACCACTGCAAACTATGAAATTCAATTAGAAGATTCATATTTGGCCTATTATAACAAAATAAATCTTCGATAAAGTTATCAACTTGAATTGAAGTAAATAACATCTTATTAAAATATGACTGCATTTATTAAAATTGACACAATGAGTTACACAAAATCACGGGGGTATATGGACCCCAATAGAGGGTACTACTAAATGGGCTTACCAATTACAATATAAGTTTCGCGTATAACGCGCGTGTGCGTGTGTGTATATTTGTATATGTATATAATTTACATATACATACATAAACACCAAAACTAATTTTGAAAGCATTTTTAACGATTCAACTTGTAGTGACTCGATGAGAAACGAGTGTTTTCTTTCAATAGTCCATCTTTAATTCCGATAACGTCATTTTACCTATCCAAATTCCACTCGTTTTTATAAATATTATTTCATTTTTCACTGCCCGATTTTTTGCGCTCCTGTATTTAATTTTCTATTGTGTAATTCTATGGAGCAAATAACATTCTGCATTTAGATTTAACTTTCCAGGTGAGCCTAGATAGCAAAAGAGACTACTGCAGTTCCCGGACGATTTATTTTTATTATTATCATCATTTCCCAGTGCTCCAACTTTTTAATATTCCGGTCTCTCCACTCGCCAGAGCGGCGCCGCCCTCCCGTTTCAACTAATTCGCCATTCATCCCGCCTACCACTTGGGACACCCATTCATCCTCCACTCGCTTCCTTCCCTCGCCTATTCCCGCGCTTCTCTTCTGCTCCACTCCGCATTTCCCACTTCCCCTTTTCCTCTCATCTCCTTCCCTCCACCGTCTTCTCTTAGACGCGATTCTTTTATTTTTTTTACTTCCGGACCGAGCGACGGAGGCGGAACTTTGGAAAGCTGGTTATCCAATTCATTGGATGCCAACTCCTGAGGACTAACAAAATTGACGAGCGACGACTCTTTTCTTTTTAAGGGCGACCTTCATCCCCAAGGGATTCAGCTCCAATCCGTATCAAGAGGAAGAAGACTTAATCATCCACACAACCGGTCAGTATGAAGACGGATATCATCGACCACCTGTCTTGGTGTAGAGATAATTAGTAAAGTAATTCCTACGCTTCTAAATTTTCACCCTTTTCGCAATATTTGGTCCTTTTATTTATTACCCTCCTTCTTAAACAATAGGATTGTGCGATAAACTTGTTTATATTAAATGTTCAACTATTTGATTTTTTCCATTAAAAGTAACTTCTTAAGTTCTAGGATTAAGCCTTTCGATTCACTTGGCCATTCAAATATGATTACATCGGTAGTCTGCGTTTCCTCACAATTAATCCAAATAGGGTCGTAATATATTTGCAATTGCCGACTAAATTGTTTTTTACTCAAGCCCTCGTTCTGAATTAGCTAAGAGTCACCTGCCTAGTGCTCAGTGATTAGCCCTTCATTATGAAGCCACTTATTCTCGGTGATAATGCGTGTTAACATGACTCCTACTACGAGTACTCTTAATCGTATCTTGCACCTTAATCATTTGTATAATGACATCTTGAAATTGCCAGTTTTACAGTTTCCATCTATACTTATTCATCGTATCTACTGTTCTACGACGACGTTTTAAATACGCTTGTAACGTCATCGCAACAATTTACAAGTACCTAATTTACGTAAAATATTTATTCTAGTATTTAATTCCTCATCTGCTAGTGATTCTTAAACTTTTTCTTCCAACAATCCATCCACAGTTCTTAGGTATATTACAATATCGTTTTAAAAATTAAGCTCGGCGTCGCTTCACACAACGTAATTCTGGAGTCAAACTAATCTTATCAAGATCCTATATACCAGCAGCATATTCTAAGTGAGGCCTGGTAAGGGAAAGCCATAAATAAGAAATATAAAATTTTAAAGGATCTAGTCCTGCTGAAGAATAAAATGTATTAGAGTTACTTGGTGGAATGGTTCAGTGATATTAAATGCGATGTATTAAAAAAGTTACCCTAAAAATGCTCCTTCCAAACAAATAAATTATCTTTAATAATTTGATAACTAGTATTATAAGGCTTTTATGTTTACACCTTTGATAATTTTAGCGGCATTCCTTCATTTAGGGCTTTTTAGGCTTCTTGGACCTCAAAATATTTCCATGTTGCCCGTGTTAGGATCCTTTAATACAAGGTTCAAATGGTTGATCAGTATACAAGAGAATTAAATAAAAAAACATTTCAAATTTTCGTTCTTTGACAACGCTATAAATTCAAATCCGACTCTGGGGTAAGAACACAATTACATGTCGGAGATATTATTTCGCTGGTGTTTCAAGCTGAAACCATTAGAACGACGACATGATTTGTTAAATATCTGCTTCAACACATTATTCTTGCAGAGTTAAGGGCAGAATTACTAGTTAAAGGTGGCAAAATGATTTCAGCGCCCACAAAAAAGAGCCCTCCATCTCTTTCTCACTTAGTCTGTCTGGAACATCCGTTTCCTTTTGAGCTCCCAGGCCCAACTGACGCGAAGTTCACCCTCCCACATTCATCTCACTCACCACTTTACTCGAGAGTCCTCCCCTTTCATGCTTGTCCTCCGATGTCGGTCGCCTTTCTCTTAGGCCATCGTACGCACTGCACTTCAATCACTCCCACCAATTTCCTTGGTTACTCCCACGATCATTCCTTTTACGAGATACAACATCTGGAGGGTAGTATCGTTCAACACTTGATAAAATAGCATTCTTTGTGCATCTACAGGTAGGTTGCGGCATCAGAGAAGTGCTTCCTTATCGATCTGTGTCAAAAAGTCCTCTTCAAACACGTTGGAAAAAATAATAATTAAACTTTGGGTAGCATAATTGGATCACCCCAAATTTCAATGAAACGAAGCTCGAGTTCTAGTTTCGAATCGCCAAACTTTCATTCTCTCGACTTCTTTTGATTTTTACCATCAGGGTGTTTCAAGTACTGTCATTTTTTAGCGGAAGTTACTGCCGTACTTTTGGACGGTATCCATTCTTATAGGATTCGGATGGGCGGTTTAACGTTGCATGCCTTGTCTTGCGTCTTCTAGAAATATATATGGAGCCGAAAAATGTAGCTTGCATCTCAATGTATTCAGTGAGCTTAAAAATATTGCGAGTTTATGAATATCGAGAAACACTATCGATTAATCGAATTCACGATATCAACATAGCGTCTATTAATACTCGTGTTCTCAGTTTTTGCCTCATGTTTCCCGTTGCTACCTTAAAGCCCACACCCACGCCGGTTCATCCCCATCCTATGCATTATTCCCTCTTTGTAATACCTCTCTCCCCTTTCTCTTCTCCTACCCTCCTTCCTTAGACCAATGCCTCGCATAAATCCCTACTTATCCCTTACCTTCTTAAGCCCTCCATGCACACAGTCTCCTCCTGTTACCCACTCCCCTCTTTCCTCTACCTCCCTTCCCCATCTTTCCTGTTTGGATCCTCCTCCGCTTTATTGACTTCTCAGTCGGATTCCCCTCCCCTCTCCACCCGCCCTGCCCCCGCCTTCCCCTCGCATCCCCATCCTCCGCTTTCCCCGCCAACCCCGTCCTCCCCTCCTCGTCCATTGCCAGACTCGAGCTTCATCTCGGCTTTCCTCCCCTGCGAGCATTTATCTTTTGAAGTGTTTCCCGCATTCTGTCTCGCTCTCTCCACCCTTATTCCAACTTCGACCTTCGTCTACTCCCTCTCTCCCATCCTTTTCGGTGACCTAACCTTCACGGCCGATTTACATCTCGAATCGAATGCGTGCACTATATTTAAATTCGATAAATCAGCAGTCCCCTTTCCTAGGTCATGGCTGATCTCCGAACAAATTATGAGCTGTCCGAACTCCACCAGGAAATTAATATAGCTTTCTTTAATGTTCCATGGAAACGTCTTGTGACAAGCGACCCGAAGGCGCTATCCCTGATACCTGCCTTCTTCGTCTACACTCAATTAGTGCCCATCATCTACCCTTAAGAAAATACTTCAATGATATGCTGTCTCTTTAGCCAATAACCTAGGCCAGTATTATGATTTCCCATGCATGAGAGTCCCTTAAAATGCTTTTGAGTCCAAACCATCATCTAAAATTTTACGTAAGAGACCCCTAAAATGATCCTCGAAATGAAAGATGACTATTAATACCAGTATAATCCTACAAAACACAATCTATGTCACCATATCTACTAATAACACTGTATCAAACACCACCTCAAGAAATCACGATAAAAGCATATTATCTGATTGTCAACTCAACAATGTTTACCAAATATTTGATTTAATGTTCAATTGAGAATTATGATTGATTATTAATCACAAATATTATTTAAACAAACGTAATAGTTTCCTTTAAAATTATTTGCAAATAAATTGGTCCATTCCCAAATAGAAATACCATCATCCTTCTTAACGGGACTGAACTAGGTGGTCATGGGGCTAAAGTATATCAACTCCGACAGTTTAGGGTAGACGCTTACTATCACTACATAATTATAACTCACTCCAGCTAGCAATATGTATCAAGTTAGACCATCATGACGCAGTCTCTATGTTAGAATTAATTATGGTACCACTTATTTCATCCCCCCAGAGGGCCCGGGTTCAAATCCCGGCGGTGTTGAATATTTTTCAGAGGTATCTCGATCCCTACTTGAGGTGCTTTGTGGAGGGCACTTTGAGTGAGTACGCCGTCCGTCGGATGGGGCGTTAAGCTGTGGACCCCTTGGCGCCTTTCGTAAAGAGTAGGCTAATGCCGACGCCGGGTTTCTCTCCACCCTTCATCCTTTCCTGTCCATCCCCTATGGCGCAAATGACCTCAGCTGTCGGTCGCCTCCGCTAAATACTACTACTACACTTATTTCATACGTGCATGTTGAAGGAAACCATTTGTTACATAAAAATATTACTTTCTGATAACATGGCTGTTAATTCTAATTCACTATATCTTAAGTCCACTCCTCGTCACTACTAACTATATGGACGCCGTTAGCATACCTTCACGTTAAAATAAATTTTATGTTGAGAGCCACGTAACTTGAAGATTTGACTCCGAATTACTCAGCGCATGTTTCAAGCAACTATTTGTCTCCCACTCTGAAGATATTAACAACAGATTTTGCTCTCGGCACGCTCAAGATTTTTAAGATTGGCACAATTAACTATCTTACTTGTTTTGCCACAGCTACCCCTTACTCTCCATCACTCATTTAGGAGTCTCCTCAACCTGTAATTTCGTATATTATTTTACAATGAGATAATAAGATTTGGACATTTAAAGCTAGCAGACTACAACACGCAGCTAATTATATACTGTGACTAAGACAGCTTTTTCACAGTTTGAAAAGTTAAATTTATAAGAATGGAGGATACATTCAACTAATTATATGCATGATTATACTATTACAATCCCCAAGGTTTTCATGACCTGCGACTACTTGACTCGTGCTACTGTACAATAGAAATTATCCGTTGCAAAAAGTCACAAAACGACATGTTTTGTGTAATTTAAAGGTCAATTTCCATTGTAGTTCAAAACACCCTAAAAACTCAGGTTATAGAAGGAATAAAATATATCGATTGAAGAAATCAGGGAAGCTTCTCGAGTGAAATTCGTACTTGAATTGTGCATCACTTTTAGTTAGTAGTAGGTTTTGTGGTAGAGGATAAGACGAGGAGTAAGTAACATCGGTGGGAGCGGATGAAACATCACTTCACTGTGAATGAAGCAGCTCTTATGTAATACATGACACAAAGTTGTTCAAATACGATGTGTTTTAAAACACGTGGGATATAATAAAGATTTTAATGCTGACACAAGAACACAATCTTTTAAATGCAGTAGATGATGTGAATTACTTTAATCCATTCGCTACCTTAATGCAAACCTGATACATAAAATCGATCCTTGAAAAAATGTGAAAAATAATGAAAAATTAACGATGGAAATTTTTACTGAAACTGCCGTAGACCTTTTTGTGAATTAATACACGCTCTACTGCTCAGCACTTTTTATATCTTTGAGCCTACACAAAAAAGTTGATTAATAAAATGCAAATAATATTTCCGCGCATATCCTTGTCAAACGACCGCCCACCCAGGCCTCACTCTCCTATCATTCTAAATATCATCTACATATTTTTTCACATTTTTGCCTTCCTTTGTCAATCTGGAATAAAAACCATCACATTTACGAGAATTCAAGCAAGGAAAACGAGTTTCGGTTTATATCCTTCCATCTACTCCCTTTTCCCAAAAACTATCTTCATCGAACCACGCACTGCAACTGCTCCCTCCTCAATATTCCATTACCTTTAACGCTTTTCCATCACCAGGATGTTCTTCAGCCCATGATCGGTGATAGAGAGGAGATTAAAATTACTTTTAATTGCCACGGCCACCTCCTGAAAACACTTTCAATAAGATGAGGCCTGCTAAGACTCGAACTTCTTCGTTGTTCTTCACTGAAAAGAACCTCCCCACCAACCTTCCTCTATTGTAATTATAAACGCTGTTCTTTTCTGCAAAGAGTAGAAAATTTTCGCGACAACCCACCCGATAAATCTTATGCAACAGATTAGATTGGTACGGTAGCTACTGGCAGTGTATAAGCTCCCCAAGACGAAAAGTCTACGTCAAACTCTGATGCTAGGGTGTGCTTCCATAGTGCATATAAACATCTCCTTTTCGGTGTCATCTGGGAAATAAATTTGAATGCAGGGCTCACTTTATCAGCAAGGAACGTTAAATTCTGGGCACCGTGAATTCATTCGTGAAGAGCAGTCACACGGCGGTACCGGACTTAACTTTTTCCTTTTGCATACCTTGTAACCCCACTCACAAAATCTTTTCCACCCTATCTGACGGTATGTACTACAATAGTTTAATAGACTGCACCTTGGTATTTTTGGGAGTCTTAAAAGCTATAAAACACATTTTTCAAGCAGCTTTTGGCAGTTCCCATAGCTCTAAAAAAAAGACATGCTGAGCAGTCGATGCATGCTCTTGATTTCCAGTATTTACACATTCACTTTTTTAAGAAAGATTAGTTTAAAACGCCAACCGTTGACATTGCATTTGCAATAAGAATTGAGAAATATTTTTAATGAAAATTTCACTGAGATATAACTTACGTAGCTACACGACTCAATTCAATCGGTCGCTTCGTTATCTACTTCTACACAATACCCCCTAAGCCGCCATAAGGGCTTGCGGTGAGGAGAGGCAGGGCACCATCCATATATGCACAACTTTTTGTTCATACTAGCACTTGAATAAGTACATTTACGCCCATATCCAAAAATTATCGTACCCACAGGCATACATTCCTATAATATATAGTAAATATATTCGGATTCTGAAGTTCGAGTTTGTTATGATTACGTATCGTGCGAGGAAAGAAGGACTACTTTAATCTGTTGGTGACGGTATCTATCTTTCTTATTCATATCACGAAAGTGAAATCTACCAATAAAATTTGGTGCCTAACAATTCCCAAGGTACCACGAACAAAATTGGGTGCCGTGTACCTTTCGAATACTCTTTAATTTTTGCCTGCCCTCTTCATGAATAATGGGATTCAACCTGATTCCTCCGTTATGCTTCCTCTCTTCTTGAAGCGATTTTGCACAAACCTGGCGAATTTTATCAGAGCATTTTCCAATTCTTGGATTAACGTTTTTGCCATTGGTCCAAACACTTGCCGGCTATTTAAAATGCGGTATACTTAAAGCGAAGTAACACCCCTCATTGTTCATTTAACTGACTTTCATTATATTTACCTACAACCCGTCTAATGAAACTCAACTTAATTTTTGGCTGACTGGCATACTGTTCTGATATGTATAACCCATGAAAGGTTAGACGTCAGCGTAGCACCAAACTGCGCCCTGTTCTAAGATGTTTAATTCAATTCTATCTACATATTTTATCATTAATTAGGATTAATTAATATTAACAAACTACTTGTTTACAACGGTAAACTAATTTCAGCTCACTCTAATAAACATCTATATACTTCAAAAATAGTGGTACATTTCAATGAACAATTCACCCATGGACTTGCTGACGAGCGGAATGATATAATTCAACGGACTATTCAGAGAAGGAACTAGGTGCAAACTGTTGTGATCGCATTTGATTTCACCCCTGAGCTCAGCATTTAACTGAAGTAAATAGTTTAATTTCAAGCATGCACTTCTTGAGGAGACTTATAGTTTTCTTTCAATATCATGAGCCATCTTTAAGCAGCTGCGTTATCTTCACTAAACATAAAAAATAGATATACCCGATTTTTTATTGATTTAAAAATTTTGTCCCGCGTCTTTCTGTACATGTTGGTTCAAAGCAACTCTCTCCGTACTTTTTCCGTGACAAATACTACATTTAATTAAAACTAGAACCTGGTAGCTAAAAGTGGGTCGTTTGACAGTTACCCAAGAATCTCCTCCAAATTCTATAAAAAGTTGTATTTTGATATGCATATGACAAACAATTAATTACTTTATCATTCAACCTAAGCCTTGAAAATAAACTGTTAGGCAATCTTGGGTGATTTCACATTTTTCATGAGCATGAAAAACGCAACTAAATTCCAATTTTATTAAAACCGCATGCTTATAACGTAGAAATAACAAACAATTTTCGTCGCAATTTTTAAAAACGGTACTGATTCCCAGGATGGAGAAGAATTGAACTTTTCCTTCAATGAAATGTATGAATTCAGCTTCTGTTACATTAATTGTGAACGTAACGTTATTTCTACTGAATCCTTACGAGCATTTCCTTCATTGAGTATAAGGATGCCTGTAATACTTCCAAATCTTTTCCTATATCTTGGATGCAATCTGCAAAACGGAGTCTTTCTATTTCCTCCACGTGTCACGCTATGATTCCCATTACTTGGGCTTAATCGGAAATCAAGCGAATGAAGATGAACGGGGAGGAAATTAAAATACTCCCGTTCCACAGTTGATATCATAGGTATGGAAAATAATCTGGAAAACTCCAAGCGTCCTAGAACGAAATGAGTCAAGCACTTAAGGATAACCATGAATAATAAATAATAAGGAAAATAATATTTTACTATTAACATAATAATGAGAGGAGTCGTAGTGTGAGGTGCAGGTAGTTACTTTCAGCAGATAAAATTTTAACTCACTGCTTGGAACTAGTGAACCAACGAAAATTATATCATACCATTGCAAACAAAAACCCGATGCATTAGACGGTATTCTTTAGTCCTCATAGAAATGAGAGATAAAATATTCAGTTAACATAAAACCACACAAAAATCTTCCGAGCCACTCCACTTTTTAGTGCCAGGAGAGGAATAATTTTTAAAATGGTTAAATTGAAAACTTAAATCAAATGAGAAAAAGAAAGAGGAAGAAAAAATGGATATCAAGAATAAATTAAAATAAAATTGCAAATGCAATATGATGAAGTCGATCTAATTTAGGTTTTGCAAACACAACAGGTACATCTTGCAGTTAATCTTGAGTTAACCGAATCAGAATAATTTCTTTTCGATACACAAAAGGCGTGAGGAACAAATAAGCTTTTCATTTTTATCACTTATACGCTAAGAGTTGTGGATGACAGCAAAAATAGCTTGGTAATCGACTATATAAACAGCCCTCTCAGGCATACATCCATGGCGTGCCGGTACTGTAAACAGTGCCAAGAAAATATAGATAACTCTCGTATAAGGAGAGGTCTACGGATTACGCCCGGGGATCGTTCCACTGACGCGAAAAGAAGTAAATAAACCGATAAGCTAACGTCTCTATCGAGATTCTCCCGTCGCAGCAAAAAAGTTAATCTTTTTTAACCGAATATGCCATCTTATTCTTTTATAAATACGAGTCTCAGAAAAGGGTACAAAGGTATCTTTGTGGAGAGAAATTTAAAAAAAGACGAAATGTGATAAATAAAGTATCGGAGGTCTCCCAAATATTCTATTTTCCGCGTTATATACAAAAGTGGATTACGGAGCGAGCGCTCCAGCGATCAAAGGAACGCCCACCTCTGGAGAGCTCCAGGTCGCTCTGACGGAAATGAATAGAGTAGCAAAGATCGTCATAACGTGCTCGCTTTCGAATCAAAGGATGGGTACCTCAGTGCCGCCAACTTTAGAGTCGAGTTTGTCGGCGAAAGAACCACGACACGGAACGGATCGTAACTGGGAGACGGGGACCAGGGATGAGGTGACGCCACCCAGGTCCAGGATAAAATAAACTATGCGAAAAAGATTCCAAGAGGAGATCCGGAGGGATGATAAATTTAGGGAAATAATCTTGAAAAAAAAGAACCCAATACTTTCCGATCCTCTCTTCCCTTTCATCGCCTTCGCTCGGTTCTATGTGCACGTCTTCGGACGCCCGTATCTGTAAACGCCGAAATCTGCAAAACACGACGGGCCTCGAGCAAACACGCACACTCCCACCCTACTGCACACCCACACACACACACAGGCGCAAGACCAATACAAACACGTTCACTCGCTTCACTGGAAGACTCAACCCGCACGTTCCCTGTCCGAAAAAAATCCATAGTTGGCCCATTGCCAACCTCTAGTAACCCTCAAAAACCTCGACTAGGGGCGGAGAGGGGGATGAACCCGAAGGTGAAGGGACATCAACCCACCCACCTGTGCGGCTGACCCTATCGCCCTTCCAACACTAACCCCCTTCTTCTCTCCCATTTCCCCACAGCATCCCCCCTTCAAAGCACCCATTCACCTCCCCTTTCACCAGATCTACTCAACCTACCTCCCCGTCGCCGTCACCGATAAACGAACTTCCGTCATTTCCACTGTCGCGATTCTTAAGCACATCACGACCCCCGTTCTTTCGATTTCGGTCATCCGAGGGTGGAGTGGGAGTGACGTGCCTTTCCCCACCCAGCGAAAACTCCCTGCCACCCAACCACACAAGCCAGTCACACCTTCCGCTCGACCATAGGCATTAATGGCAAAGGGCTCACCGATTGGAAAGGGGGCGATTAATTCGTGGTGGCTCATTCGCGGCATATCTGGCGCATCGGACACCCACGATCTCATTGGCAAGGAGAGTGACGATGCTAATCGATGATGACCCTCAAGAAGAGGAGGGTTTGATGTTTTGAGGACGCCGCAGTAGAATAATAAACGATTTAAAAGTTATCGAAAACGAAAAAAAAACGCGTACCGGAAACTCGACCTTTAAGTGTACTTTCGTTTCCCAGTTTACTGTCATTGAGAATCCATACAGTTACATAATAATCGCTGGATTCAGTAATTCCTGTTGAGGGCAATAATCAGTGGTTCCTGAAAACGGTGCCTGGGGAGTAGTATACACAATCCCTTGCAACAGCATTTACGTCTTCACCTTTCTAATCAACTGGTGCACTTGAACATTCATTCATTCAAGCCTCACGAATCGCTTAACTCAAAATTATCATTTTTGAATCGGACGACTAACAAGATTTTTATCGAAAACGGCAAAGCCATTTATACCGTAACGATCAGAAAAACTCGAGTTTACTAATATGAAATAGAAATTACACCGTTTCAATTCTAGAAAAATTATTCAACTTCAAAACTTGTTTAATGGTAATATAACAATATATTTGTTGCCATTTGTTGGAAATTACTCTCCTGAGCACCAAAATTTTCTCGCAGACCAGCAGTTAGCGACCACTACACTAGAAATATGTATTCATAGGTCCACTTGTTCCAGTCGAATTTCTCCATTAAAATTAGGATATGTTAATATGTGAACTAACAGCAGAGTTACTACGAGTTACTGGTACACCAGCTACAAAGTAAACGACTAACATAATAACACCAGAGGTGGATATGGCGTTCATGTCCTTTGCTTTGAAAAAATAACATAACGTGATACCTGGCATGCAAATCTGTTGTCGTGCAACGGAATTAGATAATAAAGAGCATTTAAATTATTATTTTATAAAAATCGCAGCCAATGATGATAATTGACTTATTCCGAAAGAGTCCATAATAATTAAGAAAATTTCACAATACTAGAGTAATGTCTATTTTTCACTTAAGCAACATATCACGTGATATCATCTTTAGAATCCTCAAGTTGAGCGAATAGTTCCAAAAGAAGGACAAAAGCATCCATCATATCCACTTCCTTGCAATCGCGAATGAAACTAATTATTTTATTTGTTCAAATATGAATCGGGTTCAAACCAAGGCATGCATAAAACGGTATGAGATCAAATGTAAATTCTGAGAGCCTCGCGTGACTCATTAACAGCATAAAGTCTGCATGATCTGTGCGACTATCAAATAATTTTCTAAATATTTAAGAGGTCAGTAGAGAATGTAAAATGACTTCATGTTGTACGGCGATGAGGCAACTGTATTTCTTTTTGCCTAAGTCTAATAACACGTCGCGGTCAAAGGAAGATGGCGAGTGCGTCTATTTGAAAGGCACAGAACACTCGATTTAACTTATGGCGCCGAAGAAATCACAAATTACCGCTTTGAAGGACAAATTGGACCATTCGGATAAGGTTAGAGCGCGGCAGAATAAGATTGAAGGGCTCTTTCTCTTCTCGAACAATTCGCGATAACAACAAAACCAAACTAAACAGTAAAAACCCTAAGACCAATAAACCTATCTTGGAATCTCTAACCTCGAACACAGCGATTTAGTTACTGAAGGCTGATAATCTCACACCTCTACCAGACGTCTCCTGAACAACTTGCAGTGTACGGAGAAGATGTATACGTGAAATTCATATTTTGTCATTTTTCTGAGGTTTCCAATGTCAATGTGTATTCTTTCTTCGGCCAAAATGAGTTTCTTATTTCATAATGAAAATTACTTTATGAAGAAAAACACGAATAACCGACGCAATTTAAATCTGTGAAAGAATAAGAAATGGCACAAATGCAGTTCTATCAAATTTTATACAATATTTTCCCTCTGTAACGTAAATTTCATGCTGAAATATAAATTGATTTCGTTATATTTTTTACATGTCCAATTTTACGTACAAAACTTAGCAAAAGATACAAAATGCAATATCTGTACAAATACAAATCTCATGGGAAATATCATATATGCGGCCATTATTTAAAGCAATAGTTTAACTCAATTACCTGGACCACAGATTGCGACCCACATCAAGCCTAAATATTCACATCCTCAACAACATACTGGTCACAATACAATATTCAAAAAAGTTTCCAATATTAAACTACAAATATTCTCATGATGTCTACTCGTAATTATCAACTCAAAGAAGCACGGTTCTTTGCCATTTGCTAAAGGTTACTAGAAATCAAACTTCGGAGAGGTAATTCGGAAGAAAAAGGGCGAGTGTCATTTTCCTAATGGCATAATTTTCACAACCCAACCAAATATTTTATGAAGGCTGCCAGAAATGAAACTTGGAGCACCCAATTTGGAAGGAACTGAGCGAGTATCATTTTCCTGAGAGAATAAATTTCATATCCAATTCAAAAATTTATCTCAGGTTAGCCCTCATTAGATGAAATCACTTCAACCAAAATTGAAAGGTGAGAGACTCTCTCCGATATCCCGCTTTTGTTCCTTGTCTTCTATTCCGGGTTTGTGTAACCGCTGAGATAATTAATAAGCCGTCCATTTCTGTAACAAGCGGAAGTCTTGAGAACTCGCTATTCAGTTTTGAGTGAACTTCTTAATCTTTTAGCTCTGAAGGATTAAATCACTTTTGCTTGGTTTCACCAGTCCAACGTTTCGCCCGGAGGTAAGTAAAGTTTGCGCCATGTCTGTGTTTGAATTTATCATATCACCCTCCTCGTCATCTCTAATGCCCGTCAAAATGGTGGGAAAATGTGTGATAATTGCTAATTTTATGTGCATTTATTAAAAAAAGCGAGATCGGTGATGAGGTAATTTGACAAGAAACTATAGTAAACATTATGGAATAACATACTCAACATAGAGCAATGAGTAGGGTGAATGTTCTATGCAAAGGTATTATTAATGTTGTTGCGGCTATTTAACAAACAAAATAATCAATTAGTACGAGTTCAAGAATTTTACATACATAAATGTTTTATAATTCCTATCACCGCATAAAAACATCTAGAACTACGAGAAAGTTGATTTCCATTGCCCACAGCGTCAGGCAGAAAAACTGACATGGATCAAATCCAAAGTAATAATGCTTCTCAGGACACCATTGCTTTACCAGCAACACAATACACCGTTTTAAAATTTGATTCTAAATTTTAAAATATCGTAATTTCCCTTAACAGTCTTATTCAAAGGAATCTTTATAGAAAGTTTAGGCAAATATAAGTTGAAAAATTAAAAATTAAACTATGAGCTTTGTTTTTTTTTAATCTTGGACAACACTAGAATATCAGTTGGCAGTTAACTATTATCTTATACCAAGCCCTCAATTTGATTAACCAAACCATTTAATTGATACGATTAATAGCAATATTTTATACCTAGGCAACATATCAAACAATGTTGCACTAATATGAAAAAGTAATGCCTATATAAATTAGGAAAATACGGCACACTGAAAGCAAATTATTTTATTCCAGAGCTCTCGCATTTTATATTCGTCATGTGAACTATCCCAAAGATTATTTTTGATCGCATGTGTGACAAAGAATCCTTTAGAACGAGCAAAGGAAATCATAGTATTATTAAATTCACGTTAATGCTGAAATGGCGGAAATAAGTCAGAAAAAACTTATACAGATGTAAATCAAATGATTAACAAACTGTTGTATCTTTCCAAAAAAAATCAAAGAGATATTGTTGTGACCAGAAAATTTCCATCTATCGCATGCATGATTCATATTAATGGTTTCATATATATTTCAAAGCAATGGCCATTGTGGGTGTGCATGGTAAAGAAATTCATTCTGGCGATAGAGGAAAAACGTTTAATACAGTGAATAAAGTGCCTTCTAATTTTCAAGAAGATCGTGAAATTACAATAAATACCTAACTGAATACGACATAGATCAACAATTTCAGTTAACTCTTCAGCTCCTGTCTCTTTAGCCTCAAAGCCAAGCCCCTCGGCGACGGTCTAGCATATTCCATTGGATCAGATAGACACCGCATAACACCACCCCAGCTCAGGAAGTCCGCATTTTCGCCTCTTTGCTTTTAAATCAAAAGTTTCTCTCATTTCCCTCCTCGCTCCCACACATTCACTCCACTTGATTCTGGTATCCATTGTTCTCCTTCCTACGGCAGAATTTAAAACTCTCCCCTTCCTCCCCCTCTGTCACAATCTTTCTCCGATTTCCCTTCTTGAATTCGATCCGCCAGTTTCCATCATCCAAATAATAATTCCTCTTGCCTCTTTCACCATCCCCTTCGCACTTCTAAACGGTCGTAATAATTACTTCAAGCTTTTTACTATGAATTCTTGTGAGATTATTGTGAGCAATAGACAAATTTGTATGCCTTTTATCTCAGTCTAATAATATATCTACAGAAAATCAAACTAAAATACATATTGAAACCGCAATGCTTCTTCAAAAAAGCACCGTGTTTACTTTTAGAAAAGTTTTACCGACATGCAGTACGCTCATTTCTATTTAGATGAAGACCAACACGAATTTGTGTAACAGGAAATTTTCCTACTTTAAAAAGAACACAAACGCGGATATTTCATCAGAATTTCACTACAGTTTCTGCAGAAACTTTGATTCTGTTTCTTGTAAAAATACATTTGGGGATAGATTTACAAAGACATGTAATTGTTTATCTTAATACTCTCAATGGTGATGAAAAAATATCAAGTCAAAACTTTGATATTTCCGCATCATTACATGGGGGCTCATGGTATCAATTTATTAATTGTTATTACGATTCTTTTTTAAAGCATTTTTCACAATTACTGCACATTAATCGGCCCTTAATAACTCTCCAACCCTGATACTCCACCCCTGTCCCTCTCCTTTTATCGACTTCTTCCGTACCCTTCCCTCTCCCGCAGGACCTCCCTGCTCGTTCAAGCACGATCCATCCTCGCACTCAAACATAAGCGCGCATACACACACACACCCGCACCGGGAGATATCTTAGCATTCACAAAATAGCTGGAGCGAAACCGATGCGGGAGCTTTGGCGTCGTTAATGAGCGAGGCAAAAATTGATAAATGGTTCCCTCTTCTCATCCAACCGACGAATCCTCGATGCCTGGAAGAAGTCGAGCGAGAAGCGCCTCACCCGAAGAGTTTATAAACACAATGCGTCGCCAAGGGAAAAGGATTTGGCAGGGAACGGTTGAAGGCTCGTGGCACACCTCGAAAACCATCGTTTTGACAGTCTACTGCAAAAGACACGGCGCCGACACGTTCCCGTCAAAAGGATTTGAAGACTGATTTTAGAGAGGTTAAACTCTGGCGTTTATCTTGATGTGATATCTTTGCGTTACTTGATAAATTAACCTGATAAATAATTTGAAAAGGAGCTTCTCCCTTCACCCCTATGTTTGCCGAGCACATTTCAGAGGGAACGCTTGTCTTGAGGATATTGAGTGTATATGACAGCAACCTACCGAAGCAGCCCCAACGATTACATTATCCTTCTAAGTTTGATATCTCTTCATCAGATATTTGCCCGTAGGAGATTCGAGATCTGTAACCTCATATTCATCGTACACTACGATACACATCTCTAAAAGAGGTTGATAAATTTTTATAATAGAAAGTAATACCATAGTCAAGCAAAAATGAACGGATAATAGTTCCGAGTTGAGAAAGCAAATGATAAAAACCAATTTCAAGTTTTCCCGGAGTTTTCACTCAATATATGTAGTCGTTTGAAAAAATAATTTTTTTTATCAAAGCGACAAATGGATAAAACGTATAGTTCACACGCCTCAAACGTTAAGCAACTTTAACTGAAAAATTAATTACACAATCTGAAGCATCCCGCAAAACCAGAACATAGGTAGTCATGAAGTGTAGGATGAAGGCCACTTATACATTGAGAAAAATATGCACCTCTGTACATATCATGCGAGATTTTCTTATGAGACCAATGAGACCCCTACCCCTTGCGGGACTACTCATCCCCTTGTATCACACTCCGTAGTGGTGATTAGAGCCACTGGAAAGAATACCCACCCTCAGAATTTCTTCATCCACCAATGAAATCTGAATAATTTGCATGCCAAAGACCTCGTTGCAACATATTCGAGAACTCAACTCTCAGGATCCCTACTCTTCGTGCCCTCCCCCTTACTCTCCCTCTCTCTCTGAAATCAAACCCTTCCTGCTCCATCCATACGCCAATCTATTGCCTTTGAATGCTGAGGCCAAGAGGGGAGGGGGAGACTCTTCAGTCCAACCCTTTCATTTCGCCCAGCCAACCACTAACCACAATCCTCCCTCACCCCCTTACCCCCTACCCCTGTTCTCCCCTCTTCTGCCAGCCTTCACAGCGCACCATCGAACATGCCCGGTGGCTCTCCATATACACCAGCATTGCCGCTCTTCCCCAACAAACCCCTTCCCTCCCAAAGCACCTCCACCGAACCCCAACACACTCCCGCTCTCCCCTTACCCATCTCCACCACCCACTCGCCACGAACACCCACCGCCTCCCCCCACCAGGGGGAGGGGACGACGGTGCGAGAAGGAGGGGTCGCTTCAATCAGCCTTTGCCGGGCATCTGGGCTTCTCCTCTACCTGTCCACGTGCACCATTGCACCAGACTACACATTCGGCTTAATCCACCCGCCCACATACACTCGCACACCGAAACCTCACACCCAACCCCCTTCCCGTCGCCCGACATCCCCATTTCCACCACTTCCTACTCCCACATCATACCTATCCTTTACGCCCACTCGCCCTTTCTTCTTCGGCCATGCCTTGAAATATCCGATCACCCGCACCCTCTGGAAAATATAATACGTCACGGGATATAGGTCTTCATTTTCAACCTTTCGAATCAGATGTCTCTCTTTCTTGTTCCGTCTTAAACGATGCAGAGCTAGTAAAAAAAATGTTTCTACTCATCCAAACATAGCAATCGTAATACCGTGATGGTTGTCATTGGCGTAGACATTTAGCAAATGACTAGGAGTTCTTGGGTTTGCTGATTGAAATTTGCCAAAGATATACCGTTGATTAGAGAAATGTGTCAGATTTACTTCTCAGATATAATTACGAAGTCGTTATGCACAGTTCTACTTTCGTTTCAAAGATAGACACAAAGTTCTAAGTGCAAATGATCACACTCAAAAAAGAGAGCACATGTAGAAATTCATGAGTTTACCCGCCTGTCTATCGCGAATTTTTTAAAAACTATGCGGTGATTGGCAGTCGTGATGTCTGTCATGTAAATGTATCACTAGATTGGAGAGAATTAAAATCAGTTATTTGTGAAAACTATCAATATAGTTTCTTTTGGACCTTATTGCTCCAGATCACTCTCCAGAGAAGTTTCATCTCATGGCTTCTAGAATGTTAGTATATTTAAAAAAAATAGGAACTTAAGTTTATCCGGACCCAACAACTTTTTCAATGTCATTGAACCTTATAACCTCAACCATATACCGTTTCTCGCGCCATTTATTACATCGCGGCGCGGCTAACTTTCAGATGGTATATACAGGCCTGTACATGTACACATGAGAGTGACTGTGGTTACTGGACGTCGAAACAGACAGGTGTTTTGGTGGAAACAGATTGAGTTATTCCTCGCTCCCTCTACACTTTTACGTGGGCTTTTCATCTCAACTACAATATTTGAACCCTCTTCTTCTTTTCAAGCTTAGACAAACAAATAGCGTTTCTGACAAACAAATAGTTTTTTACCCGAGGATCTAAAATAGAGGGTTATATTCCATCTACTAAGTTCTTTTGCACCTGTCTTTGGATAGGTCGATCAAAGACCGATTTTGCGATCTTAATGCATTCTATTTCAAAAAGAAAGGTCCCAATTTCATTTACATAATTAATACCATGTAATGTAAAAGAATTTTTTTTTAATTCAGCCACAAAGGGAATACTTTTGAGGAAATAGCTAAAAATGAATTTTCCATTTTCCCTTCAGATTAAAAGCAAGGAGAGAGTTTCAATCGCAGATAAATTGCTCGGTAGAATTACTAGTGGAATACACTCAATGTGAAATCAGTTAAGACCCTAAAGATAAAATATTTTTGCATACTAACATGTACAGCTTTTCATAGTCTTCTGTAAAGAAACGAGATTATTTTTTTTTTTTAAGAATTCCCTGCAAAGTATTCCAGCATAGAAAGTATTAGAACTATCCTATAATTTGAATGCTCTCGTTAACATTTTGTTCCGCAATATAATTTTATATCTTATCTCTTCGTTTTATTATTGCATGCAATCGTTCCTATTTATTCCCCAATGAATTAGGAGGCATATTCATAAAGTAAGGGCCGTTTGCTTACATTTAAATATGGGCGCATTTTTACTCCTGCAGCGCCATCTACTGATTCATTGAAAAGCTATAGCAGCATTTGTTTTGTTTCAGAAGTCGTTTGCTTGTCCATGCAAGCAAACAACAATGTCCGCGACAATCGTTCATCCCGCCAGCTGTGAAGTGCGTTCTCTCATACGATTCTTGTATGAAAAAGGATTGTCGGCTGCTGAAATTCATCGGGGGTTATGCCTAGTTTATGGACCTACAGTTATGAGTGAAAGAAATGTTAGATGATTTTAAAAATGGACGAACAAATGTCCACGACGAAGAGCGAAGTGGCAGGTCCAGTATTCTGACCGAGAAAATTGTTTCGCAAGTGGAACAAAAACTGCGATGCGATCGTCGACTGCTGATTAATGTCCTGGCTGAACAATTTCCTCAACTTGGACGCACTACTGTCTACAATATTGCCATGGAAAACCTCGGATACCACAAATTGTGGGCAAGGTGGGTACCAAAAATTCTTACCGACCACCACAAAGAGCAAAGAATGTCCAGTGAACGAGAGTTTTTGGGCGGTTACCAACAAGATGGAGACGACTTGTTTTCTCGCATTGTTACCGGGGACGAGACGTGGACATCCTACATCAATCCAGAAATAAAACAGCAATCAATGCAGTGGCGACACTCATATTCACCAAAACCGAAGAAGTTTAAGCAAACTCGGTACACAAGTCGAAAATTGATGGCTACCGTTTTTTGGGACATAAACGGTGTTCTTTTAGTGGATTTTTGGAACGTAGGAAAACAATTACAGCTGATGTGTACTGCGAAACGCTCAACAGACTGAGACGTGCGATCCAAAACAAACGACGCGAGAAACTGTCATCTGGCGTAATTCTCCTCCACGATAAAGCGCGTCCTCACACTGCTGCCAAAACCAATTAGAAAATTCAAGATTTTCATTGGAACTCTTTGACCTCCCACCGTACAGTCCTGACCTTGCACCTAGCGACTAGCACTTGAAACAATGGCTCGGTGGACAACGTTTCGAAACCGAAGAGTAACTCAAGAACGGCGTTGTCAATTGGTTCAACTCTCAGGCGGCGAGCTTCTATGCACAGGGGTTAAAGAAGTTGGCGCAGCGGTACGAAAAATGCTTAGAAGTGAACGGAGATTATGTAGAGAAGAGAAGTAGGTTTCTAGCTAACTAAAAGTGCCAATAAAATGTTTTTCATATGAGTACATTTTTTCTTGTGACCAAACGGCCCTTACTTTATGAACATGCCTCGTACTATTCTCTGATACTTTTCACCTCATAACCCTATGCCAGATGAATTACAGTTATAGCATTTGGTATGGTGGTAGGCTATTTCTAAAAGTCAAAGCTGATGACTGAAATCGACCCAGAAAAATGGCATTATCGTATCCATTTTGAGGTAGAACGCCACAACATAGCAGTAAAAATAAATAAGGGTATTTGTTCCTAACAGGAATCGCCCAACTAGAGGCTAAAAATTATTTTAAACTATTTCACAACTTTTTTCAATATAACACTGCGAAATGTATGTATTATCAGCGCTCCACAACCTATGAAAGACAAATAGGCTGGATGTATTAACAGTTACGTTGTCATCGGCAGATTTCCAAGTGAAGTATCACTTAGTATCACACTTAACAAAGAGTGAAAAAACAGGGTCTCAAAATCGAACAAAATAATGTTATTTCTACAGTAATTTTATTTCTTTGATTTATCCAATATTGAATTCAATCACGTTTACTTTTTTTCTTAGACCAGATACCTCATCTTAAAGCCATTTAATTTTAATCTGTTGTATATGTTGGGGCAATAAATTTTTCAATAACAACACTCTCACTTTTGATTAGATGACTATGTACCTAGTTCTGTGCTAAAATGTTTTACGCTTAAATATGAATATACAGGTAGAATACGAAACAATTTTGAACATACCAGGACTGTATGGTTGGACACGAACGGAATCAGCCAGTTCAAAATAAAGTATCAAGAAATGGTTATCTAAAAGAGTTTCCAATAATAAAAAATATATTTCCTCATATATGTAAAATTACCCGCCTTTTTTTAGTTCTTCCAACTAAGAATTTATTCGATAAAAATCTTCGTCCAAATTTTCGACTACCATTAAATAAACACGTAACCAAGTAACTTAGGACGACTGGGCTAGCCTTCACACATATACAATTGGATTTTATTATTATTATCGCCAAGAGGCATAAATCTTACCACGTTCCTAAATTGAATACAATGATGAGTTCTTGTGAAAACGGCCAAAAACGTACAATAATGCCTTTACAACGGCATGGCAATAAAATTTCCATCATCAAAATGTTTCTACAACAATACTACATTTTCATCCATCCGCTTTTGAGGCACCGCAGAATTCTCAGCTAATCAGGACGTGGATCGTGACCGCAGGTTGCGGCGCCACACGAGTTGCCCATCTCTCTCAACTTTCACCGGAGGCTTTGGCGCCGCAGTTGTGGCGGCGAGCGAAAATCGACGCTCGCCGTCTGTCATTTGTTCACCTCACATCAAAACACGCAGCGCATGGGTCATCGTCGTCTTCTGTTTCCTCTCGGCCCTGCCGCAGTCATGAAAACGGGGTATGACGCACGGTACGGAGAAAACGCAACGCAAAACCGGATGCATGAAAACGCAGCTTTATTTACTCCCCGGAACGTAGGGGCTCTTTGAACAAAGTCATATACCCGTCATCTAGATCTACCTCATGACCCTTTGGCTAAAAGGTTGCCCACAAGTATAAATTTCGGAATCGTGGGCGATTTGACATCAATTCCATTAAAACAAGACAAAAATGAGCAACTGCATGTCTATAAATATAGTATATCCCACGATCAAGCCCATCCGCCATTAATGGGTAATATAATGACGTCTGGAGGAAGGCCTTCAAATAGGACTCATATGAGCCCACGCCTGTTTCTCTTTCGCTACCTCCATGTCCCTCACTACATAAAAATCCCCAAACACTGCATCCAAGTCCACGTCATCGATGGACTGGTGAGAGAACACCACGTGCAGCTATCAATCGACCAAATCATGCCCCTCGACACAGCCTCTCTCTCTCTCTATGACCTCCTAAACACCCTTCTCCCTTCTTCCGAAAGGCTTCCTCTCACCCTCTCTCGAATTCAGATCACGGACACGCGTGGCGAGAGAGCTTCTGCCCAGTTGAGGGATATTATGTGTGATAAAAGCGAGATGGAGAAGATATCAAGATTACGGGGGTCGGAAGAATCTAAGAGGGTGAAAGGGAATGAGGACACGAACGCTTATATACCTGGTCATTCGATACGTCACCAAGTTGAACATCTGGCCAAAATCTACCAACCTGTCCATACATTCAGATCAAGAGTGAATTAGACGCCTGGTTAGCCAATCCGAAATTCGCAGGGGCAAATCTTTACGCGGTAATTATAATATTAGCATTCTGGGTTTCTCTAACTGCATAGAGGGTGCAAAATATTCTACACTTCAGTATTGTGGGTTTCTTAAAACTCAAAATCGATGCAAGCTTCTACTGTAGCATGAGCAGTAGCAGCTTGCGTCGCAAAGTGGGCTCACGACACAGTTCGTCGATGCATTAGTCACGGAAATAGTGATTCAACTGTCAAAAGTAAGTGCGCATGTACACAAAAATATTCGTCTCTTTTAAGTACTTTCTGTTAAAAAATATCGGATAAAAGTTTGAAAATAAAGAGAGATCTAATATAAATAGGAGATAACCAATTTTATCAATGCAAGAATTTCAGTATCACTGTCCTATGATGACTATATTGGCACTATTTGTTAGGTAGTGGACGTATTAGCATTGTGTCTAGTTTCTTGCAAATATCGAGAGATATGACAATTTTACGAGTTAATAACTCTAGTGTAAAATTTTGTTGATAAAAATGGAGAAATACTGAGGTAACAAATAGGTTACTGCGTAAAAATCCTTATACTAAGCACGCCATTCTGAGAAACTGCAATTGGACAAATACTATCTCTTTCGGCATCTCTCTCCTGCCGCATTACGTACTACGCTGACAGGGAAACGAAACCCTGAAGGGGAGAAATCATAGCTTAAGGCATCCCCATCTGCAGAACATCTCGTCGCACGAGATTTTGGGATAGGCCTAGTTGTGAATTCCTTCTCAAATCCGTCAAATAAGCTAACAATTATACTCCATTTACATATAAACGCCATAGTATTCATTCGTATGGCATGGCGAGAAGAGTGATATGATATTCTCTACCCGAAGAGCCAAAAGGGATATCGAAAATGGGGAGTATTATGAGAGTAATAAAATCACGAGGTAAAACTAAATAAGAAATAAGACATTAAAATAAATACGAGCGGCACTAAAGAGAGAGAGGGGGTGGAGGAGGTCAAAAACGACTGGTGAAAATTGAGAGGGTGTGACGAACACGAGGGTGAAATGAGAACTTAGGAGCATGGAATTACTGGGCAGGCTTGTGTGGATGAGGGATGAGAGATGACGAGAGAAGGGGAGGAGCCAAAGGGCCATGATTGGAGGGGAGCGGGAAGGAACGTTGAGAGGGGTGGCGAATCGAACGTGATGAGAATCCGAAACGGAAACAAGTGAATCTTTAATTGCCGGCGCCTGCCGGAAAGGCGTTCCTTTCACGCAGTGCCCACACCGGGTAATGGCAGCACGTATAGGGGAGTACGGGAAGAGCACTATGTGCGAACTCAATTCCTTCGCGGATGCTTTTTATTTACGAAAGGGAGGTCTAAATGGGAATAGGTTACGCGTTCTCGGATTACGTATCGCAGGGGCGAACGGCGTTTAAACGCCGCAATTATGAATTAAAATTCGGACGATTGGACCACAGAATGGCATATGTGGTCCAAGCCAAAGTCAAGCAAGGCAATCGAGAGTGTTCAAATTCATAAACGCCCTAATTTCATTTTGAATCGCCGGGTGCGCTCCCCGGATACTAGGTTCCCAATGTCCGTGACCACAAACGACTCAGAAATTAAATTTCGCACTCAATCGTTAAAAAGGAACGCTCCCACCGAAATTAAATTTACATGTAATATTACGTCAGATCGACAAATGGGCGCCCCATGGATGAAAGCCAATGATGAAAATCATTCGCTCCGTGCAAAGATATAAAGATGGACTGAATTAAAGGGTGATATCTCGTCTAAGCGTGTTTGGACCCTAAGTAGGGTAGACAGATAGTCGATATCGGTCAAATTCGCTCAATCATAAATGTGTTGGATTTAATGACGTAAATTTTAAGTCATTAATTAAGAAAACTGTTGAAACAAGAAAGAAGATTCGACATAACAACATTAGAGCACAAAAAATGCGGTCGATGGAAATACCATTAAAAAAATTTGTTGTTTCCCCCGTCAACAAATCATAAATGCGTGCAAAATTAGGGTAAAAATTATTCTGAGGCACCTTATCAAAAAACGTGACCGCTTTTTATCGCGCCATAATGAAAATGGCTGGAAGGGTGGCAATCGCGTGCAGACCGATGCTGCCTTGTGACGGGGCAAATTTAACTCACTTTGTCAGGCAAAATGCAAGCCAAAACGGGTTGGATGATGAGGTTATAATTTGAAATGAACAATGGCGTGACGTCTATAGCTCTCCACAATCAATACAATTGACCTTATATTTCCTCTTAAAAAGGTTATGTTGAGCAACTCGACACACGAAAATTATATAGTTATGTACGGTTGTCAGGGAATAATGATTAAACGAATAGTTAATTGTCACTTGTTTTTGTGCAACTATATCATTTCAGTTATCATGTTAATATTTTTTCAAAATAGTATGCAGCTTTGTAGACACAGAAAACTAAATTATCTCAATATTATTGTGGCATCAGTAATCGAACATTAGTTTATACACCAACCTCAGATAATCAGACAGTTTATTTTGAAATAAATTAAATAATAATTCTTCTATTAATTGCTATGCACTGCATTTATAACACTTATAATGATTAATAAACCACTAATGCTATCGTTACATTATCAAAAACATAATTGTCTTCAGATCCCCCAATCACTAGTAACAGACTATTCATCACCACACCTTAACAAATATTTACAAATTTTTTTCTTATAAATTAAAAAGGTATGCAACAGAGCTTCCTCAAATAAAATTCAAGGTTATTCTCGAAGGTATTTCTTACGGATCCAATGTCTTCACGTTTTTATAACAAAATACGTGGTTAATAAAATACGGATACGAAGGGTACGTAGATAGTTGAATGCAGTTACGTAAGGTGCGCGGATCATCAATAAGAATACCTTTCATCATAATCTACATCGTTGAAATAAAAAATTCAATAAAGAACTCTTATCCTAAACTCGTTCCATTATTTTTCCTTCCTGGCAAAGAAAATATTTTACACATATTTTTCTTTGAACCACCAAAATCTTATCCTTACAATTACGGTAACACATTACCTAGTTCGGCAAGATCATGTATTCATGGGAGGTTTATCATGCGCAGAGGTATTTATAGTGTTAAAAATTCAATATTTATAATTTTAAGCTCAAAGTGTGTGTTAAAAACCAACAAATAACATAAAGTGAAATTCCTATGCAGCATTTGGCCTGTTACCCATTTACGAGTATGCCCTAAATAAATGGCACACCGTGGAGAATAACAGACGTTTATATTTTGTTCATTTATGTATGAGCATGTATGTGGCTCTTTCACTTTGGTTGTATTTAAAAAGTGGCATGTCAAGAATTAATAGATACATAATTTTTTCATATACAACTAGAATTCAGCAGTATAATAATGTATCTCCTCTTCTACGTATCGCATATTTCATAAAACTTCCATCTTTCCCGAGTTATTTCTGCAGTGAGTTCATTTCACACCAATATTCTACATTACTTCCTATACATAAGAATAAGTTCAAATTTAACATTTTCATTTAGGCTGTAAACGTATTTCCTTATTATAACCTTCCATTGTCATTCATTTTTAGTTTTTCTCTATTTGTACTCATTCATGCCCTAGTTAATATGCGTACTCTCGGACTGAGATTGAATTCATATAGGTTTATGTATGTGCACCATTATTAATTTATTTTGGAAAAATTTTAGCAATGTATTTCATAGCTCGTACGACTATGGCAAGGTTTCGGATGGCAGAAGACACAAAAAGTCTTAACCAGGTACAAATGAAGACCATAATAGATGAGTGCCCGCCATAACCATTTATACCCGTTTCCCGACACATCACACACGAAATCTCACGAACCCTCCCGAGCGAACTCTCTGCGCGCTGTGACCGGGCAGGCGTCGCTCACTCCGCAGACGGAACGCTAACGTCAGGATCCCTTGACGCTCCCTCGCAAGCTTGATATCTAACCTAAGGAAGGAGCGGGGGAGGTGGATGGAGAGCCCCGATAAGTCTCCGTAGTTGCAACATGGCCAATTATCGCGGGCACTCATCCGGGATCAACGGTAAGCTTACGAACAGACGAGCATCACGATTGCAATATAACGTCAATAGGGAGAGGGGAGGCATTTGATGTCAGTCGATTGGTGAAGGGTAAGGAGAGGGATAGATGGCGGGGAGGAGAAAAGAAAGGAGACGCTAGATCAACGGAGTGAGTTGGAAGGGGATGAAGGGTGCGGGTCGCCCGCGAGGGGATGCAATCGCGGTTAAAACCCAGGCCGGAGGGGGGAGTGGGAAAAAGGGGTGTGCACTCGCCGTGGGTGAGGGAGGGTGGGACGGCTTTAAAGGGGAAGAGACGACCCGGGTAAAGGACGCTCGGAGAATCCAAAGCGAGTAAGAAATGAAGAGGCAGGGGATTAAGCTGCACAAAGGGATGACATCCAAGGGAAGAAAGACGGTGGCCTGAATCATAACGGGCGAGTGTGGAGATTAAGGACTGGAAGGCTAAAGTAAAAGAGAGAGAGATGATGATGATGGGAAGGGTTCAAGGAACTCCTGGGACAGTTTCCTTACATCCGAAATCTACACCGAAGAATATGAACTTCTATGGCAAGACAACGAATCAGGCCAGTTTATTTATGGTATAGTAGTTCATGGATAATATAAGCAACTGGAAGGAGAAACCTTTTACGGTTTTGGGCGACACACCAGAATCATAAAACTTTACTGACACCAGAGAAAAGTCAAACATTCCACGTTCCCAGAGCTAAAGCATTTCACTTTAAGTTAGCTGAGGCACAATGGTTCATTTTCGGAATTATAAAAAAATGAGGATCAAATCCCGAATCACTACGTCGAAAAAAGTCACACATTCACAAATCCTTTTAAGTTAAAAATTTAAGTAGTAAAGTTAATTTTTAAATTCTTTAAGTCGTAGAGTTAATCCAAAATGAAAGTTCTTATTTGTCTATTGTAATTTCCCTTTTTCCGATTCCAATCACAACCGACAGTGGTATAAGACCTTACGCCTTTTCCACATGACACACGCATTTGCTTTTAAGACTATTGCTCTTGGTATGGAAATTTAAATACTATTACATTACGAAGGTTTGCACACCAATGTCCCTCTCAGTCTTCTCTGAAAGCTTTGTGGGCATATTTCTATAAAATCAATACCCAATATACCCAAGGGAAAGAAGCTAACATCATTTATTTTATCCACAGTATTTCAGCTCAACGCCCGTAGATTCTGATGAAATTCGCCCGACGGTTGACGATCGTAGCTCTAAATAATAAAAGGCTCCGAATGAGTGCAATGGAAGGCATTAAATTTATATCATTTGTCTAGCAGACCAACGACTTGCATTGTGGGTATCGTCAAATTGCTATCCAGCAAATCAAATTTCCAAATGTTCCGGAACGATGCCATCAAACGAGACTTTAATATTGATCGTTCAAAATGTTTTTAGGACAAGGCTCCGGTGGCGTAACCCGGATGACTCTGATGTCGAATCATTTTTAATTTGTTGGAATCGCATAACTCTGCCATTCGTAATTAGGTCACTTTGTAATTAATTATCCACTAATACGTATCGCATCTGTTATTCTAGAGCGACAAGACTTTGTTATTTATTAGAGTGGAACCTAAATGTCAAATTACAGTACTAATAACTTCACAGCACAATTAGAAACACACGTTTTTCTCAATAAATCATCAGACTGCAAAAAAAATGTATTACGAACTGTGATGCTGAGCTCATTCGACAAAATTTTGAATTAGAAACATATGACAGAGTAACGAATGGACGGTACACATTTCAAATGTTCATAACAACCGAATTCTTATCTTAATGATTCCAAAGTCAAACGGCTGAGTACAAAAATAGAATTATTCAATCATTTTATTCATTCCTATAACAATTTTTCAATGGCAAATATTAACTTCCTATGTATTTCAATGCATTGAACGGATATAAATAATTGGAAATCGATGGCATACAAGTTTTAATATTTTATGAGCTTACGAATTTAAGCTTATAAGCTCGTATTTATACTTATAAAAAGACTGTTCCAAAAATGTTGCACTTATCGCCCAAAGCCATACAGAAATATTTTATTATTCTTACAACGAAGATCAAATTATGCATGACTTCATATAAATTCATTTGTTTTTTATATGAGAGGTTTGAAAAGTAAATATTTTACGATGCTGGCTCCTCTATTTGAACTATTGAACCTTTAATGCCAGGGCGAAGATATACTTAAACTATCAGCGGAATGCCAACAAACAACATTAGTTTAATTAAAATAGAGAGTTGTGGAAAAAATCCTTTCTATTAATTCAAAATGTACCCCTCATTGAGAGTTTAAATGACTTTTTTACGAGGAAAATTGAAAAATGAAGTAGTATTATGCCTAAAATTGCAAATTTGCTCAGAAAAATTTTTCATTTCATTACTGTCACACATTTCAGGCTGATTCCTAGCGAACAGTTTCATCGATATGTATCAGTATTGAATTACATTCACCATCGTCATATGAAACATTTTGAGATCGGAAAACAATATAATGTGTTTAAGTAAGCTAGATGACGACATCTTTATTTCGATTTCCTCAATATTATCCGGGTTTCGAAAACGGATTCCCCTCGGAAAAAGGACTTGGAAGTACGAGGAAGTCTTGGTTTACAAGATACGTAGATGTTTGCGAGAAAGAAGAAACGAGAATTAAGAGTTTAAGAGGGTGAATGCTGACATATCTAAGCAATGCACTCTGCAGATAAATAATTAAGGGCATGTAAAAAAACGTTTTACGGATAATCAGAAATATTACAAAAAAGTTATATAGCAAAGGTGTCCGGTTGTACCCACTAGAGACCTTAATTACATACAAAAACATATCACATACACACAAATATATGTCACGATTTGGCACAAATAATTATACGGAAAATCTATTATAAATCTAACACGTGGAGCGCCAAATATAAGTTTAAATTATTGAAATAAAATTTAATATAACAAAGATACATTGGGAAAAGAAGGTTTGAGATTTCAGTACGCGATTATTATATAGTATTCAGAGATATCTTTGAAAGAATATGCCGAGTTATAGTCCCTTACAACACACGAGATATTCTTTTGCCACAGCAAAGCACCTTTCACGCACTAAAAAAGTGATTTTAATCGGCAACTATGCATGGAGGTATTTAAAAGATTGAAGAGTCATAGACAGTCAAATGTTGTAAGATATTGAGTAGTTTCAGAGGTGATGCGGTGGATTTTGAGCATAGTAAAGAACAAACAGTAACAATTTTCCACTAGATAAGTTAAATTGTACGACCGGGTTTTGACGTACAATTAAGCTTATTTAGTGGTAAAATGTCACAATCTGTTCTTTATTAAAACGTTTTAAGACCTAAAATCACCTATAGAAGCACCAAAGGGCCGAAAGGATAGGAAACCGAAATCTTCATCTGCCAGTGTCGGCAGACCAGGCAAAAGCATCAACGTCGTCCAGTGATTTTGAAAGTAAGTCGAAACTTCCTCAGACTGCTTTGAGAAGTCATCTCGCTCAATATGTACACCAAATGGATTCAACTCATGGGAAGCGAACATACGGCCTAATTTTAACTGATTTTTGACAAAATTATTTTTTGAAAACAATTATCAATAATTGGGGAAGAAATATATTGCCAATATTGTAGACATACACAAACATTTCCTTGAGAGGGGGCTGGACTGAAGAGAGGTCACCCAGAGTTCACTCTCATACTCGCACAAAATTATGAAATAAGGGATGGAAAAATATATTTAGTTGTATAATAGTCATTGAAAAACAAGTTAAGAGTCTAGACAAATGGCTTTCTACCAAATAAGGACCTGTAAATCCAGGTATTTGACGAATGAAACTTTGATGATGAAATGATGCACGCTTTCAATCCATCTTAGTTTTCAAACGGTACTTGTCACATCATTTCAAGTTTTCTACCACATATATTCCGAAAAAAACAGCTAAAATCCTATTACGTGAAACAGTTTCATTCAGTACAGATTGACCGCATTAAAAGAGGATTCTTAGGGCTTTTCCAATACGCAAGCATCCTTAACTTAAAATTACTTAACCTCAAAAATTCCTATAATGGATTACAAATATTTCACTAGGAGTAGCTTAACTCAGAATAAGGGAAAAATCACTTGAAAATAACTTGGCCAAACTTCAGTTCAAGGCAAGATACGACAAACAAAACGGATATCAAATTATTTTAAGATAAATTATCACTACACCAAGGTCAACGAAATTACTTTAAATGCGCAAATACTTCATTCAGCGGAGAATTATAATGAACAGTTTAAATAGATATTCATAATTAGATCATTAGGCAACTAGAGCCAAAACTACTGACCAATAAGAAATAATTAAGATAAAAAAACAATGCAACACTGGTGTGATTGATGGTTGAGGCCGAGACTTTGTGGAAATCCATTGCGAACAGGAGTTTCACTAAATAACTTTAATAAAAAGACTACGACGGCAAACGAAGTAAAGTTAAATGGTCAGGTCGAGTGCCAGCGGACATTTTTGTGAAACTGGAAAGGAAGATGGGGTGGAAAGACATACGAAGCAAGCATGGGGGATTAGAATGTCAGAGGCATAATCGAGTGCCCTCTCCCCGTCTCCGCGCTGGGAATCGACGCCGGGCCCTGACAATGAACTCCTCTTGATTATCTCCCTTCAGCGAAGTGACGGCAGTATTTCGGCCGCCCTGTGTCGAATTGAGAGTGAGAAATGGGGTGCAGAGAGGGAGGCGGTGGGGTGGCCTGGATGCAAAAATATTTCCAGTGAGAGGTATGGCGGGGGGGTTATTCTATAATAACGAGTTTCATTCGAGCGCATGTTCTAGGGGTGAGGGTTGCAAGGGGTGGGTGGGCGTAGAATCATTTTGAATAGAGATAGGAGGAGGAAGAGGTGTCGCCGATTCCGGGTACTATGGGCCATAGGGAGGTAGGGTAGACCAGGGGGGAGGAGAGGGAGAGAGAAGAGAGGAGTATGGCCAGCAGTCTCCGGCGCCAGCGAGCCGTGCGGACGTGTTCGGCGTTCAATCCGAATCCCCAACCACGTTAGACCCGAACCCACTCTGCCGCTCACAGGTCCCCCGCATTCTCTCTTTCCCCCACCCCTTCCGCCCCCCGAACGGTGATCGCCAAATAAAATGACCCGCGTGCACCGCCGAACCAAAGGGTAAGGGAATCCACATGGCTAGCGCGGAAGTAACACCGCAATTTTGTGCCCTCGCAGTTGGGCATTAACGCCGCCCGAACGGTGTCAGGGGATAAAAAAGATAGCACTGACTCTAACGGGTCAGATGAGTAGCGAGGGAGAGGGAGCGCGGGACCGATGAGGATGTCACTAAAATCATGGTCAGGGTGGGATTATCTGGGTGCCAGGGGATAAAACAAGGAAAACGAATGAACAAACAGAATCACGCGCGAGGATCAATCGATTGGTTCCCACGCTCAAACGGCCCTTAGTGCCGTACGTACCATCTACCCTTCCCCTCACTATCTCCTCCTAAATCCCTGTGGAAAATGAGGGTCTCTTTCCCCCTACCAGCGTGTGAATGTAATTCTAATCCAAATACCAACGCTGTTAGAGCATGTCGTGAAAGTTAATTAAAGACCATTTCACGCTGCTTTTCACTGATACCGATCTCTTCGGTGAGCGCAAATATTTTTAAACGGCCAAAAGCGACATTCTTTCGGCATAGTCAAAGCCTCATCAGAGAAAGTTAATTTACTGCGGATGGCTGCTGCATATGTTGGCACGTTCAGAAATTGTCCCTATAGAATTGGAAATGCGAGTGAGCAGGGATATCTTTCAGGATAAGATTTAATTAGTTGAATATAATGTTATCACTGCATTATATAGGTACATTGCAGGGCGAACGAGGAATTGTGCGCGATACATAGGGCAAAATAATTACTAGGGACCGCCTAAACCTTACCTTTCATTGTAATGTTACATTTCAATGTGACTTCGTTTTTCGGTTTCGAAGTGACTTCGTTTCATGGTTTAAGATATTAGGTTCCTAAATTTTCTCATTCATGACTATAGGACTCGTTTCGGAATAGTTGAGTAACCACCTTTGTTAATGGTATAGATTTTCTTCGATCAGATGAGCCAGATCCAGAGCCCTGAGATTCTTTTTTTATCGAAATATGACCGTAAAAAATACTAAACGTTTTATAATAGCCTACGATGATGGCGGTAATCCGGCCAAATATTAAATACTACAATATACAGGTATACCTAGTTACATACAGGTTAAAACGGTATACCCTGTATACCAGATAAATGACTCAAAATTAAATTATAAAAAACAATTCACCCAGAATGCCCGTTCTTGAATGAACGGTTTGATATTTTCTATTACAGGCCTTTCTACTTTTTACCGAAAATATACGAAGAGTTATGTACACATCGTATTGGTCACACATTTAGAGTTGTAAGTTGAATACTGTTGGTTAGCATGCGTGTCATGAAAGATACCTTATCCCACGGAGAGGACGATAGAATGTACATAAAAACAGTAGTATTTCGTGAAAAATCTGTCCCCTTTCTTAATTCATTTATGTTGATTAATGGAAGGTAACAAATGTAGGTCAATGATTAAAAATCTATTTAATAAATACTATGTGTTCGGGATCCTAACGGCCAAATCGTGATTTTCACCTTCGCAATATACTATGCAATTATAAAAATGATATTACTTGAGTCATGTTACGATATAAATGAAAGCTGTGTCATGGATTTGAATTTAGAGTCTGTCCCCGGCACAAAGCATAGTTTATAGAGTATGGAAGAACTAGATTGAAATTCTTGGTCATGAAAATGGCACGACTACGACGTAAATCCTTTTAGCAACGACCGACATTTTTTGAAAAGGCGAATAACCTTAACATAACAGGCATTAGATGGATTGAGTCAAATAAGCTAATAAGTTAGCAGGTATGTCCACTACCGAAGGTTTTAAAACATCTTACCTTAATTTTAATATCCTCAGTAGGCTTATTCCATCCCCTTCCGCGTGGTTTAAACCACCTGTTTGCATAAATCTTAAATTTAATCCTAAAAGTAATAAAAACCTTTCATATAAAGAGTCAAGAGGAATACTTTGAATATATGTGCTACGCATACAACATGTTAAGTTCGTGCATGCAGTTACTGATTGGACTCTGAACGTAATTAACGCGCTAATATAAAAAAATAATCAAGAAATACGGGTGAATTTGCCTGAAGAAACTTTCAAGACAGGGAATTAAAGCAATATATTTAAAGGAGTATGAATGAAACAACGCATGAAGGTAATATAAGCGAAAGTATACAGAGATAAGTAAGTATGAAATAAATTAGACAATGATTATTTTGATATTACCAAATCTCAGGCTTTAATAATGCAGCAACCCGTAAAGGGAACGGAGTTTAGGGGTTGGTACATTATATAAACGGAGGGAAAGGTAAGGTACGGTATTTCCGGTGACTTTCGGTGCACTGGAGTTTTCGACTGACCTAAATGCGAATTAAATTACACGCATAGAATTTTTAGAGAAGAAAGAATAAGAATTTTTCCCCAGCAAATTAACCATAACCGTCTCACTAACTCTAAGTAAATTTCAGAACCATAATAATTAGGTCAACTTATCGTTGATTCATGAACTGCGTATTACTAGAAAAAAATTCCTACAGGCTGGAAAAGGTTTACCCACACATATCCCCATTCCCATGAGAAAGTTCCCGACGGCTATATAACGAAGAGTTTTCATTTCAAAAGCTTGCTATCATTAGTAAAATCTATTGCAAAAAAATTTTATTTTATGTTCCTAGTTTGATGTGTGCTGTATACGTAGCACAAGTTTCATTAAATTTAACCAAGTAATCCGGATGCGTTCAGTTCACCTGCGGTAGTGATGGAACAATAGTAATGAATATTATAGAAGAATAGTGTAGAAGAATGGTATAGTAGAATAAGAATGGATAGTAACGCCCGATGCTGCTTTAAATTTTGCTTTTGCATGAATTAATCGTCCACCGAAGTCTAAGTAATGCTTCAGCAGGTTTCTGGAGATTCTACTCTTGCCTATAGCACAAAGAGGGGACACAATAGCAACTTGAAGGTGACCAGGAACTCACTGCTTATTCTGAAATAAACATCACCACTCCTGATTTAGTGTCAGGATTTCGTTAATCAACGATTGAAGTTCTATCTAACTTGGCTACCTCAATAGAAAACTTAGCTACATCATTTTGATCCTTAGAGTAAACCTCAAATCTCAGTGAGGATATTTCCAGCATCATTAACACCAAAAAGCCAAAGAGCTGCTGGAAAAGTTGTCGCCATATCACTTTTTAATATTCAGGGAATGATGTATCAGTATGTCGTATCGGCACCAATAACATAAGGATGAATTGAAAATTCTCCAATTCCAAAAAAAATCAAAGTGATCAACCCAAATGTTATAGGTGAGGATAGAGTCCACTTCGCACTAAGCTCTAAACGGTCGTTAAATTACATAAATTAGGGTCGAGGGGGGGCAGTTCCTTTCACTGTACCGCCTGTGGTTTCCAAGGAACATGTCGCACTTGAAAATACACACAGCTTGAGTGAAGCTCAGGGAAGCTCAGAGGCGTCACCTGGGATGAAACCTAGACCCTCTGGTCAGTAGCTGTGCCCCTAAAAGGCCATATCAATCGTAAAAGGCCACATTTCAAAGCAACCGGCTGGATACTGCACCACAAAAGTGCATGGTTGCACATTGCAAATTTTGTAGCTGAGTATCTCGCGAAAATCAATGTGAAGTGTTCCTCATCCTTTTAGTCCTGACCTATTCCCATGTTACTCTTTACCGTTCCCCAATGTGAAGAAACACCTTTGAGGAAAGTGTTTTTCATTTTCAGAAGCAGTGTTACAGAGGTGATATTGAATGCTATTATATCAAGGCTACTGCGGCGATATTGAAGGATCTATCAAAAATTAACTCCCAGTATGTGGCTGTCAGCCATTTTTTCTGCCTCGAACGCTGGAAAAAAGTTGGACTTTCAAAAGACCCGCAATTTTATTCGACATATTGAAATCCACGAAACCCTTACGTAAATACTCTGTTATCCACAACTCCACACCGACACCGTGTAATAGACCCCAATTTAAAATGTATCCCATCTTCATCACTCCTTGCCTCCCATCCTACTGACCAATTTTCTCCCATCACATTCTACTTTTTTAGGCACATCTTACAATATAATTCAACTGAATCGCAAAACCAGCCACCCATCAACATCCGCATAAACAATCACCGCACCTCTTGCAACCCTCAGCCTCTCTACTAGTGCCTAGTCATGCCTTCTTCCATATTTTTTCTTTTAATGACTGTTTTAACGTATGAATTATCGCCATCCTTCCCGCCACAAACACCCCGTTAAAGCTCAACGCTCAACCTTAGGCGGGATGCGTTTGGCTCCTAGGAGCATGCTCGGATCCCGAATTGAAGCTTGAACATTAGGGGGTACCCTACCACTTCCTGCCGACCCCAACCCCAACCATTCACCCCCCCCCAAAATTCCCCTATCACCTTCCCCTTCTACCTCTTCCCTTCTGTCCATTACTCATGCGATCAGTCTTCTTCCTTCCACTAAAATGGTGATTGTGCACCAAAATATTCAAAGGAAAAAATCTTGAGTGTCCTATTTTCGTGTATTTTAGCGTTTATGTATTCATATACAAGTATGTAGATACTACTTATATATTACTATAAATACTACTTGTATACGCCATAACCACTTGGCAGGGGTCTAAAACTCAACCTATTATCCATGCACGAAAAATTGCAGGGAGAACCAATTGATACGGTGGTTTTTGCAAAGAAACCCTAGTCGAAGACTTAGGATTTGCTCTCGGGCCAATGTCCAGGCATCTCACCCCGAGGGACCCGGTTTAAACCCTGGTGGAGGATGAATTTTTTAGTAACCCAATCCTTACTAGACTGCCAACTTGAGAACACTTCAAGTAGGATGGAACGTTAAACTGAGGACCCTTTGGCGTATTTCGTTAAGAGTAGGCTAATACCGAAAACAGATTCTTCACCCTTCCCCATTCCCTGAAAATCCTACCCTTAGTACCTACCCATCACTAATGCAACACGCAAATTATCTCAGCTGTCGATCACTTCCCCCTAATAACTACTCTTACGACTACGACCAAGGTTTTATTACCGGGGAAAGGATCACTCAAGGTTACACATTTAGTTAAATTTCCACAAATGAGCGTTAGGGGAGGGATATTCCAAGATTTATTTTACCTTCAGTCACAAATAAGACTATTCCAAAACCTTTTCTTTTAAATATTATTCTAAAATCCATCATTCCCTACCTCGATTTCTTGCCCATGTTATCACTTCTACGCAAATTCGACAAGCATATGCTATCCCCTTTAACATGAAATATCACTTTAATTGTTATTTTTGTCCTCACCTTTTTACCATAACAGTAGTGAACCATATTTTTACTCCCTTCCTGTGAGGCTGGACATCTTCACCACGAAATGACTAAACTTTCTCAGTGAAAGTATTCAATGTGCGTATTAATGGTTAGAGTGATTAAAGCGGTTGCTTTTTGCAAATAAGTACTACTAAACAATACATGTACCCTGTACGTGGTTACATTCGTATTTAAACACGACGACAAAACTAGAACGTAGTAAAGGGCCATCACGTAGCCGCAAAACCAAATTATTGTAGCTGCTTGAGGAATTTGAATTCACACTTTTCCATTACTCTTATGCAATCAAAAACCTTCATTATTCTGCCTATTTTCCAACTACCCGATGACAGGTATCCTTTAACGTATTAATGACATTGCCACACTTTCAAAAACTTACCAATATAAACGAAAACTAATCACTCAGGACTACATAACCACCATAGTTACATGGTTATATACTTTATACCTGATTTTTCTTTATATTTATAGTAAAATTATATTACATTAAAAATTTTAAACTTCAAATTTTGGTAATGGGCCGTTCTAGTTGAATTTTACTGGAATGACATTAAACGCGATAATAAGTATTTAAAAAAATATTATGCGATTTAATTAGGTTTTTTCATATTTTAAACCAGTACAATACCACTTATGGAAACAATTCGTGGTCAACAAACACTAAATAATGAAACTTCTTTCCATTGAAAAATACCGTTTAGCTGTGATGGCTGCACCTCCCTGTAATTTGGTGGGAAGAGCATCTCGCGTGCCGGACATACTCTCTTGACGACTTAGGTAGCTTCACCCCGCACCTCACTTCAACGAAATTTCAATTCAGCACGGTTATCCAGAAGTTATGAAGGCCAGCAAAGCTATTGGTAACGCCATGGCCATCTCCTTGTGGCTGCAGCCTTGGCTAAAAGCATTTCCGCAAGCCGAGATGCGGGATAGATGAGAAAGATGCATAAAAATACAAGGAATCTCGATCTGTCAGATAGAAAAAAGTGAGTGAGCGGTATGTAAGATGATAAAGGGATGAGGAGACTCGAGTATTATTTCCGAGTGACGGACGACGGGAAATAAAAAGAAGCGAAACGAAAACCAACGAGTGGGAGAGCAAGGATCTCCGCCTGGCAACCAAGTGAGCACCTCTTCAAATCCTCTGTTTTACTTTTTTTCGCTCTCTCTCATTTTTATCCCTTCTCCTTCTCACCCCCTGGGACGAGGCCAAATGGACGGTCGATGAAATAGTGCCCTCAGCAACGCTTTTATGACAGAGCGGCAATAAAAACAAGAAAGGGTGAAGACATTTAAGAGGAGGAAAGAGGAAAAATGAAGCAAGTATGAGAGGCAAAAGAGGTTAGAGTAAGCCAACCATATTCTCGATCGAAAGTGCAAGGGCATCTGCCCCAATAATGCCGCCGCTCCTCTGGGGTTTTAACGCTGAAATATTGTACAAATTTACTTCAAATCAAACAGTAGCCACCAAAATTGCTATTAACTTCACAAAATCTCGAACAGGGACAAAAAATAATTAGCCATTTTCAAGGGTACAAATCGTCAACATCCTTCAACGAGTCATTTTCAGTTAATTTATTCCTGCGTTATTTTGAAGGAAGGAAATAATTACAGAACCTAACAACAATATTCACTAAGCTATAACCTGTAATTCGATGAAGCATTGCCTCCAGAAAACCATTGACTTGTATTTTCACGTAGGTACGTATTTAATCATCTATATGGCATATTACTCGCAGCGCAAAGGTTGATCGCTAATTTGCTGAAAAACCATGCCCAAACCAACTTCTTCTAATGTTATTTCCCAAATGAAATCCATTTATTTAAATAAGGAATCATCAAGAGTAAAACCATTAAAAGGAAATTTGTTGCTTTTAAAGTTTTTGCAATAGACAGATAAGACAAAGAAATGTTGGTTTCGATGCGACTGGTGGGATTCAATGAGGTGGCTGATGTGAAGCAATGGCCTTTCAAATTTAATAAGTATTATTTCAATTACTGGGATGAACTTTTACTACCAAGAAACTCTCACGATGGCCTGGCTCTGGCCAATACCTCTCGAGCACATTAAATGTTAATCAAATCTTTAGTTTTTTGAATTTATCAAATAAATATGACGATATAGGCAGGCACATAAAGTCAGCTTGAAACGCTTCGCTTCAAATAATCAAAGGCTAATCCAAATATTCTCTAAAAATATATGAACAACGATATAAACCCACATAAAACACGACATCGTTGTCAAAAACCTTGAGGAGTCACTTCCAAGGATGAGGAGACAAACCATGCTATATTCTGGAATTGTTAAAGGATTGAAGAGAGAGCTTAAAAAAGGAAATCACTAGGTAACGGATGAAACAGGTTGACTTGACAATAGTTATCTTAAAAGTGAATAATTCTACAAGAGTGTTAAAAACAAGACGGGAGATCAAGGTTAATTAAATAGCAATAGAAATGTGTCCGTTAAATTTTCAAGTGATGTTTCAAGTGTTAGAGTGCAAGTAGAAATATTTAGCACACACGAATCTCCCATTGCATACAGCGCATAGACATGTCATATCCAAAAACTTACTGAAACAAGACGGGCTGAAATGATAATGAAGCAAGCTCATGAGCGACATCTTAGGTTATTCAATGTTCGTCAATTTAGGTTATAGACTAAGCGAGGTATTTAACCTAATAAGTTCGACAATGATGTTTATTAGTATAGCTTCAATTTGAAATATAATATGACCTTCCGGTTACTAAAACATTTTCAAATATGTCCTCTACAGCGCTCGATACTTTTCCTGTGTCCCACATTCCATCAATTCGAGATAGTGGCAGTTCATCACTGTAAATCCGTGTTAATTAAGAGGCAGTGCATTGTTCCAAAAGTGTTTAAAATATAAATTAATGTATACGGGTAGAAATCTAAAAGAAATATTGCGCGAAACTTCAGCATGAAACAAACCGTTGCTTTTCCTGCCGAAGGAACTACGTGGCGAAGAGCCGGCGCATTATTTACCTCGTATCGATCAAAATTCCCTTATGAATATTCTGCCAACAGCAACAACCCATTACATCGTTCTCCTCTCTGAGAGGGTCGGAAAATTTGTCGGATCCCACTCAGAAAAGCTCCTTACTGCAGTGGCAGGCGATACGATATTCCGATCGAACGAGGAGGAAGAAAGCCCCTTTCAATAACACCCTTCCTACTCTGAACTGCGTCCGAGACCACTCATCCTACTCCCACTCCACTAGATCGCAGTGTCCGCCAATTAAGGCGTCTGCAGGAGTGTTTGGCAAGCAAACGGTACTAAACGAATCAATACGACAGAAACTTTCGACTTATATGAGATCACGAGACGTGTGCGACCGTGAATTTCCCGAGCACTTCGTCCCGGAAGGAAGGAAACGTTTGGGGCCCCGAGATAAAAAAATAAACGAAGATAAAATAAAGAAATAAGGTCGCATGGCCGACGGGGACCAATAAAGTTGGACGACGACTTAGCAACGCCACGCCGGACGGACGGAAGGAAATAAAAGGGGACAGGAAATCGAGAAATGTGGGGGAAGGAGCCCCCTCTCCCCCAGCCACACACCCTCTGGTGTCCAGGCCCCCACGCGAACCCTCTCTACATCCCCCCATTGCCACCTATTCTTCCTGCTCCGACACCCTCAACAAACCTCCGCTCTCTCTCCTTCTCAGGGTTCCTGCATCTCCCTTCTGAAGCTGCTGTCTCCCCCTCACCCCCGCTGTCTCTCTCTCCGCCCTCTACCCTGGAGGCCATGCACCAATCTCAACCAGAGATGGGGTTGGGACCGAATTCACGGCCCTAAGGCCAATAATAGGATTGGAATGGAGCAAAGGGGGAGACGGCGGAGGGTCGCTCGCTGCCTAGCGGGACCAAGGGTGCAGACGGAGTCATGCGAGAGGGAAGGGTGGAAGGAGAGGGGGTAGAGTGTTGGTGAGAAGGGCTTTGGGCGTGAAGGGAGGAGAAAAGACGATGGATTAGTTTCAACGAGGGTGACGGCGGGGGTGGCGCGGAGGAAAGCCCGTGTGACTGGATGAGAGGGAGAGCGGGGAGCTTTTCCTCCGAACCCCAATGAATGGCGCCGACGACGGGCAAGGACTTTCCCGACGCATTTTCCACTCTCCCCTCCGTCAGAAAGTTTGCTCTCCCCCACGTCAAGACTAGGCCGTTGTGCGTGATGCGACGCTCAGCAGTTACCATGCCAAAGACAGTGGTACGCCGAGTGAGCTTAATTAATAGAAAGAAGGATACATTCTTGGTAGCCATTTAATTTCCGATATATTGAGGCCCTCGTGCCACGATCCGAATCGAATAAACACGGTTCCTTGAAAGGAAGTGCCGTAAAGAGGAAAAAACGGGTCAAATTTTGACTGCGGCTAAAAATCAGTTACTGAGTCAATTCACAACCTTGAATTGGCGGATGTAGTGTATACTCGAGATATAATAGGGTGACTAAAATTCCGCCCTTAGACGGCTTACAATGGTAATTCATATTAACTTAAATAAAATAACTTGGACATAAATAAATTACTTTAAGTTCGAGGTCACAAAACAATGTGAAACCACTTACTGTTGTTCCCATAATGTATATTCGATTCCCTGGAATATTGAGTTTCCTTTCAATGGTATTCGATTTCCAGCAATAAAACTTCGTCAACTGTTTCTTCTATGTCAAATAAAACTCAGACTTTAACCTTATAGCAATATAATTTATGAATGAATCACCTTTAAATATTCGCTACATAATTCTTTTGCAATATAATAGAATATAATAATGAAAAAGAATGGATAGAAATAAAATGAGAATAAATATTACTGCACTACCTGACTCGCAAATATAATCGCATGATACTGGATATATATTGCATTTTATTTTACTATTTTGAAAGTATATTCATGAAAGAAGATACATTATATTGGTAAATTCTGCCAGGTAGCCTACGGTTATGAAGTGCATTGTACATGATAAACCACTTTTAATATCGATACTTATAGCGTAAGCCTTTAGATTAAAACTAAAATATAATCCACTGTCCTTGTAATGTGATTAAATATCATTTTATTAATATTATGAGGACACCTTACCTAGAGGCAAGTAACCAGTCGTTCGAGGTTACAACGGAACCACATATTGAGAGGTTGCAGGGATATTATTAATATGCAGACAATATGATAACAACAACTCCTTTCCCAGACTAAACTCACCATCAAGTCCACGAGAGAGATGGTACAGTCGGCTGGGAGAGACTAGTTCATGTGCCCATGACTAATAATGCAAACTGTTCTGCGATTTTATGCAACCCGCCAGGCCTCTGTATAACTTTCTTTTCGACTTCGCGTCTCTGTCGCCAGGAAACGTAACACGACCACGAGGGAGGGGAAGGAAATAAGTGAAAATGTGCGGAGTAAAATGAACCAAGGTTTCGAGGATGAAAAACTGAAAAAAAAGACAAAAGCCATGGACGCGGAAATGAGGGCGACGTTGGATTGGTCGATCGCGGAAGGGGGACAAGGGTGGAAATTTCGGGGGTAGGAGGAGGAAAGAGGATAATGCAGACGGCGTTGGAGACACCCGACCGATACGACGATACGGGAGAAACTCGGGAGTATCTACTGATTGAATTACGGCGTCGGGCCATCGATTGCTGATTCCGCGAATGCAAAGTCGACAGGACGGGGAGTGCGGGAAGGTTTCTCTCGTCGCAGAATGAGACGAGTTCATTTGCATGCCCTTTTTACTCATTCAAATATTGGGTTTTAGAAACTCCAAAACTTCATCACTCTTTCCCAAATGGTGTAACTGATTTACGTTTTTGCAGAGACTTGATACCAAGGCGAATTTATGACGAATTTTAGAAATAGGGATAATTTGTAAGCAAATCCTGTGCTTTGCTGTTTTATGAACATTTTATTTTGCAAATAATTAAACAGTTAATGCTTTGATTCCTACCTTCCCTTTCACTCGTGACTGTTAAATTATTTTTACATTCACAGTGCCATGCTTACACTGCGTCAATTAGCGTTGGTTAAGAGTAAGAATCAGAACGCTACTGTGATGAAATTGGATGCAATTGTTCGGTCACCGCCTATTATTGGCTCTTATATGAACCCCTTTACCCAAGTTCGGTAGAATTCTTCATGAGTGCCCTAGATTCTTTTCTATCTCCGCATCTTCTCGGAAGCTCATGTTATGATTTCGTTAATTATGTGACGTCGTGGAAATCGAGTTTTTCTGTGTGATCCATTCGGAGGAAGGGAAATTTGGGCGCACAAGCACACATTTCAACCGTTATAGGTTCATTACACCTGCCCTATTTTGCCACATTTGAATTGCGAATTTTGAACCAGAGAGTTCCGGCCAAAAAGTGCCACCGACTGGACATCCTTAACTCTATAGCTTTTATCTTCCATGTGCTATCATTTCCAAAAGTCTATAACCTTATACCACAAATACGCAGAGAATTGGGGAAAGATGAAAACATTCGCAGTGTTGACATCAATTGGTCAGCAAGCAATTCGGCATTTAAGAGAGATGTAAACCTATTGCAGCCTTAGAGTCTACCAGTCGTTGAATACTAGCATAACGAACGATTTCATCTTTTTCCAATTCTTTGCATATCAGGTCGGTGACTGAAATAAACTTTTGCAAATGATAATACCAACCACCCACCTAGTCCTTCACTCCCTTCCTCATTCTCTGACTTTAAGTTTTGGTCGCGTGTGGACACGCGACAATCCATGCCAGCAGAAAGATTAAAAGGATTAGGCAGCAGGTATACCCGTACATTCTCACGTATCTTAACAAGCGGTGATCAAACCGATATTTGTAGTCATAAAAGTTGAATAGACAGGCAGAAGATAAAATGGAAGTTAGATCTTTCCCGATCTCGATACAGACAGCAAAGAATGTTTTATTAATTACAATAAAAAATTGTTCATTAATGAAAGTACATGAATTACCTATTTAAATTAAGTGATTTAATTATGAACCTCGATGGCTCCAAGAGGTCCGCAGATATTTTTCCATACCAAAATTCAGACTGCCATTCGTTGAAATAAAAAGACTTGTAGTGTTTGACTGCCATTCATACTCAAAGTTACACAAACGGTGCTCCGTAATAGACCAAAATAATTCCATACTATCAGCTATACACTAGTTCTAAAAACCAAATGAATCATAAAAATTAGCTAAATAACTAAATCCAACATGAAAAGAATTATTTATGGTCCGTGTGATTAGAGATATACACAATTATAGGTGCATATATACATGGCTTTGTGGCATGTCTCGCAGACTTAAAGAATAGTCAAAATAAGCAGCACACGCGAGTGACATTTCAGAAAAATCGTCTGGAACTTTGTTATTCTTGAATCTAGGCGCCTCCAATTCTACAGGATTAACTACAGTGAGTAGTGATTGTTTTTCATAGTAGCTATTTTAATTCCATTTAGAGTATTAGTGGATTTTATGAAACGAAATATTTTTTATTTTATTGAGCAGGGTCAAATTTCCCGTTTACTAAAATAAATGTCTCTAGTTCGCATTCTAACAATAAAAACTGAATTACGCCGATACTGCCCTGTAGAAACAATGAAAACTATAAAACTAAGACTATAAAGTATTATATATTGTATAATAATATATATATATATATACACACACACACATATATATACATATACATTATACCTGTATATACATGTGTTACATGCAACTATGTATCCAATTAAAAAGTGACCGAAAATTCAAAACGAAACGATGAGTATCACTTTTTCAATATGCTGTAAACAATCGAAAGGGTAACTGCTTTATCGTGTTTTGGTTGTAGGTGATAATGGATACAAATTCAGTGGTCGTTCATTGATAAATGGTTACCAAATATCTATACCAAAAAATTAGCATTTTTACTTGAAAGCACAGACACCAGAGGCTTGTAACGAGTAACTGAAAACGTGATTCTAATTGTCCGGAGTATTCATGGTCAAACTTATGATTATCATCTCGGGAATTGAGATCTTAATTCTACGCGGCTGAGTATGCGGTTTGCGATAAGTTTTCATCCATTTGAGCAGCATAAAATTTAAATTTTGTTATCAATACTATAAGTGAGTTGTTGAATTTGAAGGAAATGGCTCAATTCTATTCCATTATAATTTGCTTGCCGTCATGTGTTGTTATCCTCTTATACTTCTGCTCCGATCGCGAACATTGCAAGAGGAACAACCTTTTTATAAAATATGCAGGGTAACTAATTTCCACTTTTTATCGTTGCTTACTACGCTTTAAGCTAAATTTGGAATTTGACTGATTTCTCAAATTCCAGCAAACAAAGGAAAATAGTACATTTCTCTGGAACTGGTTTAGCAATACTCCCCGTGTGCCAATATACACCATAAACGTCTACCAACGATTGCGTGACGCATTCTGTTTCACATAAGTAACATTTCTGAGGCCTAACGATAATTGGTCCCCTTTAAAACTAAGGATCTCCTCGATGAAGGATTGTACGCGCTTGGTTAGCTGGAGACGGGAGGGTCCCGGGATAGGAGGAGGAAGAAGCTCTCCATATCTCTACGTAGCATGTAGATGATGAGTTTGGGAGATGATTCCCTATATTTTGAGAAGGGGAAGAAGAGGCAGTGGGGAACAGGAAGAGACGAAGACGGAAACCTGAAACTCAGGGGAGTGAGAGTCGATAGCGATAGTAGACGAGCTTAGGGGGAGTCGCTCTGGATTGGAGAAGGCGCTCGAGATGAAATGAGATGCTTGGGAAAATTATGCCCTAAATCTCTTCCTCCTCGGAAATTTTTGTAGACTAACGATCAAATTTGATAATTTACAGATTACTCGGCTCACTTTTTCTACCGAAAAATAGAATGAGAAAATTCAGGAAAAAAAGTACATGCTACCTAATCTACGTTCCACGTCCCTAGGTTAGTTAACTGATGACCGTAATCTTGATTATAGACGCGAAGAGAAATTCAGGCAGGAATTTAATGCATAGTATGCATGCTTATAGAAATTTGGTTTTTGATCAAAAAAGATACGCCCAAAACAGAAGCATCTGAGATGTGATTGAAGTGATATGAAAAAGTTCGCCAAGTAGAGAGGAAAAATGAACAAATATTAATCGCCTGTCATTTTCCGTTTAAGTCCAAGATATACCTACAACTAAAATAGAAGCAGGGACGTAGATTTATCTGTAAGCCACATTCAAATATAATACCAAATAACGTACGAACGTTAATACACACATTTTTAGTCCAAGCCTAAGTTTGAGTTCACGCGTTCATCGGACAATATTGTCGTTTTAATAGATTATGATGTATGATTTTATTGATTAAAATACGCGGGTTTATATTTTTTATTGGTGAACGGAAGATTTCATCAGCGCTAACTATATGCATTTTTATCACAAAATACTGTTCTCTAGCAGCGTGCCTTATAAAATTCACCAATGATAGCTTGGCCAATCAACAAGGAATACACCGGTGCGTTGGCCGAATGGTTTGAGCAGATATTTGTAACCAAAGGGCTCAGGTTAAATTCTGAGGGTATTTCACATAAAATCAGCAAAATACAAGCCACTGATAATTCAAAATAGGTAAGATATCGATTGATAGCTTAACTTTAGGATAAAATGAATTATACACAAATGATGAAACATTTAAAGTTGAAAATGAACATACCCTACAAATATTTGTTAATGTAGGAGGCAGGTAATTGTAAATGAGGCTTAGGATAAATCGAACAAAAATTGAATGATTTTATTAACTGGCAACAATCGAGCGGCGTTGCACAAACGGCGTGATGAGCAAAATGTAAGAATTTAAGCATTCATTTATCGGCTAAGTCAACTAAAATATATTGAGAGACAACATCGTAATTTAGAATTTAAGATTTGCATTGAACAACGTACGTAAACTTGTAGTTGAAAGAAAAATTGACAAAGACGGAGGATCAAAAATTCAATATTAAATTTACAATGAAAGATTTGAAGGTGAATATAAATAAGTGAAGATCCCAGGAGTAAGGAGAAATAAGTGGAGGGGATTCAACAGACTGAACCTGGTATTGATAAGAGATGGTGATTTTTGTCAACTGTGTCCGTTATGAACGGCGGAGATGTGAGAAGGTGAGCTCATGCGAGAAGGGTCCATGCCACAAAGCTACATTGTTGTTTCAACCAATCACCGCATTCAATTCGATGGCAAGCGAAAGCTTAAGCATTCGATAAAATATCACGCCTGAATAATTGATGAAGTTTCAAAACTTTCTGAGCAGAGAAAAACCTTTTCGAAGACCAATATTAGGTTAGCCAAGAGAGACCCACGCCACAATTTTGAAAGCTTATTCACAATTAAATTATCCGAACTTTTACATCGCAAATTGCGGTAGGAAGCTCTGGGAATTCAATCGACGTATGTACATTTGCGGTAATGTGCGAGAGTTATTTGGCAAATAAAGGTGCGGTAAACAGTAGAGACCATGGCACTCTCTCAAGTCCACTAGCCCAATTACGATAGGAAAAATTAAATATACACCTGAAAATAAGTTTTACTCGAATATGAGCTAAACTATAACGAATGTTTTGCGAGTGAATGAAAGGAAAAAAATCCCGGTCGGTTTCTTTCGGAGAAAAGACTTCTGATGAAATAAAAATGAAGACTGTTTCAATTCAGCGATATTTAGTAAGTATTTTTAAGTTAAAAGAGGATATTTAATGAGTACCTTCCATGACTTAGATTAAACGCAAATGAGAGTCCTTAAATCTGAAAAACCGAGCACTGAAACGACATCTTTAATATTCCAAAAGGAGTCTAACTTTAAAGGCTTTTGGCAGTTCCACAAATATTTCATCCGCAAAAATACATTTTAATTGCACTTTTTACAATGCATTTTATATTATATTAGTCATGTAAACGATACAATCCTTATTAATGAAGTAGGAAAACACCTAACCTTAAAAACAAACACTTGTTACTTGTTTAGCTTTATGCTTATTCCAAATTTACTTTGAAATTACCAAAAATCATTCAGAAGAGAGATTAATTTCGCCGAAAAGTCACCATTAAATTTTTAAATTCTCATTTCTAAATGAATTAAATAATACCATATTCTATACACTTCTCAAAACATATCTGATAATGCTCTTCTTGTAAATATTTACGTCGTAAATATGTAGGGGTACTTAATCATAAGACTACCCCTGTTGTAGTTCAAAATAACTCCGAGATCAAAATATTCAGTCAAGTCCTAAAGATGCGTGAAATATTGATGGCCAATGTATCCTACACTATAAATAACACGCTTTACTCTTGTAAAATGTCGTGACACGTTTGTCTGACATATAACGAACGAAAATACCAAAACACTATAAAGTTAGATGCTTGGAAGATAATTAATGTAAAAATTACATAACTTTTAAGGTACTGACATGGCTCTGAATGTCCGAAGTTAATTAAGAAATACAAGTACTGAATTCATAGATGAAAAAAATACGGTAATAGGATACATCCAATGACATACTTAAGTCGTCTAAAAATAACAAAAATGAATCAAAAACACTTATAAAAGAATGAATTGAATGAATCTCTAATACTTGGTTTAATTAGAATGAAAACAGAATAATGGGAATTTTATAAAAGGTAAAAATGACCATCCGCTACATAGGTAATGTTTATCTTCTGAAATTTCTCCTCTGAAAAAATGTAATTTTTCAGAACAAATAAAAATCCTGATAAGCCATTGCACTATGAAGTAAATAGATTTACAAAAAGGGTTTTTAATCCAGTATTTTCACGCGAAATAAGAAAAATGAGTTAATGACACGCAAAAACGATGCTTGCGCCTATACATATGACTATAGCCAAGAGAAAGTCCGGGAATATTTTTTGCGTTCATAGCCATTCACTTAAGAAAGGTATTGCTCCTCAGAATTTGAGTGAATAGATGCAAAAATTATACATGAAATGGAAAATATGAAGAGGTTATACAAAAAGATACCCATAAAAGACGATTTCTTGAATAATTCTGCTGGTACAATTAGTCGACAAGGCCATTATATATAATACTTGTATGATAGCACAGTCACAACATTCAATAACATTAGTTAAGTTAATGATGATTCGGAACGTCTTTTTCCTCTAAGGTACTCCAAATAGGGAATTAACTCCAGATCAAGGACCGATAACAGCAAAAGATAGGATTAACATGTCGCCCACGTATTACATTAAAAGCAAAGAACGAAAGCGGTGAATCGTATCCACTACAAGCTATGCAATGCAAATAAGATTGTGATAACTTGATGTACTCAGACGGACATGAACAGACGCCGATGTATTTTAATTTGTGGTTGACTATAGGAATAAAAATTCTTTAGTTGTACTAAAACTGACATAAAAATGATTTCTTGGCTATTATGTTCATGAAATGTCACTATAAGTATACATTAACATAGTAAATGACGGCAAGAAAAGGTTTTCAAGTTAAAATTGCATAATGGGGTCCCTCTAGATCTGAGTCATTTATGAAAATTACATTTATTCAGTTTTGCAAACCAATTTTCATATATTAAGAGATAAATGTAAAATACATATATCTAGTGATACGAAAAACGTTTTTTGGTCTTAAGGAAATAAAATGAAAAGTACTGAACTAGTAAAACTCGCCAAGAAATGAATGTATAAAAATTCTTGAGAAACTACTCAAAAATATACCAGACGATCTATCTACGTGCTTTATAATAAATACGATAAAATATCCACGACAAGAAAAATGACGATTACTCGAAACGACCGAGCAGCACATGAACAAAAAGAAAATCGCAAACAACCATAAATAAGGTAGGCTTCAGGCCGAATTTCCCAGGGAATAACGACTTGTATGTACCGCACAAGAACTTCAGTCAACTCAGCCATTACAATCAACGAGAATAATAAATATTTACCCACATTAAAACGGGGATGACGACCGAATAAATCATTGCTACCTGCATAGGAAAACAGAAGACGAAGGAAGAGCTACCGCCAAGCCAACGAAAGTATAAAAATAAAGACCATAATTTCCGGGATTCAGAGCAGTATTATCGCCAGTAATAAAGCAACTGTAAACAAACCGAGAGCACTAATAAAAAAAGTTTAGAGGTACACAGGGGATAGGTGGGAACCAAGATGAATTTGGGAGACTAAAAACAGCTAACCGTCACCCGAAATAGGGAGGAAAGTGCTTTGGATATCTAGGTAGGGAGATTTATAAGGGGCGTCGGTGACGGAGAGCTTGGTGCTCGAAAGGTACTTAGAAATAAATTCCAGCGAGAAGCATTTAAGTAAATTTTTCCCCAACTAAGTCTCCACTTGTTTAATTTTGAACTCTTCTGATCATTGGGCCTTCCGTAATGGACAGAAGGTAGGTGGCAACAATAATTAGGAATGATAAACACCGGATCGGATATCTAATACACCAATATGAGCAATAATTGTACCTATGTATTTAATATAATACGAAGGTAAGTCAATATACAAGTCGCAAACATCTCTTACAAACTGCTTTAAGATGTCACAAATATTTAATTCGGAACGCTTGAAATATCCACCGTTATTTTTAACCGTACGCCCCCCGTGATTTTCAACCGTCCGAGCCCCAAAAACATCATTTAGGTGGCGGACTTTTGAAAATTATGGTGCAGAAGTCCGAGAGGCTACTCGTAGCTGCGACAGTCGAAAAGAATACTTCTTTGCTGCCGTCTATTAAGGACTTGTAAAGAAATGGGATAACTGTTTAAATGTAGAGGGTCAATATACATTGACTTTAATTAAATTTAGGAATTTACTTTGATATTTATCGCCTCTATCCAGTTTTGCGAGTTCATTATTGACTTACCCAGGTATAATAAATCGACTTAATAAGGGGAAAGGTTGAGACTAATCTCTTCTTCAATTTCAGAATTTTGCAAATGGTGAATTACGAATACCTAAGTAATTTTTCCCGAGGGCGTTATCAATAGAACCCTTAATTTAACAGGAGAGGCAGGCTTCATATGCTTTCAAATTAAAATTATTCTTCATTTTTATGATCTATGATATATACATATATTATAGCTTTCGTGAAAGATTTAACTGAATGGAAGCAGTATAAACTTAAGACGTCGCAGTTTTCTTTACAGTTGAATGTTCTCGGTCTTATCTTAAGGACCAAACTTTTTTCCTTGTATCCTTATAATTTAATATGATAAATAATTACATGCATGCATATTTACATACAATTCTGTAAATATGTATACATACATGACAGTAAACCTTTTCTCGAAAATGTCCCGATACATTTCAATAACTCCATATTTTTCTGTGTCAGCTCTAAAAAATTCATTCAGCCTGGTCTAACCTTTGGGAATATATATTTAGGTAGCGAAATCTACAGTGCAGAGGAATTTTAACCGTGCAACTATGCATGACTGTTTTTAATAAAATGGCACCAAGGATGTGCACAAAACTCATTATCGTCCGTAAGGATTCTTATCATAAGAAATATATTGAGCCAGGTCTCAAAATCAAGAAAATTATTTTAAGGAGTGAAATTTTCCGACCGTGTTGGTTGGATAATGCGCGTGCCTCCTAGCTCAAAGGCGGCGAGTTTGAGTGCCATGTAGTGACATCTCTTGTGGCTCCGCCCCGGGGTAACTCGATGACAAGTCAAAAGATTTTCGGGATCCCAAGGGTGGTCGAACCACCAGATGGTGGTGAGAAAGGGTAGTGGCTGTATGTGTGTGAAAATTTATCGAGAATAGCTCAAATTTATTTAATTAAAATGTCGTACCTTAGTTTCTGGGCAAAATAAATTCATTGAACTAGGACTCATGTTTGCGAAAATTCATCTATGGGAGAAATCTACCGCAAAATACATACACCATGCATGGTATATATGAAATCGGAACGCCCGTTTACTTCCACTCACTTCATGCCATTTACGAGAACATCCCGTCCTGGGTAACGTAAATCATTAATTCATTATTCATTTTTCGAGAAATGTTTTATTTCCGAGTTTTGAAATATTTCTTTTTAAAGTGTAGTTTTAAAAAATTCTTTGAACTGTTCCTGATTTTTATGGCACTGAATTCTGAATTAATGAAATTAAATAACTTACTCGATCATAACTTAATAATTTATGATCAAAACATTTCTAAAAATTGTTAAATTAGGAAAATAAAAAAATAAATTATCAAATACAAAATTCCATGCCTAAAAAAGTGACTATATTAAATTTTCTATTTAAAACTGGTCCACCGACTTCGATGAAAAAAATGAATCCTTTGTGCTCTGGTACAGGAAGCTATTTACTGGGACCCCATTTTGAGAAAGGTGGTTATTAACTTCCGCCAATAAGTTAAAGTCGTTACCTTCAGCTTTTCTTAAAAAAGTAAATGGCATTGATGTGCCACTACGCTGTGAACTCTTGGGAACTTAGAAATAATAGTGAATTAGAAGATAAAATTTCCCGTACCCTCTGGCCAGGAAGGATTTTAATGGTTTGGGGTGAAATGACCGTTTCACATTAAGAGTTAGCTTGTCTTGACTTTCGAGAGTCATGAGGGATGTGAGAAAATCACTAAGATAATCATTACGTTTACTATTACTAATAAGATAATATCGTAGTCCCGCTACTACGCTCAGAGGTATAAGTAAAATTTAGACATTGATAATTATAGGCGTGATTCTGTTCATACTTTTGGATTTCTAAACTTTTGCATGATGAAAAAATTGAAAAAAAAAATTTGTTAAAAATGCTCTCCAATGCATTCGAATGAAAACTCTCATTTATCTAAATTTTCGAATCCCTACTTGTCTCCAATTCATTTAACATCATTAACAGAGAAGAACTTACTATTACGCAAAGAAGACTTACTATTACGCTCTTTGAGAAAAATAAATTCAAATTTTTTATGGTTGAATGTAACTATTCGTTTAACCAGAAAAGTTGAATTTTCAATACACCTTTTTTACATACAATGTTTATATAGCTTTTGCGATTGATATATGAAATTTTGAATAACGTTCATGGTGTCGGCAAACTAATTAATTCCTCTCATAAAATCGCCTGAAGAAGAATTATCAAAACCTCTTTTATTCCGGTAGGTTAGCGCCAAGTTGAAAAATAATGTCATAAGGTCCCTCCAAGGGCTGGTATGATTTTCTGGAATTTATTGTCCATCGAAATTTGTTAAAGGTGTGGTATTACCACGTGAGTCAGAGATGCCCGATATTGGATTTTTAAGGTGCTCCAACGGCTGGGGTCACATTGCAACGTAAAACTGGCAACAGAAAATCAATTACCGGAATAGACATCATCCGGGGCCAAAGAAGGATAAAGTTGGATCCAAAGGCTAAAAATTGTATCCCACGTGACTTGAATATAATCACTCGGAACAAGAGTATGGGCAAGTCTGTTAAGGTCATAATAATGCTTTTACTATATTGGAGTGGACAGAGGTGCGCGTATTGTTAGACATAAGGGCCAATCGGGGTTTTTTATACAAGGAGAGGTAAAATGGAAAAAATGTCATTCTACTCTTCTCAACAGTTATGCTGGCAATTCGCTCCGAGTTGTCAGAAGGAAAAGATATTTTCCCAAGCAAAACATTAAATTCTGTTGTTTGACGTTCAAGACTTGCGTAATAATCCGAGCCACTGAAGAGAGGTAGGTACTTGTGAACAGATGGGAATCAGAGAGAGAGATAAGAAGAAAACTGAGTTCACAGCAGCGTACTCATTACGAATTATGATAAGACCTCATCGCTTAAGAACCCATTGCAAGCGAAGAAACAGTGAACCTGAGCAATAAACATATGCATCCTCCAAAGGATACCAAATTAGGTACCGGAAAAAGCCGACAGCTTTGGGAATAAACTAGACCCTCAACGCGGGAAGTCCTCTGAATTATACATATCGCTCAATGTGTCTCCAATTCCGACAAATTACGATCCAGTCAACAACGATACAGTCGTAAACACTTGTAATTCTACAATCACTGGAAGGTTTGTAAAGTAATCACCATCCAACCCAGTAAATCCTTTCATATTTTAATAGTTAAATTTCACTTCGGCGCTTTAAAAATATAATCAAATTTCTAGAGTTTAACTCAATTATGTTCAACCAACACTTGAAAAAGAATATCGTCACGATCAGGAATTTCTCATGAGGTCTCTACGGAGAAAATTTTCAGGTCAGTCGATAAATAATTTGGTTTTATTTACAACCCACATTGAAGGAGGAAGAATTTGAAAGTTTAATGATGGTAACATATGCATTCGTCCTTAGTCCGAATCAGGCGTACGCGTCAAGGAAATGAGATACGGCAAAGCAAGTTCCATCCTCGAACTCGTGAAGCATCATTCTCGAGTAGCCCGACTCATTCAAAATATTTTCAACAGAAAAAACTTAAAGAATAATTCAATAATAATCTTACAAGCTTTTCAGAAAAAGAGAAAATAAAATGTAAAAAATCCGTGATTAATGATATTTTTTTAAATTTGATTAAAAGCGGGTGGACTACGATCAGTATGTGAAGGGTCAAACTCACCCCACCCTACTTATATATGCCCAAACATTTAAGTATCACACTCCCGTTAACTGCCGCGTGGCTTGAAGTGAGAACAAGTCTATGTAGATATAGTACTGTCCTTCGATTAAATATACAGGCACTATACAAAAATCATTAGTATGCATTTAAACTCTCGTCATGCTAAAATAAAAGATTTACCTAAATAATCACACAATAAAGATAAGCGCAAATAATCATCCCGTCGAGTATTATTTTCACCCAACTGTTCTAGACGTCTGCACTCTAATTCGTTCAAGGAAGTAACACTTGCGATTTTCTTTCAAGAATCGAGCGGGATAGGAAGTTGGAGGCATGTTTCCGGGGTCAAACCTTAAATCCTCTCTCACACTACTCCGCCCCTTTGGCTGGATGCCTGGAGGGGAGAGAATAATAGGGAATATTCTTGGCGCAAATTGCATGAGGTAAGGTGAGGTGAGGGGGAAAGAGGATGGCGGGCGGAGGGAGGGGATACGAAAGCGGCTCTGCCATGGGAGAAAAGGAGTGTGCAGCGCAGGGTTTGAGGATCTGACATGGGGAAGATGGGCTGCGGGAATAGAACGAGCGAGGGGGGAAAAAGAGGGAGAGTGCCGAGGTCTATGGCGGGACAGGTGGGGAGAATGTTGGTGGACGAGACTTGGCCGGGAGCTGAGCGAGAAAGCAGGATCGAGGAAAACCAGAACAGGTACACCCACACACACCACTGGCGGTCGTCTGGCCGAGGGGGTGGACATCGGATGGAGGGAGAATCTTGAGGCAGTTGAGAAGTTATGGTTCTCTCTTGGGAACGGTCTGAGAGGGTGCGGGTGGAGGAAGGGAACGAGGAAACGGGAAAGAAAGGGGAGGAGGGGTCACCCGGATACGCGGCAGGGGAGAACGGAGGGGGACGGTGGGAGGAGTCTTGATGGGAAATTGAGGGAGATGTGAACGGAGAAGTCTATTTCGGGCACCTCGCCGAATGCGCCGCCGAGGAACACATATAGGCGTGGGAGGACTGGAGAGTTTTTGTGGCACAGCGAATTGGAAGGACAGGGGAAGATGGGAAGAATGTCGGGCCTTAGAGCAACACATCCTAGCACGAGACGTTTTTATCACTTCTCCGAATGCGTCATTATTTTTAAGATAAGCAAAGTAAAGAATTAATGCCTAGAATGGCGTCAATAAGGTTAGTCCAATGGGTAACACATTAAACGACCAACACAAAAGTAATAGGTTTAAGAGCAGTAATAGTAGATATCAGTTGTTATATGGTCCAACGGCTAACATTAATGCATCAAACTAGTCAAGTAATTATTTTACTAAATATAACAATCCCGAATGCGGATTTTTCGAACCGTCTATCGTTTCCCAGGTCTGGTGTCTCTTTCCACGCATTTATCTCACTTTTCGCTCGGTTTAGTGTAGGGGTAAAAAAGGATATCTCACTATTTACATCATTAAGCAAGAAAATGTATTGGTGAGCTCTGAGCTTACTTTAAAACACCGATTTTGAGAGTCCACTTTTCTAACAGCAGAAAAATCTAACAATTTAACCTACTCCGTATTATACTCATTCTTAGGCTTCATGCACATGCAAATAAAAGAAAGTCCTAATAAACCATAATATTACGCCAACCTTGCATAGCTAGAATGAATGATTATTAACTAGGTGAATATATACCCTGTGTGCGCAGAAGAAGAAAGTAAAACAATTTTCAAGAGCAAAAATAAAAATAATTAGAAAACTCTTTTCTTGAAGGGAACACTAGTTTCATCACCATTTTACGGATTGAGATGATCCATTCAACAGCATGGAGGAAATATTTATCGGTAGATTCCTCGAACATGGTAGGAAATTTGGGATTTCAGAGTATATTGAGATCCAGGATGCTATTTTTGCAATTTACGATTTACAAGGACACCTACTCTCAACTACAGTAACTTTATTAACAGACATTGAAATAATTCAATTTATATATCCTCCTCGTCCTAATCGCATTAAAATGGAAGTCCTGTCCAAATTTGATGTACCGCCAATATAGAGGGTATTGTAGTATTTTCGCCTCACTGAATTTCATCCCATAAGATTTTCACTCTCTACAATAGGCTTGATGTACGATATAGAGGTTGAATTCGGGAACCTTTCGATCATTCTGGTATTTAACGTGCAGTCACCAATCTTCTATAAATCATCTAGTAAGGCCGTAGAGAGATTTATTTTCAGAGTTCAATGTAAATAAATCTCTCTACGGCGAATCTTAGGAAGTCATATTTCCTTACTGATTAAAACAACATTACATTTACCTATTCATTTATTTAGTCTTAGTCCGAAAACGGCACTTCTTGGCCTTTACATCGGACTATTAACAGTGGAACCAATGGAGACGATTCCCTGGGGGAAGGAAAACCCACCCAGGCGGGAATCAAACCCGCGACCCTTGGATTAGCAGACGAGGACGTTAGCCCGCCGACCCCGCCGCATACATTAATGATTGTTATCACATCAGAATACTGACCACGATAATTTTTATCTCCATTGAATGTTTCTGTTCATTTCTATTACTTGTTAACAAAAATTTAATTAAATACCACTTACAATAATAAGAACATGTCCATCATTGGAAAGATAATTGCGTGTAATAATTTTTAATGGAGGGAAGTATTATCTGCACCATTTAGTCGCATAGGTAACTTGGTCTCTAATTATTCACTGGAATCAAATGGCGAGTTATGAATGCTAAAATTGGCATGTACGAAACCCTGAGGTTATCATTTATGAACATGACAATGCAAGAGAGCCCTAAGCGATATACCCTCCACACACCACGGGTTAGTTCGCGAAAGCCGCGATAAAGCGAGAACATTCTGTGGACGAGGACTATCGTCTCTAAATCAGAGCTCAATCAAACGCAGAGGCGACATGCCGAGCTGAGAGTGGAGGATAGAAGAAATAATAGAAGTAGAAGGGGACGAGCCGGAACGCCAAAAAATATACGATGAACTGAGATAGAAGATCCTCAACTGCGGGGAGAAGTTGAGGAAGCCATTCATTTAACTTTTGAGATAACAGTGAAACCAAATATCCGGAATCGACACGTACCGAAACGTGGACATGTTTAATACAACAAGCAACGAACTGTGTTACTTTTTTCCTAATAAATTATGAGAGTCAGAATTACCACCGTGTGCTTTCCAAATAATTCCTTTAATCATTTACGATAAAAATACAGGAAAAGTGTTCTAACACTCTTTTCTCCTTGGCCTTTCAAAAAAAATTAATCGAGCAACTGCCATAAACTTGGTGATAAACACCTACAATCAAGTGATGCAATCAACAAAACCAAAACAAGTGATGCAAGCTCCAGTGGGACGAATCCGGCAAGATACAAAGATACTGTGCACAAGAACCACCGCGTGTGATTTTCTGGGCACCAGGTCTTCATTGGAAACGATAACCGGCAGAGAAAAAGGATATGGCCGCCCTATCCTGTGTGAATTTTATATGCCGTTGGGTTCGGTACCGGGTGAACTCTACCATCAGCTACCAAACTGACCATCGGGTTGATTATTGTATTTATGCTTTTAGAGGGATAGACTTTGGTAATTACAGTACACAGCTGCTTTTGTAATCGTGCAAAAACAGAAATTATAGAAGTGTGTGGCACCCCATAACTTCATTATTTGGCAGGCCAGGCCTATGCCCAAAGACGCTGCCATTCCACCCTCCAGTATTTTATTTTACACATTAACCGAATGAAATTATTCTCACCACACTCGCCCCATTAATACCACGGTATTGTTGTGTAGAATTGAAGGAGTTACGAGGAAACACGAAGGCATTTTCCAATACCCTCATCGATTAGGAACATGTTGCCAGGGGTAAGAGTAATTTCAACACAAAGAAATATTTTTTGAATGTGTATTCCTTATAATAACAGGAATTTATAGAGTACTAACACATTTTAATTATTTTTTACTAAGAAAGAAGATGTTGAATTCCAAAAATCCTTCCTTCCAGTAAGTTTTTCGATAATTTTCATGAATGTTTTTCAGGATATTTTACATATAGGTACTCGGTGAGTCAATATCGAAAAAAATCTTAGTTGAAATCTAGTTTACGAATTTGAGTCAAAAACTACCGAGGCCAAAATTTACTGTTACTTACAGAAATTCTCATTAAATACTAATGGACTCTTTTAAAAATCAAGCCTCATGTTTGCAAGGGAAAAATATTTACTGCGGCCTGAAAGATACTATAAAAGAGTAATTAATGCAGCTTCCGGGTTTGCGTACAACATAAATGCTGGGTGAATATATTCCAACATGACCTCACCAAAAAGAAATTTATGGCTGTAATATTATAATTAATGAAACGTAAAAGATTATTCTATTCTTACATAAACCTTCTTTTACGGAATGATGGAACTCAAACTGCTTCACTTTAAATTGCAGATCATCTAATAAATAGAAACCAAACACATACTGACCCCGACAGCACTTGTGGGTAGGGTTGAAGGACTCTCCCGCCCAGATCAGGTAGGTGGGTCACTTTGATCTTGATTTTCTATTATTTGTAAGCTCCTTGGCAAGCAAGCATGAAAAACTGATTTAAAAAATTTTTATCAGATACACACATTTCGCTAATTATAAGATATTATTACGTAATCATAACAAAGCTAACAAGGTACTGTCAAAATATACAATCACAACTATCACCCAGCTCCAGCATACCACAGAATTATTCTCATTGAGAAGAAAAAACTCTTCCTTCCCCTCCCTAATTGCAGAAATCCCAAACAACGTCAAATGCATGCCCTTTAATGTTACTTCTTAAGGCACTAATAATTTAGCATTAAATTACCAAACGTTACCATTTGAAAGAAAAGTCATCACTACTTACTAAGTGAACATTTGCTTGGGTAACACGGAATCAATGTTATTACCAAGGGTCTAGAATGGAACGATAAAGTTACTTTCAGTAAATAATTTAATAACACCACATACATTCCTCATTTGCCACAGTACTGATTTAGTGTTTACACCCTGCGTCAAGATTGATCAATTATAAATCGACTGGCTGGTTCATAACCGATGTCACACACACAAGAACAGCATTCGTCCAATCGCATACGGCACAGGGTAGAAGGCTGAGTACGTCACTCAAAGGTCAATGAATTTTATTGCCAGTAAAGATTAAGATGACTCCACGGTGTGAATCTAATATGTTTAAAGTGGAGTTGGGTGTTGTGAAATTTTTTTTACCGGGAACGCGATTAAAAAACACAATGTACATCACAACAGATAACTAGATGGATCTGCGACAGTTAAAATATGGAACTGGTCCCTACGATGCATAACAGATGCAGCTATAGACGCACCACTTGCGGCTCCCTTTAAAGAGATGAAGATCTTTTTTTTAAACGCCGTCTCTTTCGTTCCGTTCACATTCCTCATCAATCAGCCATCTCCCCCATTCCGAACCAACGGCGATCGAAAATCGAACATGAGGTTGCAGAAGATTGGAGAGCGACATTATGGGTTCTCGTGAGAGCGGCTGGGTCGAGGAGTGGCTGGAGCCATCTTGAAGGATAGTACAGGCCAGAAAGCGGAAGGGGATGGCTTTCGGTAGACCGTATTTATTTCAAAAATCAGCGCGGAGCTCCATGTTTAACAATTAATGCGATCATTAAGTGTGGCGAATATTGTGAAGAGCGAATACATTCATATGAATCGGTCAGAGATTCAAACTACATAACCATTGCAAGTTTACCAACGGTTACACAGTTACAGGTCATCCTAGAATCATATCGGAGACCCGACCCCCAAGAGCTCATAAAAAACACACACGTTACAATCAATCCGTATTTTTTAATGGAACGGTATTAGCCGCTGTTATGAACCACCGATGATGAGAACAAATACCTATAACTAAGAGCCGGAAAGTGTTTATAAATTCGCCCATACAACTACGAGAAAATGGGTCAATTTGAATAAAATTTAAACACCGGCAGACCATTCAAGGTGCTGCATGACTGATACAATGAAGCGCGTCGATGGTCACTATAAGAAAGAAACACATACATGTATAACATGTTTTCAAATGTGAATTTCGGTGTATTCCTTCTTATCATTATTACTGGCAATTTACCGCTTTAGATAGGTTTTAGATGGACACAGATTTGTCATCACTACACTTTCCAGCTCAGTCAAAGAAGAAACAAACTTATATCCCACAAAATGTCAAACTTTTTTTCCATTCCGAGTACTTTCTATCTCGGTTCACTCTATCCAGTATACCTATCCTTATCCTCCCCCTCAGTCGCTTGCCTAACGTCCTTTTCTCTATCACAAACTTCAGCATTCCGTCACCAAACAAAATAATCTACATCCACATTTTCTACCTCCTTTGGACCTCTCCCAACAACCCTCTCTCGTGCCCAACCATACTTATCACTTCATTGGTTTTCCTTCCCGTCCATTCTAACATTACTATACTCTACACCCACACTTCAGAAGCCCCCTATCCAAGCCATCTTGCTTGAACGACCACGTTTCCAAACAGTAAAAGACAACGTTCCATATCGAAGTTTTTGCTAATCTTTTCTACATATCCTTAATCAACGTCCCTACCGTCAACTCGCTCATCCTAGTAAAAGTTTCTTTTGCCGAATGCGTCATCTAATGTCCCAACTTCTGAGACCATCTTCATCCAAGATAAGTTAACTATTACACCTGCTCTAATTTTTTCCCTCCTATTTTAACGTTAAATTTGCTTTCCTTCTTCTCAAAAACCCATAACATTTAATTTGTTCACATTGATATATATCCCATACCAATCACACATATTTCAATGCTCTCAGCAATGCTTACAACCCCTTGGCTGACTGGCAAACTAAAAATTCATCAACCAAAAACCGAACTAATTATATGCATTCCCCGCCGAATTTTATTGCTGTCTCGTATTTTTTGTACCTCTTTAACGTCAGTAACAATGACACTTCTGTTCTACCCCTCTTCCTAACACTGCCTATCCCGACTTTCCATCCGCCCCACGCACCAGAGCAGTCAGGCATTCACAGGTTGCGGATATCACCTATACCTCCAATCTACTCCTAGCTTCTCTAATGCGTTCATGAATTCTATCTGATTCAGCCTCTCAAACATCTTCTCGATATCTACGAAGCAAATAAATATATTCGGCTTGTATCCTATGTCCCTCTCTCTTAGTGATCTCATTATTGACATGGCATCACGCGTGGATCCCCCTTTTTCATCTCAAACTGATCATCCCCTAAGTAATCATTGGCCTCCCTCTTATTGATGATACCACCACAGCTACGTGAGAAATCACACTTATTATTGAAAATACAAGGAGTTGAGTCCAACGTCTTCTGGATTACACATGATGATGAATATAGATTATTATTAGATAATCTACAGGTTAATAAAGGTTTTGAATAGACACAACAACCAAATAAATATTTTGTCTCTCCAAACCAAATACAACCCAACTGCATAATCTAACATAGGCCCATCATCATCTCTGTATATTTCCTTCCTCCCATCATCCCGTCCAACATTCTTATCCTATTCCTACCGTTTCCTCGTTTGCCTAACATTCCCCCCTCTAATACAGTCTCAACATCCCACTGCCGATCAATATGCTTTTCATCCATTTTTCCTGCCTCCTTACGATTTCTCCCAACAAACCCTTCTCTTCGCCCACCATAACAAGTACTTCATAATTTGTTTTCCTTTCGGTCCATTTCACCTTTTCCATCCTTCTCCACACCAACATTTCAAAAGCCTCCAATCTACACCTATCATCCTGCTTCAATGAGCAAGTTTCCCCACCGTACATAACTGCGCTCCATTTCAAAGTTTTAACAAGCCTTTTCTTAATATTCTTATCCAACGTTCCTGTCATCAATACCCTTCTTGTGGAAGCTTCTTTGCCTTGTGCATTTCTCCTCACTACTTTGTCCATTTTGGTCCAATACACTTCCGAGATACTTACACCTGCTCCAGTTTTTGCCATCCTATTTTAATATTAAGCTTAGCCTTTCTCCTTCTGGAAAACCGCATAATCTTTGTTTTATTTATACTGATTCTCATCCCATTTATATCGCACTGAATCTTCAATTCACACAGCAATGCTGGCAACCCTTTGGCTGACTGACAAACTAAAGCTTGGTCATCAGCAAACCTAACTGATTTTACTGACTCCCCGCCCACTTTCATTCCTGTCTCCGGTTACTCCCATGCCTCTTTCATTATTTCCCACAAATAAGTTGAACAGCATCGGTGATAGTGGACAATCCTGCCTTACTCCTCTTCCTAACACTGCCCATCCGGACTCTCCGTCCCCCTACTCACGCCTGAGCAGTCTGAGACATGTACAGGTTGCGGATTAGCCTCCTTTCCCTCCAATCTATTCCTATTTTCTGCAATATACTCATTAGTTTTTCCCAATTAACTCTATCAAACGCTTTTTCTAAATCTACGAAACAGGCAAATACCTCCTGGTTGTGTTCTATATTCCTCTCGATTAATAATCTCATTACTGCAATGGCATCACGTGTACCTCTCCCCTTCTTAAACCCAAACTGATTATCCCCCAAGTAATCATTTGCCCAACTCTCTATCTTTTGTTGATGATTCTGAGAATAACTTTAGCTGCGTGGGATATCAAACTTTTTGTCCTGTAGTCCTCACATGATGCAGCCTTTACCATCTTCGGAATTGGAACCAACACTAATCTCACAAAATCTTGCGGCCAGATTCCTTCCTCATAGATGCTACGAATCAGTCTATAGAGACTCTTCCTCCCATTGTTTTCTAAACCTTTAAGTAGTTCCGCAGGAATAATACCTACACCCACGGCCTTATTCGATTTCATCTCTCTGAACGCCCTTTCTATTTTATCGACGTGCACGCCAGGACCCAAGCTATCCTCATCTACGTGATATTCTTTTTCTATGCCTATGCTTGTTGGTCTAAGTTCTTTATCATACAATTCCTCTATACATCCCTTCCATCTCTCTGGGATCTTTTCCGTTTCAAATATCATCTTACCCGACGTATCTCTAACCGTTAACAAAGATCTTCCCTTCTTACCTCCCGATATTGTTTCAACCTTCTTGTATAGCGCACCAATTTCAACCTTCCCCCGCAAACTTTCCATTTCCTCGCAATGCGTCTTTCACCACGCTTCTTTTGCTCTATTTGTCACCGGTCTCAATTTATTATTTAACTCTTTGTACCTCTTTCTGCCCAACTCTGTGTTTATATTCTTCCATTTCCTTCTCTCAATCATGTTTCTAACCATCTTATCCGTGATCCATGGTTTCCTAGTCATTTTCCCATTAATAGTTCCTATTATCTCTTTTACGGTTTTCGATAGCCCTTTTTTGATGTTTCCACTTTCCCTCGAGTATTCAGCTCTTTTCCCTCATTCATGATTTTCTCTACAGCCTACTGATACTGCTTCCTCGTCTATCCAGTTAATGCCTCTACATCCCATTACCTAGCCCGTCACCCCTGCCTTTTCGAACCAGACGCTACACATCTTGATTAGTCAATTGTGCCCCGATCTGTATCTGCTCCCAGAAATGTGTGAGTTGATCGCACTTCCTAAATCTGTGCTAACCATAATATAATCTAACTGATAACTTTCTGAGTCACCTGGAATTTTCTATGAATACCAACGCCTCTTGTGGTGTCTAAAGCAAGTGTTGGTGATGACTTACCCCCGTCTCCTGTAGAATTCAATTGCTCTCTCCCCGCAGGCATTCCTCGTACCCAAACCGTAGTCCCCCACCTTCTTACCTTCTTTTCCTTCGCCTACCGTCGTATTCCAATCCCCGATCAGTATGAAATGTATACCTGCTGGAACACGCGCAATTATGTCCTTTAAATGATCGTATAACCAATCGTCTTCTTCTTCCTTATGATTGCTTGGTGGCATGTATACCTGAAAAACAATTTTCGTTGGTTCTGCTTTTATCTCTACTAGTAATACTCTATCCGTTGCTTGCTTTATGCTGACTACACTTCTTCCTACCTTTTTATTCAATATTATGGCAACCCCTCGCTGACTCTCGTCCCCTCCGCTGTATACTACCCCACTATCACTCCAGTAATCCCCGCTACCCTTCACTCACGTCGCATAGACCTATCCATTTATCATTTTATATTCTCTGATTGAAATGTTCTCAGCATAGTCCTAACTGTCAAAGTTCCTAATCTAACTTATTCGGTCTTCTTCTGCGTCTTTTGTGCTACCGCTGTTGGTTTTGCTTTGCATGGCTTTCGTGAGATGACGACCGCGGAAACGTTGCCGCTCCCGCTGCCGGGCACGACATAGCCGACTGCGCTGAGTCCTGTATTTGCCAAGACTCATTTTCTCATAAAAATCATGAAATTAATAATTGAGGTGGTTTTCCGTTGCCTTCCTCAATAGCGTTTTAACGTGACACCATCACACGGCTGCCTCACTGAGGAACAGACGCTCCGTGGACTACCTATCGTCCGCATGGGTGACCCTTCCAGGAGCAAATACCATCGCTCCCGCCAGCACAACTGTATGAGTCATCGGAGCGCATGATCCCTTCCGCCACGCCAGGATTGTAGTCCAAGGGAGGGTGAATATATGAAGATATTAACTCACATGTTCAATACACTATTTAATACTAAATTAAACAGAAATATGGCATGGCGGCTGAATCTTATGGACATGACTGACTACTGACCTTTAGCAAAATATAATTTAAGATTATCGCAAATCAATTTAAAATAATTCGTTTTCATTTTTCGAAAGCCACCCACAATTGCCATTTTGATTTCTGTTACAGCACAGAAATACTTTTCTTTGCCAACAGAAATAATACCGTTATCACATAATTTCCGTGATGTATAGTATGTATGCGTAGTTTACACAATCGTTATAACTGTTTGAGATAAAATGTTCTTGCGTCCAATCCACAATGCAAAAATCTCGCGGATACCACTGAAATCTGTAGACCAAAGAAAATAGGAATAAATTAAAAATATTTTTAATTTATAATTAATAATTTTTTAAATTAATTTTTAATTTAATTTATAATTAAAAATATTTTTAATTTATAATCCTCAAAATAATCAAGGATGAAGATAATATATTTTAAGGCTATTTGTATGAACATTATTCCACCTGGTTCCGTTATGAAATTGAATTAAACCATCACCCACCCTCCCAAGAAATTCAAATTCTTGCTTTTGCACACTCTTCGAGTAAGTGAACCAGTGAGTACAACACTTTTCTACATGGGCCGCTATCGTCTCTATCTCCTTTTACGCAGGCATTCGACTGAGTGTATGGATATCATGTGGTTAGTCCACACAACAGATGGCAGCCTTGCACAGTTTCCCAGAAAGACAGGACAAACAGACCGTGAAATCAAGATTAGGAATTTAAAATACATTGCCATCAGCTTCCTAGAAGACGAAGAATTATTCATCACTATTGTGAACATCGTTCATCGTTCGATTTGGTTCCCAGGAAATCCGTTTCTTAAAAGATATATTCCGACATGAAGTTCGACTTGTGATAACACATCAACACAGTGCTAATAATTGATGTCAGGGTATGCAATGCCGCTACTATGCTATTCAGAATTACAGCAAAAATTATAGGAAAAATAAGTCCTCGATATAAGCCACAGATTTGTCCTCTAATATCTACCAAGATTGTTACAGTAGTAAAGATGTATATAGATAATGCTATTCTCTGCTACTATATAATTTACTGACAAAACGAAATCGATTATCAGCCGGAGACAATGCTAGAAAATATAAGTTCTGAAAACAACAAAAATTAATTTTAGTAATATTCCTTTAGTAATTTTTGGTGATGGCATTACCTAAATGTTAAGAATTACTTATATGAGGGTAGGCTGAAAACTAATGCACGGATGCTTGTAGTAGTAGTAGTAGTTTTGAGGGGAGGCGACCGACTGCTGAGGTCATTTGCGACCATGCTTGTAGAGCACAAAAAAAAATGACAATCATAAACACTCCTGGTGGCATGTGGAAATAACATCCCCCTCAAAATGCACGCGCAGATTTGAGGTCGTTTCATTCATTGTGTAATTTGAGAAACGGAAATAAGGAGACGTGTTCTGGTACTATGGCAAAGCAAGTTAACCAGGGTACTGTTCTCGAATTTTTAACTGCTGACATAGTGACTCCTAGAGAGATTCATCGTCGTTTAAAGGCTTTTTATGGCGACGATAATGTTGATAGGTCTACTGTAAATCGATGGGTAGTACAATTTCGTGGTTTCGAGCCTGGAAAAGCCATAATTATTGATGAAACACGCAGCGGACGTCCAATCACTGCCACAGATGATAAACATCGCAAACTCGTCGAAGATTTGATTCAAAATGACCGGCGAATCACTCAAAAGCGTATTGCATACCATATTGGAATATCCAAGGAAGAAGTTAGTCGTGCTAAAGGAAGCCTGGCGTCAATAATCTTGCAACATGACACCGCTCGTCCACACACCTCGCGCGCAACTGGAAAGGCTCTGCGAAACCTGAAATTTGAACCGATGTCACACCCTCCTTATTCCCCCGATCTTGCGCCTTACGATTTTTATTTTTTTCCCAACCCAAGAGACACCTCAAGGGTAATCATTACACCTCGCACAATGAGGAGAAGGCAGCTGTCAAGTCCTGGATTCAAGAAAAGTCGGAAGAGTTTTTCAGGGACGGAATTAAAAAACTTGTTACACGTTGGGAGAAATGTGTTAGCCTAGTTAACGGCGACTATGTTGAAAAATCAAATACATACGAGGGGGAATCGTTTTAAGTTATTATTAATAATTAATTCTACGAATTAATCGATCCTTATAATGCTGTTAATTACAGCAGTTAATGTTGATTTGTTTTGTTTCGAGAGGCTGCAGATTAAAGTAACTCTCCGCACGGAAAATATAGAGGGCCGCAGTGGGATTGAGTTCTTTCATTTAAAAGGTTACACTGCCAGCTTAGGGAATTGATAGTCCTTCATCAAACACAGTTGTGAGGTGAAAAAGGAATTTTCAAATTGGCCACATATCCATCAAAGACTATCCAAGATGTGGAAGGCCATCACTCACAGACGATGCTGCGACAGTGAAGAAAGCGGAGAACTTAATCGTATTAGACCAAACAGAAAACCACCAAATGATAATAAATGAGACAACTTAGCTACGGCAGTGTGTGAAAAATTACTCCTGAAGACTTGCGTTAGTCATAAATGTCAGTCAGCTGCTTTCCACAACTACCGACTGCTTTTCAGAATGAAACACGGCGCGACGGGCAATTAAAGCGGTATGGCTTTGAATTTTTGCCATATCCGCCCTGTTCTCCCGATGTAGCACCGAGCGACTTTTTCTTATCCACAAAACTCAATAAACCATTGCTGAGACAGATTTGACAACAAAAATGACTTCATTCACGAGGAGGAACAATGGTTTTCGACGCAATCGGTTGAGTTCTACGACGACCTTTGAAAGGCCAAGAATCGCTGGGAGAAATGTATAACTCTGGATGATGACGATGGAACAAAAATTAAAATTAAGTTTCTATCTTTATTGTAATTTTAATAAAAATCAAAAATCTATGATACCCACTAGTATGAAGAAACCTAAATTGACCAAAATAAAATCATGGCCTCATCTCTGTTTTGATCTGACCATAATAAAAACGTTATTTCCTGTTATTGAACTTTTAGAAAAATAAATAAAAGTCCAGATTATGCTGGAAAAGGGTCAACTAATTTAACCACGAAACTTTTTATTACGGTGTCGTACAAAACGATGATTTTTGTTGCTAGATTATGCAGCCGGACACCCACCCCAACGCTGTTTACGAAACTTGCAGATGAATGAGGATCGAGTAGTCTCATTTTCATCACATTTCTACCATTATCACTGACAAACTCCTAACCCCAAAAATCATTAGGCAAAAATCCTGAAAGCACTCGCCTTTTCTCGGAATGCGAAAAAAGGCCCAGTACCGGACTCCCTCACCTTAGGGGAGAGATAAATGCCAAAACACAGTTCTGGAAACAAAAGCATAACATGAGTGCTATGCACAACATGCAAACTCATCCACGGTACAGCCAACATTTAAGTGCGTTACAGATCAACACACAGAGTCATAGGCAAACGTGAAAAATTGATGTCATCCCACGCATACACCCCTCGAGTTCTGAATGTTTACTATTTAATCAAAACCTTAGCGTTATCCATAGTTTTAATAAAGTCCACTTGAAGATAGAATAGAGTATATCACACGCATGGTACGTCATAAGAACGAAGAATCCCATACTGGAACACTGACTTAACACATTCATTAACCGCATGAGTAATACCGACAAATGAAAAAAATGAGTGCTGCTATTGTAAATTGCGTTATCATAGATTATTTAAAAATTTAATTTAACCTTTAGAAACCTTAGGCTTCCAAAACTTAAGCAGGAAACGCTTTACTCATATCAGATTTGGAAAAAATATGGTCAAAGTCGAAGGACATAAGAATGAGAATTGCATTAGGGATAGAACCTTTCACAAGGAGGGGATCGATGGTACATACGGTGAATACATTAAGAAAAAGCATATTACAATTTTAATGTGGAGCGAAAAGTTGTACGGCGCGGAAATATGCGTCGTTGAAGCAAGATGATAGGCTTGGATTTAGATGCCTTTGATGTGCGAGGGTGAAGGATGGAAAAGGCGAAATTGACAGCAACGATAAAAAAGTGTTGGGTTTCCCGGGAGGGAGATGAGTTTGTTGACAGACATTTTAAGTATGGAGGCAAGATGGTTACAGAGTTTTGATTGGGATATTGAACACTGATAGAGGCAAGAACGTTTAAACAATTGAGGAATTAGTACGAATAGGAAAGTCATGTTGAACGAAATAAGGGAAGAAGTATGCTGAATTGAAGAGTTAATGTAGATAACTACTTCACCTAATCGTACAACAATCGAATTTCAGACACCTCAGCGGACAAGATGAATCAGTATTTCAGTTATAATTGAATCGACCCCATTCCAGGCTACCGAATAAGCGCGAAATGACGAGCCAGACATTCCTCATCCCGGCTGCAACAAACACTAGCAGGCCCACTGGCGATGAGCTGGATGGGACAGCATACTAGGTGCCAAAGAGCAGTAGTGATAAGTGTGCAAGCTAACATTGCCCCAATGCGGACTCACAAGCAATGTGCGCCAAATAATTTCCAACACGATTGCATTTTCAACCGTGGTTCGTGTGCTCGCTTCCTAGATCCCACTCCTGGGTTTGGACGGGAGACCCATCACACCCGATAGTAAACTGGAATAGCCGATAGGAGCAACCGACTTAATTTTACAATTAGTAATGCATTTTTTTGGTTGAGAAACGGCGCGCAGTAGAGATGGTGCAGATGTGTTAGTGTCAAAATTTGCATGCCAGAGTCGGGTGCAAACCTGGGATCAATCGTTAAACTTTTCCTTCGACCTTCCGTATTGCATAAATTGGAAGGATGTCTCTTCAGAAATGATGCTGAAAATGTATTATTACCTCTATCGTATGGGATATGGTATGAATAAAATTAGAGATTAAGTGAAGAATAAATAGAGATAAGATTTCAATTTTTCCACGAACTATGCATAAGGGACTAGAATAATGTTATCTGACAGAGCTTGGGAAGGCAACAGCTAACGTCGGGTCAAGAGTAGTCTGGTGTGTAATCACCCTGTCACACACCCTAGCGGTAGCTTTTAAGGTACCATGTACATCGGTAAATCAAAATTTAATTCCAAAAGTTTGTTTCGCCGAGTATTTAAAATATATGCGCGGTAGTCCAGGGGTAGAACTTTAGACCACTGACCGGTGGATGCGGGGGGATCGGGATTGGTGCGGTGGCTATCGTACTTGGTTCCCACCCATAGGGCTCCCGACGTTCAACTCCCGACGGTGTTGAATATTTTTCAGAGGTATCTCGCTCCCTACTTCAGGTGCTTTGTGCAGGGCACTTTGAGTGAGCCGAAGGTAGCCGAAGATGAGTACCGCGTCGGACGCCCGATGACCGCTGGCACCGATGCTCAGGTGGCCAAAGTGAAACAAGTTTTGGACTCAGACAGGCGTTTGACCATCGCCTTTATCAGTGAGGAGACCGGCCTTTCAGTCAGAACCGTCCACACCATTGTAACATAGGATCTTGCGATGAGAAAATTGTGGGCGAAGCTGGTGCCGAAAGTCTTGAGAGAGGAACAAAAACTGTCGCGGGGAAAAATTTCGAAATTCGGCGGGGCAACGGTTCCTCGCCCCCCCCCCCCCCGTACAGCCCCTCTAAGGATATCGCGGTTCGACTCCATCGAGGCGGTTCAAGCGGCGACGACAACGCCTCAATCGGGCTTTTTACGATTGGCTGACGGGTCGAACTAAGTATATCGATGCAGGAGGACTAGGAGGTATTTTGAAGATTATTAAATAATTGTAAATATAAATGGAATAAATTTTGATGTTTGGATCCAGTCCCGATACTTATTGTACTGATCCTATGTATTGAAACGCCGTCTTAAGCTTCCAAACCTGCTGTAAGGCCATTATTCTAAAGGTTATCTAACAAGTTCCCAACCCTATAAGCCGAACGACAGTTCCCGACTGCTCCGCTATATAAATGTGGTTCTCCGAACCAGTAGGTCAAACACCTACATATGTACAAAGAGAACAGGTCCTCGGCCTTCCAAACTAGCATTGACAAGTTTTCAGTCAGATTTTCACGCCTTTGGTCTAGGGGTGGAGCTAACGGATAGTTTAGTATTAAATCAGAATCAAGCGAAACTAGTGGTTTCGTGTTGTTTCTTCCCAGTGTGAAATGTTATACACTAAGAGTTTAGTTACGACCTGGGACGAAACGAAACTGTTTGCAGCTACTTTTCGCCAGTTGTGCCATTCAAATTAGGGTGATAGTGAGAGCGAAGTACAAACAGTACTAATCCATAATACAGATGCACGATCACTCGTAAGGTTCGTTTTACTCATACCCGGAAAAATTAAATAAGAGGGTCATCCGGAAAGTAGTACCCGTTCGTGCCGCATGAAGTGCTGACGACGCGAGTAGCCGCTGGACGAGGTCAGATAGCTTCAGTGGCTTGTCTGCCTTCTCTGAGCCAAGTTGCGTGACGCTAGCATTGCCTGTGTTGTTTCTGTGATTGTTTACAATGTTTAAAAAAATTGAGAACGCCGCCAGTTGTGAAGTGAGGGCAGTGATTAAATTCCTCAATGCAAGAAACGTTCGCCCATGTGATATTCATCGCCAATTAAAGGAGGTGTATGGAGACAATGTAATGGACGAGTCGTCTGTTCGGCGGTGGTGTCGCAACTTCAACATGGGGAGGGGGAACACACACGACGATGAGCGTTCGGGGAGACCGTCTGTCATTACAGACCAACTGGTGAGCTCAGTTGACGAATTCGTGAGGAACGATCGGCGCGTCACAATTGATGACATCTGTGAGCATTTTCCCAATGTTTCTCGAACAATTGTTCATGAAATTGTTAAACACCATCTGCATTATGCAAAAATTTGTGCAAGATGGGTCCCTCGCGTATCTCAATGAGCTGGCGGCGAAGGACTATGCAGCAGGAATACAGAAACTTGTCACACGTTATGACAAATGCCTTAATTTGCTTGGAGATTATGTTGAGAAGTAGTTTAAAGTATCCTCTTTCAAATAAAATTTTTTATGTTTGTTAATATTTACTTTTCTTTTTTTATTTCACGAACGGGTACTACTTTCCGGATGACCCTCGTATATACATCTCACAAATGTAACAATAATAATTGCTCACGAATGATTATTCCTCTGATTTTAACCTTAACTAATGAAGTAACTACATATAGCCTGTATTTTGTAATTAATCCTACTCAACGCTCATGGTAGATCCCAAGCCTTTACCGATATTGGCATATCGTGGTACTCGAAGTTAAACTAATGCAAATGAGAATTTCGGAAAATTAACCCATCAGTCCATCGAAGTATGACCTATTTTATAACATGCTGCTAATATGAGATCCAGATGAAGTTGGATTAGATCGCGAGCAGGGTAGAGGAGCTAGATTTGTTGCAGTTTTAATGATAAATTGATCATACAATCAAATTATAAAAGGAATAGATTGTGCATCACTAAGTGAAGGTAAAACTACAGATTAAAACTCTTGCATCAATTGCAAGCTATGCCTCTTTTGTGATGTTGAAAATGTATTATTAGCCCTATCGCATTATAGGAGAGATCATGTAAATGAAATGAGAGAAAGTGAAGGGTAAAACGAACTGATGAAAGATATCTATTTTCCCAAAAACGAAAAGGGATCAGAATTATGTTTTCCGACCTAGTATTTTGTCAGTAGCCTGGTGTGTAACCAACCCCTGCCACACACCAGCGGTGGTTTGCTAGTTACCATGTGTGTACTTACCATTTGACATGTGGTACGCAACTAAATCGATCGATGGGGGGTTACGTCATCCTACGAGTAAAACATTAAGAATTTTCAAAAGCGTTTTATTTGAGTAACAGAGCAGGCATTTATTTCGACCCACCGTACCTTCGTCCTTGTTTCTTTTCCTTATTTCGCTCACTGTTACGAACTGTTGAAAGTTTACAATGATTTATTACCCTTTGTTTCGATTGAAATCCCTGCTATGAGCCTGTTAACCATATCTTGTGGAGCAATCCGTCTTAAGGTTACGCAATGCTAAGCAAAGGATGTTGCTTAGCGTTCAAGAATTCAACAAGGAGTCAATACTACGTTACCAAACTTCAAGCACCTGATCAACAGACAAGACCGATACGCAGCAGAACTAGAGAATTGCCTTAAAACGAAAGAGGTACCAAAATTTGACGGGAAACAGGCATATACGTCCAAAACAAAATGTGTAGTCAAAAACAGATGTGTCACGCGCGGACACAATCACAATTGCCAAAAAGGGAGAGAAAGAGTCCGGAGCAAGGTAGGATAAGTGTCTAAAGACACGGTCGACGAGTATTAGTATACTTTCCCAAGAGCAAGGTTAGATGCCCGACTTTGTAAAAGATACACTGGAGAGATCTTGACAAAACATGAAAAAAATACCCTAAATCAAATGCGGAGAAGAATTGAAGTCTTGCCTTCTTCGACCTATATCCATACTAAAACGAAAGACTTGTACTTTTCCACAGATTTTATTATATGGTACAACGCAATTCACCGACTTGCGGCATCAACAGGTACAAAAATCTTTCAAAAAATATCTTTTTTTTGTACCCGATGATGCCGCAGGTCGGTGAAACGCGTGGTACCATACAATAAAATCTGTGGAAAAGTGAACGTCTTTCTTTTTAGTATGGATATTAAATACTTCCACGAAGTAAAGCCTGAAACAATAGAATATATTCTTCTACCTACTTTGAGAAGACTATCCCGCGGCTAATTTTCAAAGCATTACCGTATCACATGGCCCAACGAGGTGTCAAAATTAATATGGTGTGTTACCAGAGCTTGCAACACAACCTAGCGGTAACTTGCAGGATGCCATGTTAAACGACTACTCGGGAGTATCGATGGAGGACTCCTTTGCTCCTTTATATATGGCATAGAACGTATAATTTCAAAATTTTAATACACTGAAAACTTTAAATTTACCATAAGTGACGAATTGCACATGCCCGTTCCGGGCACATGCAATGTTATGCTTCAGACGATAAATTCATTAATTCCTATTATAATTGAATCATATGGCATCTAAGTATTATTACTAGCGTGAAGTTTCCAAAGCACCACTCCTGGGGTAATTAACTCAGAATGTCAAGATTTAATATCAATGGTACGACAAGAATGCCTCATTTCCTCAGATGCATCGGGGCTTGAGGACTTTCAAATTAAGATCCCCGGTAAAACGAGTTCAGAAATCTACTAACATCCTCCTACAATCCAAACTGGTCGGCACAAAATGGGTTAACATATTTCTCGAACAGAAACCCTGGATTTAAAATTCTATTATTCAGCGGAATAATATGAAAGAACCGTGATGAAATCACAAGCAGGAAACTAGGTTGATGTGTCCGTCTATGGTGTGATTAGTTCACCGAGCAACAAATTAAAAGAAACAACTTTACTGGGAAGCGCAACCATTATATAAGAACTGTAGTCACCGAGGGAAAGGTTGGAAGCCCTCACACCTTCCGTGTCATATCCTAATGTTCGTTTTAAGGCCTTCATTCAGAGCTTACCGCAAACTTATTACCCCACCTCAAAAAACTATTCGGAGCGACAGTAATAGTATACGTGTATGTCCCCTAGAGGCAATTGTTCCCCATGAATGGCAATCAAGCAATTACTAATAGAGCTATTCTACTGTTTTCTGGAGATAAAATGCAGAGAAAATCGCTTGAGCCATTGATATTTTGAACTTACGAGAATGACGAAATTTCATTGCCGCATAGTTCAGACAACCTAACTCACTCCGAAACCTCTAATTGATGTATGAACTTCCATTGCTATAATGGATGTTGGCCCTCTGGGTATGAAATATATCAAGGTGGTATATGATATTACAAATAATTGAGACATTTACATGAACCCTATACGTCAACATTAAGCATGGAAATTATAAATCGCACACCATCACAAGTGAAAATTCAGAAGTCTCAATCAAGGGAAGTTTAGAGCGCGTCCAAGAACCAACTCGTGGGCAATGAACGACCGAAAAATACAATACCATTTCTGGTACCCTTAACCCAAGAGAAGAAATGTTCACAAAATATTCACTACCAGCATATCCCACCGCTTAAAGAGAGTCAACTACTGACATAATTAGAAATTATCCAGCACAAGTGGGTATCGAAAGTTACGAAGTTGAAATTTTGATGCATCGAGGCACGCACCAAAATCAAGGCATTCCATCGACCTGCGAGGATTTATTAGCAAGAATTCTCAATTTACTACAGACCCAAGAAATAACCAAATAAAAATTGCCTATGTATAAAACTTACCTTGCGCGAAGACGCTGCAACAACGGGACACCACTGCACTTATGGCCACCGTAAATACGTTTTCTTACACGGTTAGCTCTGATTCGTACTTTTTAACCCTCAACTTAAATACGTATACTTGTCTATGGATTTAAAAAATTACTTACACGAAAGCGGCATTGCAATTTCCAGAGCAATCTCTACACCAATATTTTCATGCAAAATTGACTGCAAACCCACGAAACAAATGGCATCACAAATTTCATTTAAAATACTGTCCTAAAACTCAGCTCTGACAAATGCATGAGAATTGACAGTTTCTCATTATATTTGGGATCTCGGGGACTGAAACCAATACTTATTCGACAATGAATCTTTAAAGCAAATTACAACCATGGCAAAACTGCAGAATTCAAAATTTATCCGAAAAAAACCATCCAACAACAAAAGCAATTACGATGCACATTTAACTATTTCGTTCATTTTCCACCGAAAAAAGCAAGCGGCCACACGCACACAAAAAGCTTTAAATGCTCTGTGGTCAAATTAAAAAAGGGCAATACATTTCCCTTTGTAAGTCAATCTGATTTGTATCAAGCCACTTCAACCGGCAATCGGCGTCAGCCATCCGAGCGCAATCACCATTCGAGAGAGAGAGACAGACAAGACAGAAAAAGGAGAAAGATCATCACCTCGGAACAGGAGATGCCACTAAGTGAAGTTGGAAACTTCCATACCTTTTACATTTTCTTTCAAGGCATAAGACAAGGGGATGCAGGCGCGGAGGAGGTTGCGCTTGGGGTATTCTGGAGGAAGCCTTGCCGCCCATCGAAATAGGCGGGGCAGAGAAGGGGAAACTCACGGGAAGGCTGGGATCATAACTTGGAGGAAAAAAGAACTTTTTTCCGCCAAAATAATAATAGAGAGGTCTTGGGAGCGGCATCATGAGGGAGAACAAGAGGCAAGAGAAAGAAAGACAGAAAGATAGAGGTGTAGAAACAACGGCGAATCAACTCACTTGACGCGGGAAGGCGCCCGCACTGAGAGACAGACACACGGACAGACGGACGGACGTCTTTGGGGCAGTCTTCAGCCTCCGCCCCTCCTGGCTACCCCCATCTCCGTCCCCCGCCCACACGCCCTTCCGTCTCTCCGTACAGTAGGGGTAGTAGTAGTAGAGGTAGATGTGGCAGGGGTAGAGGTAGTTGTAGCAGGGGTTGCAGTAATCGGGAGGGGGAGGCAGAGGTTGAAAAAGTACAAGTGAAGGAAAACGAGGGAGGAAGCTGGCAGCGGAGTAGAGGATTTTATAATCAGGAGTTTATGGTTCAGAGGAGAGGGCGGACAAAGCGAAAGAGAAAGATGTGTACGTGGGTAAAGCAGCCCACTTACCTGGAAGATACAAGAGAATTCGGGGAAGGGAGGGCGGGGGAGGGATTCGTTGTTTTTTGTTCGTGGGTGATGGATTTTTGGAGAGGTGAGGGAAGGGCGGGACATAGTATAAGAGAGAGAGATAAAGAGAAAGAGAGAGAGAGAACGGGAAGGACATGGGAAGGGAGATAGAGAAAGACGAATCAGAAAAAGAGGAGAAAATATCGAAGAAGGTACTTTTTGTGAGGCCGGGTAATAAGAGGTACATCATTACACACACAAGAGACACCCATTTTTCTTTCTTTTCATCAATTCCTTTATTATCACAGTTTATTTATCCATTTCAGGAGCAATTCCAAAATCCAGCGCCAAAGAAAACACCGGGCGCGGACGGAGCGGCACGGTCCTTGTCTGGACACAAGCACGCGTACTCCACACACAGAGACACTCCCGGCCTATCAGGAGTGTTTTACAAGGAGAGTGGGCAAAAGGGGGAGAAGGGCACACACCCCTCCCACCCGCCACTCAGGGCGATGGGCGTGGCGGAAGTTCTTCCCAAAATGCACTCGGAGGAGGAGACAACTTCACACCAGTTCTGACGAATTGAGCTGACAACTCCGATTCCGTTTAATACACTACCCATTCATGCCTCCGTTAATTTTCCCCAAACAATGCACGACCACATCTTATCAAGGGCTGATGAAAGCAACGGTCAAGAATTGAATTCGGTACTAGATCGATTTCTCGAGAATGGTCGAGCGACCGATCCGGGGTTTATCCACAAACTTCGAATGAGAAAATATCAAATCAACTTCCAAAACATTCTTCTGAAATAATCTCCAATCACGGTTTAAACATTTCAGTGAGATTGGCCGTAAAATTGGCGTCGCAACGCGACATTAACGATGACCTCAAGCATCCTGAGAAGAAAACAAACATTGAAAAACAGCTGTCCCCAATTCTGAAGAATATTTCAATGGAGCATATGACTGAAATACCCGGAAAACGTACAATGAATTAGCAAATAAATAAAACTTTAACAATGAACACAAACGAACCAAGCATATTCCAAACCAAAAAATCACTTTAAATATGTCATCAGCCTTTGATAATTTACTTATCTATGAATAAGTGCCTTACGCAATTAGACATTCACACACTCCATAAGTTAGAATATTATATTTGCCGAATTATTTAATAATATTTAATTAGTTAAATTCTAAAATTAGTACATGGAAAATTTGAATACATTCTCAAATATATTTATTTCTATGTTAGCATATTAGTAATATTACATATTCCTCATTTAATACTCTACCATGGCTGTTGACTGTACAGTGAAAGATATTGAAAATGGGAATGAAAAATAGCTTTTAAATGATTCTTATGAGATGAACCATTCATAAAGGCAACAGAGACTTAAACGTACAAATTACAGTGTTAGTAAAATTAAAAAACTGGGGAAAAGGAACAAAAACTTTCCCAGGGGACAACATAACAAGAGCAAGTGTTAATAAGCGGATACCTACTTAAAACAGGATATATTTCTTAAATGAATATGTTCTAGTGTAGCAATACCCCCAAGGTTATATGTTTAACTTTAGCATCACAAATAATGTTTAGGCTTATGGAAAATTACAAAATTTAAAACAATATCTTGGATTAATATATTTTGAGTCTCAAGCCAAGGTCTAAAAATACTGCAAAAATATTACGGAAAATAAAACTGACAACACAAAATAAAAAAACTATGTCAATATACACTACCAATTAATTATGCTAAGGCTACTACAATACCAGAAAATAATAAAGGTAATTCAGTCATATCAAGTGAGCCAAAATATGTTCGAGCAGGAAACACCAGCAGAGCTTAGACCACAACTTACTGATTCCAAGCAAAAATCTAAATCAAGATTTCAGAAGGAAAAACCCCAGGTTGAAATAAGAGAGGACCAAACAAAAGGTCAACCATCCACAACAGCACGTACCCCATATGCTCCTGAAACAACATGTTCATATTCCACAACAATTTAAGTAAATAAGGCAATTAATACCCCTGGGTAACACTTATTTTAAAAACATGGTTTATAAAGCCAAAGATAAAGTATTCAAACACATCACATTCCATAGTTTGAGGAATCCAACTACTACAAAGGAGGTAATCATTGACAAGATTCAGTAAATATATACTGCACTTAAGTATAAATGAAATGTTTGCGTTCCTTTCCCAAAAATGTGATTAAATATAAAAAATCTCATTTTACAACTTGGGCAAGTTAATGGATTTGAATGATATACTGAATATGTTACTGGGTGCTCCTTTGACACAATAAATACTCAGTCACACATAAAATGATTTGCTGACATAAAAGCATTAGAATAGAAAATGTATGAACACGAAAATTGTATATTAACCAATAAAATAGTGAGTATTATCTTCACGGTGTCCTAAAGATTCATTTAACTAAAATACCGAATTGTTAAAACAGTAACTTTCTACATAAAATCAGTTTAATATACTCACGAAACAAGCACAAGTATCCCTCACCTCTCGAAAATTCCAGTGATAGAAGAAAGATGAAAAACTAGAATTTCAGCTTGTTATATGCGACAATATACGTTTATAAAGCGACATGACCACCAATTAAAACATACAGAACATCAGCAATAAAATAAATTTCACTTCTATCGTATGTTGAGACTTAATAAGGTTACATGGTGATCGTTATAAATTTTCAAAAACACACTTCTCTAGGCTAGGTGAAAACAAGGAGAAAATTTACCATTCACAAACCAACGAAGCGTTTCTATTAGGAATACACTTTTCACGCGAAGCGTTAGAAGCTCATTTGCTACTATCAACGCGATGTCATGTACAGACATATTGATGATTCAAATATCCATTCAGACATTATCTTTTGTGCACTATCAACTACCACCTATCGTCTATTTTTACGTCACCTTACACGTTAATTTGACACAAATTACTTACTGGCGATGATGGTAATTATCTCACAGAAATAAACGACAAAAATTACCAAGGAACAGTAACAAATTTCCTATGATCACTGAATTCTAATACCTAGTTATGAAGTGTAAATAGTGTCGTTAGCAAAATGAACAAGTCAAATTAGACTGTTTCCAGAAGAAAATTCGTGGATTAATAGTTCACGCCAGTAGTCACTACAAACAAGAAACATCAAAACAACTAACCCCGCCACATCTAAATTTACACCGAAAGCACATAGTTAACGTCATAAAACCTCTGTATCACTAAGTATGAGAGAAACAGCAACAAAATACTTGTAATAGTAAGACTTGATTAGTTTCTGGCAAAAATTATTCTGAATATTTTCCTATAATCACAAACGCATCGCCAGTTAACAGAGCACGTATTTAATATTCCCGCTGGAGAATACATCAACTAAATAAAATAAAACACCATGCAAAACTTGCCGGATCTACGTCCAAGTACGTTACACCACAATTCATCATTAAATTTTCTAAACACCAAATTCACGGCCACTCCTTAGTTCAAAAACAAAGTCGTTCACTTCAAAATGTTTACATTAAATAGCTTACATCCAATGTTAACAATAATAACTATCACCGGAAAAGGGCCAGCCAACAGCATATTGACTCCCCTACCTCAACACGTACACAAAAACGAAAATAAGCAGTTCAATTGTCAAAACTTTAAGAATAGACCAACTACACCATATCTAGTACTAGATCAGAAAGAGTAACATTATATTTACAGATCCATACCCGTTCATCATCTGAAGAATATTTAACACTGCTGTTCCTCTTCCAATCCGTGACTTCGGGCCTCACGCTGTCACACCTATACAACAAGTGGTCTGGCGGATTTCCAATATGGCGGCTTGGCATCATCAACAGTTGAGTCAAAGCAACTTCAATAATTCCGTTATTTTGAAACTCAATCTACTTTAATATTCTAATTACCATTTTTAAATACAAAATTGTTTTAAAAACGGTAAATTTGAAAGCGGTACTTTTATATTTATTTCCTAAAAAGATATTGAAATAGTTCATAAATAATTGGCGCCAAAATTGGAAAAACAAAAAATATTACATTTGCATTTCTATTTCGTTAATTCTGGGCCATAGAGCTGCACAGTAATACCTATATTTAATAGAACCACGTCAAACTTTGCTAAGCAATAAAGGGTCCTGGATCACACGAATTTAATTTGTCAAGTTATGAATTTCTACACGTCCGGCACTTACTATGTCATTACTACGTACTGGATAGAATTCTGCCCAGTCCAATAATAATAAATATTACCCTTTATGAGTCATTTAAATTTTAGATGCCTCGATGAGTTAGGTGATTAACAATCCTTCTCGAACATTTGTATTTTTAAAAGCCCTAGTTGTGCTCCATTCATTGCTTTCATTTAGCCATTAACATCGAGTAGATAAGTCGATTACTTTACACCAAGACTTGAGTCTCTAAAATTAATTTTTGTTTCAATTTATCAATCCAAGGGTACACTAAATGTACAAAATAATCTTGAACTGCATGACTCCACTAGAAATGCTATTCCAGATAAAATGGCCTCCATTCTCAAATCTCATAAAAATCCGTTACAGTAAATTCGGCTAATTATTTCCATATTACAAACACCATGCCATTCATTGTACCTATTCCCGTTGGCTATGGCACTCACCAACATTATCAACCATTTCCCTGACAAATTTAATCCTACGTTTTATGGCATCCCATAGATTGTCATTAAAAGGCTATGTAATACAATTGAAGATAAGCTGTTATTCTTAATCAATGAATCCCTAAAAATTGGAATTTCCCCAAGCCTCCTTAAATCAACCAGAAAAGTGACCAAATACAAAGTATGCAAAATGGCCATAGATTCTTATGGACCAATATCCCTGTTGAAGCAGTTGGGGGAAATATTTGAAATAGTTTTCCATCATCGTCTAGTATCATATCTTAAAATACATACCCTGTTCTCCACATGGATTTAGAAAAACAAGGCCCACTACAATAGCTACACAGGACAAGGTGAAGCAAATACTTTTAGCTTTGGATGACAGAACTGAAACTTGGTTATATTTGTATTTCACCTAAGCTTTTGAAGGCATGGATTATCAGCTACTCCAGTATAAACTCTGTATAAGAGGCAATATCCAAATGAATCTGGATCAGTGAATGAATGAGCTCTCAAGATATTGCTCCAAATTAGTTCCTCCTGATAGAAAAGTAATACTGGGTATTCCCGAGAGCTCTGTAATTGGCCCTATTCTATTTACATTAATGACCTAACAGATAATCTTCAGCCTGTTATCCATACTAAAAAGAAAGACTCATACTTTTCCACAGATTTTATTATACGGTACAATGCGTTCCACCGACTTGCGGCATCATCAGGTATGCATGATGTACCTGATGATGCCGCAAGTCAGTGAAATGCATTGTACTGTATAATAAAATCTGTGGAAAAGTATGAGTCTTTCTCTTTAGTATGGATATTAAATACTTCCATGAAGTGAAGCCTGAAACAGAATATATTAAGCCTTTTAATTGAACAGATCCATTACTGGATGCTGATGACACCAATATTATTTTGCCAGCCTCCTCAATACTTTGACAGAAAGAGCAGCTGAAGTAGCACAGATTTTCAATGAATGGTGTCTTCTTAAAACCCACTTTAAATAAGTCCAGCCCGATTTCACTAACAATATTCTATTGCTATCTCAGTAGATGCAGCAGGTGTTATCACTCCCCTGAATTCCAGAAAGTTATCCAGCATAGAAACATGTCTTGGGAGGAACAAATTTTCAAAATACAAAGGAAGTTGTTCCCTACACTTCCTCATTAAAAATATAATATTCTGTACATTTAGAGGCATGTCTTACCAATTTATTCTGGTGCTACTTTTCGTATCCTCTTCCAGGATTCTTGTCCCCACATGGGCATTGTCTTCAAAATTCAGAGGAACATAAGTATTACAAGCAATGCTGCTTTTGATACACCATGTAAACCTCTCCAAGACATGATTTAATACCAGTACCAAGCATTTACAGGGTATACTGTAAATGCAGGGCAGTACCCTATTCAATTATTTAATGTCATCTTACATGCAAAGGGTAATATTCTCAGTTCAGGTCCAGCCACTATTATCATAGTCACTGTATAAAAGGACCTACACCAGCCATTTGTCAGGACTTCTCATGGGTCCAAAGCAAGGGGCAAACATTATTCAATTAACTTCCCCATGAAATCAAACATGAAACTTAGTACCCATTGTCAAGAAAGCTATTAAACCAATTAAAAAATAACATGCTCTATTCTGCAATCGCCACTACGCATCAATTCAGACTTAGCCAAATAATATAGTAGTATATTGGTACATACACATTTGAATACTGCATTTTTTTTATTGTGAAGATTACATCAGATTTATCCTATATTGGCGTCTTCATGAATTTAACGGACAAATAAATGCATTGCGATTAAATTTTAAGGAGGAAGAGTAGTAACCAGGGGAAGATAAATAATATACAGTAGGGGATAAAAAACAAGCTTGGTTTATACTCAAGTTAGCACAGGCAAAAAGTACTGTATATGATTGAAGTGGAAAAAATGACCCTGGAAATAAACACTTGATAGTAATGGGATCATAATTTCTGCCTAGTTAAAACACCACATTAGATATAGGTACACATGGAAAGTACCAGAATATACAAATGAGATTACATTACAGCAAGATGATTCAGGAACAACTTCATCCATAGCAGAAGTTAAAGAAAATGGATCATGAATCAAATAATGGAATGAATACGAGGAGGCCAATGAATAAGGACCAAGGGACGGATGTGGGAGTAGAGAATTCAAAATGGCATAAAAGTGGATGCAAATGAAATTATGTACCCCGTAAAGGAAAATTATTCACAGACAGGTATTTTAAAAGGCAAAATCAACTAGATATAAAAAATTAAGATGAAAAAGATACGACAAAGAAATGATTGGGAATAGCAGTGTGAAATATGCATACAACGAGAGTTTACAGAGACATGGTGAAAAGGTTGCACTTCATGGAAGAGCAAAACTGGTAAATTCACTCACTATGAGAGCTACAACAGGAAATGTAGGAAGGATTCGGGTAATATGAACAGCATATATATGAATTTGGCAAAGATATTAGGCCATCAAGATTGGAAGAGGATAAGAAATACACCATAGTCATTAAAACAGACAATTGCCCACATGAAAACTGAGAATAATAAATATATAATGAATAATGTGAATTTATTTTTATCTTTGGCAGAGAATTTGCATTTTAAAAAATTAATGAGGGGCTATAGTGATCATTTGCTGGGTCATCTTGCTGGTTCACTGTTGATAACAAAACCTTCATTGAAATTTGATTTGGCAATTGGAGGGTTAGAGTCATCCTGGTTAGCAAGGACTGAAAACTTAAAAATGAACCCTATTGTATCAATCAAACACTAAAACAAATAAATAGATTGAAACACAGTTAATTTCTAGAGTTTTCTAGCCATCCATTTCAACCTATTAGGCAAGACCATACACAGAAAATTATAAGAAACAAAATCATTTACTGACCATTACTCCTTCCAATGCTACCAATTGAACGGAACTTGAACACAACCTACCACCTCTGAAGTTTAAACTGTATAAAATGAAAACACAGGCCACAAGAAGAAAACTAAAAAAAGAAAGAATATTAAGAAAATACCAAATAAACATCCAGCAACACATCTAAATTAAAAATAAAAAGTAGAGACTCACACCAAAGGCAGTATTTAAAATGCAGTACTGCGTACTAAAACATTTACAATGTGACAAAAACCAGTTCCAGGGAGAGGGGTTCAAAATTTTCCAAAAGCAAAAATTAATTCAATAAAGTAAACACACGTTTAACATAGTACCATTCTTTATTACTTCCTCAAGGCTTTCTCAACCGTTCATAAGGGATCACACAGTGCCCAAGTGAAATGGGCAACATGAAAGTATCAAGGGTAATACATCCCTTTGATTCAATATCTGTTATCCAAGATGTAGCCATCATGTCACTTTCAGTCTACCCTTAAATACTCTTCCAGTGGGACCACTTTAACATGTTGTTAGCCAGCTAATACAAGATACCCAGGGTACATTTTTATCCAATTGTTTTACAGATTACAATTTAGATAAATCAATTAAGGTATAACTATAGAATATTATCTTTTTTTGTTTTTTTTGGGAAGTTCAATGATGATTACATTTTAAGGTTCAAGAGGTACAAAGACTGCTCCAACCAGCACACAAATGTGAGCCAGTCACACTGTCAATTTAATGATACAGGGAGAATATCTGGCAACAATACAGACAAGATAAACACAGGAGCAACATGGAAGCATACAAGTTATCTAATGAAGGAAAATGCTTGATAAGACCACAAAACTAGCTGAGTTTATACCAATTGGTACTCTCATATTGTACCATACCAACACCCAGACCTAAAAAAACAATTCTTCTTGCAATTTTGAAATTTTAAAATGATTTGGACAGCAGCTTGTCTGCTCCATTTGCTGTCACTCAAATACCTAAAATTACATTTGGAAAATTAAAACAAAAATGAAAACTATTTTAAAATGAGCTCAGTTGAGTTGTTAGGTTTAATTTTTTTAACATTTTTTGTCTTTGGAAAAAAGATACAAGGGGCCCACTGTTTCAGTTTTAATTTACTGTTATTAAGAACCATTATTTAACCATTGCAAATTACCTTACATCATAAGTCAAAAGCAAATTACTTACTAGGAAATACTTTGATAAATCAAGAACAAAAATGTTTTATGATTAACAATCACACACAATATAAATGTGAGCTGCAAATGTGTATACAATGCAGCAACACCCAGATGCATAAATTTCTTAGCTTCTACTTGGACAATAGTGCTTCCCCCAAAATAAGTATCATAGATCCAATAAACACTATAGGTGTCTGACACTTAGTTTTACATGTAAATACAGTCAAACAAGGTATTTTCTTTTACTTGAACAATGAACAATTTACAGCTACTTAATAATAATAACAACATGAGCTTAGTTCTACTGAGTCAGATGTAAAACTGCCATACAGTAGGCAGAGCAAAAAAACAATTGGAATCCAATAGTTTGATTTCTTTTCACTTTCAGTAGCTCATGAGAAAATGTACAATATAAATTTGAGTGAATGAATTGACATTCCTGAAATGCCTTGACATTTCTTTCAAAGTTTGTAGTTAATCTTGTCTCAAACATTTTGGTAACATTGAAAAAAGCAGCTGGAAAAGTGAATAATTAAAAGTGCTTCTCAGTGAATAACTGAAAAGTCAATCTGCTATGCAGATCCTTTCTTAGGAGATATTTGTGGGAAGCACAAATTCATGAATGACTCTTCCAAGCCACTTAGGCATTTTCTGAGAAATTTCACTACATATTCTGGCAATTTCACTGATACATTTAATTGAATCAATGTAACACCCAAACAATTTTAAATTTTGGGCTAGTACATTCAAGCTTATATTATAGTTCTTCCTCAATTTCATTTCTATTTTACATAATGACAACCATTTGTCACTTCCTAACCTAAATGAAGGAAAGGTAATACCATGACCAAAGACTAAGTGGGCCCCTCACAAAAATATTTAGTTACTCATTACATTTCTCCATTTTCAATGGAATACAGAAGGGAAAATGAAATTCCCGGGTATTATAAATACCTGTTGTGTCAACTGTCCCTAGATCCGTCATAAAATATGCTTTAGAAGGTTCACACATAATGAATGCGTGGGTGTTTCCTTATGAAAAGGAAAATAAAGATGAAAAATTACACTTCATTGCAGTTTGAGTTATGAAGATATTCTCTTCAGATTTAAATTCATTTGTGGTTCTTTTTTTAAGATAGTGATACTTTTGGCTCTCTTTGAGGTTTAAGAACCTATGCCATTTAACATTCAAATTTGTTTCCTTCAGGCTACTTATTAGTATATTGGAATTTTTAGTCAGTTTAGCAGTATGTAGTCATCTTTGATCGGGATTCTATTAGTTTGTACATTGTCACTGGTTGAATAAAGTCGGCAAACAAAAATGTCGCTAGACTTTTCTCCTTAGGGTGTGGGAGTATCGATTACAGGCAAATTGCAGGGTGATCTGAAAAAAACTGAAAGAATACTGGTATCTACTGTACTCTGCCTGTATATTTATATTTTATCATCACAAATCATATGTGAAAACTTCTTCCTGCTATATTGCCAAAGTCGTTTGCCCTTAAAGGTTCTTTCTCAAAATGAAAAAAAGTATACTCTGTAGAAATAGAGTAGCTTTAGTACTTCCCTCAAGGCCACTGGGCAAATAAATTAAGAGCATGGCAACAAGTTTTCCCTCTAACTCTCTGGAAAAAAAGGGCGGGGAAAACATGCTAACTTTGCCACTATCCTGCAATTTCACTCTGACAATGGGCTCTTCTTCCCAGCACCACTGGTTTCTTTCCACTGTACCCAATCGCTTTCTTCACTTTGGCACTCCCCTTACTTGACAGAAGGGAAGAGGAGGAAATTACTCGCACAACACCATAACCATGACCACTCCATAACAATGTTCCTTTCACCTAATTAAAATACGGATGCATTTGCCTCCATCATTCCCAACCATTCCATCCCTCCTTCATCACTTTAACACTTTAACAACTTTTCGACTGGTATTACATCATATATCTTAGTAACAAAATAACAAACATAGAAAAATAGACATCTCTGCATAATTCTCCTTTTACTTCTTATAGACTTTATTAGACTCTTTTTTGTCATATTCCTTTGTCACCCTTGGGGTGCAATCCCAGCTACACTGGCTTGGGTGAAAGAAAAGCTATATTTTTGTTGGTATCTTGACAGTTAAAAATTGATTCTTCAAAACCAACGTGAAGCACTCCCATATAGCTTGTTATATAGGGACCGTTTATTCCCTCATACGTCCGATTTTGAGATATCAAATCATCCTCACACTCATTGGTGCTTGGGCGTCAACAATAAAATTGCAACAAAAAAAATAAATGATAACAGAATTGAAGTATACTTTTCACTTCCACCAACAGCTTCAAGTCTATGCCCCTTATGAGGGTAAACAATTCATGCCAATGGGGGAGTGAATTAAGAGAGTGGGGCTGAAGAGAAGCTTCATATGCTGGGAAGGGCTGTGCCACTAGAAGTGAGAGACCCAATGTGGGCCTCTACAATAAATGACTGAGACTGCACAGCCTGAGCATTCCCCACTTGCCCCTACCCTACAACCTAAAGGCTAGCCAATGAATTGACAACAGAGGGAGGTGGCACAGCAGCCATTTCATTTTGGCAAACTGAGTCTCCACTGGTCCCTGCTGATGATGACACAGTTAGAGCAGCACTCACACCAGGAACCTTGGAAAGACTAGAGTGGCACTGGTGCTCTGCATCCTCAAACTGGCCAACGTGAGCTATTTGCCCCTTATCAGCTGCATCTCCACTTCCAACTTCAGCTGCACCTTCTCTGGGGCCATTCCCTGCTGATTCATGGCCTCCAAGAGCACTGTTCCCATCAACAGCTGCAGAGACTGCAGCATTCAGACCAGTTTTGCTACACCAAGATAATAATTTTAAAGTGATAATTAGCATACAGCATCATAAAATATGCCTAAATCAACAAGCTAAGATTTAGTGTCCATTTCATATTTTTTTTATTTCATTTATTTCATATTTTTTTTTATTTTAACTATTTCCTACGGACAGGTCTATTCTAACCTATTGCATCAATTCTTTGCATCTTCATTTTATTTTTTTAATTAGCTTTCCGCAAAAAAACACTGCTTTTTCATTTGAGTTCTCACATTACTTTTGTTCTAACAAAAATAGTATCAAATTATGTTAAAAAATTAAATGATAAACGATTATGGCACAGAAGCATTTTAAAGTAACAACAGTAAAATGGTCACAATTGCCCCTTTACAGTTAGAAAAAATTCCAGATTTACTGAAATATAAGATTTCCCCAAAAAGTCTTATTCAAGCCAGCTGCTTTTGCCTGAAGTAAAACTTTCTATAATTAAATTTATCCTATTATCATTCTGTACATAACCTGAACACCCAAATATTTTGGGCAAGAAAAAAAATGAACTTTTGCTTTTCACACAAGTGGTTAGATCCTTGATGGTTCCATTCCTACAGCCTTAATTCTACAATATCTGAGATATTCTGGAGAGCAGCAACACAGTGCAGCTTGTGCAATTTAAAGATCACTATTTCACAAACTCTTATCAAGTCTCTGTATGTAAAGGCTAGATGGAGAATGTGAATCAGTGAATGTTTTTTCCGCAGCAATTGCTTTGTCTCCCCTCACCTTCTCACAAAGGGTTTCAACTTCACTAATGTCATTATCATCATTGAGATTTCTAGTTCACATTTCGCATCCGTTAAGTTTGCCACAAGCACACACTTTACTTAAACAGAACAGCAGATTAATTTACACTTGGCAATAAGAACGAAAGTGCCCATATGGTTTTCCTTCAGGTTTAAACTCTAACAAGCCATCATTGGGAGGAAGTTTCGTATATGACTGAATAGAGGAAACAATTGTAACCCTAGAAGAGAAGTAGCGGATATTGTAGAATTTAGCAATATCTTAATACCAGGGGATACAAATGAAACATGATGTACAGCATATAGGAAAATTGTTTGGAAGACATAGATTACAGAAGACATATGAAACAAGAAAATGGAAGAATGTAAACATAATAAGAAGGAGAAAGCATCATGAGAAAAATGAAAAAAACTAAGATTAGTAACTAGAACGTCAAAAGAATTGGAAGGTGGGAAGAGCTGTGTGAGGATATGCATATACAGTGAAACCCCATTTTGAACTTTTACAAGGACCCCAGAAAAATGCAAACATCATAAAAGGAGAAATTTTACTTTTACATGCTTCATTTTTTAAGTTCGTATCCTTAGTAACCTCATCACCCCAAAGAACTTCAACTGGAATTTCTTCACCACAATCAACATAAAATCTTGCCTTAATAAAGCAGTTTATATGCTTATACAGTATATAGCAGTAATTTGATTCTTAACTTGCTTCCAAACCCATAATTGTGTAAAGCATTCAGGATATTTTTGATTGCCTTCATATTCCTATCACAATCATGCTGAATGAAATGAATTTCTGTATAATCATCCTTTAATACAATCCACCTTAAATGAGCACCTAAAACCAGTGGTATCTTATTACATATTACACCTAAAACCAGTGGTTAGAGCGCACTGCTACAATTAACAGGAAAAATTCAAACTACATTTCTCAAGAGCGTATCCAGTGAATGGACTGAACATCAATAAGTAGCAGAAATTTCCTAATATTGTTTCCTAGTTACTGAGAAAAGCTTAACACCAGAGATGCTGAGCTACCTCCTCATTCAACTAGTGCAAACTTTCTAACTTCAAACTTGTTTGAAAAACAAAATTATTTTTGATTCGATGAAGTTTTGACACAATAAAGCAAGTTTCAATATTTTTTGTTATTCAGGAGCCCATAACTGTTACATTTGTTGCTTCAAGAAGTACAAGTGATAACCTAGGACGGAAGACACAAAAAAATCAATATGTTTGCAGAGTAATACCATCAGCATCAGAACTGATCCATTATAAAGCAATTGAAAGTTAACAGAATTTTACAGATTAGCCTTACGATAGGATGTCATAGAAAAAAGACAACCAGGTGAAAGAAAAAAACGGCATATTAGACTGAGCTTCCCCACATGTAAACAGTTCAATGTAAAAATTAAGGTAAGACTTAAACCTTATGAGAAGTATTTAAAATAGAAACAGGAAGCAATAAAAAATAAATAAATTATGGCAAATAGCTTACATTCGAACCGATATATCGACCCACCACTCATTTTGCCCAAGATGCAAAAGCTAACACACCCACCGACCAAAATAAAAAGGGTCAAGTCTCCCTCAGGTGTTCTAATGAAGTATAAATTAAGTAACTAACCCAAAGTCGTACAATGTACTCATTTCATAGCACAAATCTTTTCCTGGTAGAATGAGATTACAAGTTTAAGTAGTTAACATTTTCATTCATAGTGGTGCTCTGTACTACCACCACATTCAAATTCGTCACTAAACCTGTTCATATGACAGCTATCTCTCATCTTTTTAAGGTGATATGCATGGAATGAAGTAAAACATTTTCATTAACGTTGATGTATAAGAGAAACTGTTTTGCAAAGTGAGATATTTTTTCCAGCACGTAATCATGCAAATAGCAGCAAAACTGAAATTGGAATTGCGTAAATAGAGTCCCACATACGATGAAATATAGGAAATTGTATAGAATGTGATAAAAATGTAAATTGTGGGAAAATAAATTCCAATAATGGAATAATAGGGTTTTGCAGCAAATGAATTTCACAGAGACTTTTCAGAAAAGTCTCTTCAGCTTTCCAGATTTTTCAGAGCATAACTTCAATTTCTTATGTGTTCCACATTCTGAATAGTTTGTTTCTGTCAATAACGGCTGATGATCAATAAAAGTTAGATGAACAGTTAATCAGTCTCATTGTGATATAGGACATATGATATACTGCTTGGGCTGGAAGTGTAGAGAATGGGAAGAATATCGAGTTAGTCCACTATCCTAAACAGAAATTCCCAGAATGACAAGTTATCAACAAAGGAACATTGAAAATAAAACCAATATTCAACTTAAGTGCTGTGTTTTCATTAAAATATAACGCACAAATATAAAAACCAACGCTAGCAAGCCAAGAATCATTTCAGACAAGTTAATAATGTATTGTTCTCATTGATCTACAGGGAAGCCTGAAAATCACACACAAGCACAAAAAAATCACTTTTGACAATTAAATGACTGAAAAACTACATGAAACATTGGGATTAAAGTCACACATATTTTAGTAATACTATTCAATTAACCAAGTATGACTTTTGGGAACAAAAAAAATATCTGGGTATTTACTAAAATGCTTGTCTTTTCATCAAGGTCTTTATGAATCAAAATTTTTGAAATGCTAAGAACAACCAGAATATGGCATTGTGATTCCTCACCAGCCAACCAACCCAATTTTTGTGACATCAATGACCTTCATAAATGTTACTTTTCTCAAAACAGCCAATACTACTCTCACACTCAAGAGAAACTCTTTAAGAAGACTGAATTATATCCTGACGATTTCAATCTAATTGTAATAAATACTAACATTAGTACTCACACAAGAACTGGAGAATCTGTGGTAGGAACATTGTTTCCTACAGCATTTTGCTCTGAAGCTGCAACAGCATTTCCATCACCACGTGCAGCAAACTTCTTCGGTGCAGCTCCACCACGTCGCTTGCCAAGAACCTGAAATTAGTTTATTCGTAGCCAGCAAATATTATTTTTTGTCTCAGACATGCAGTGAACCAAAATATTCATGAACTGGTGGCCACAGATACATTTAACACGAACTTCTTTAATGTTTTTAGAGCATTTGTCAATTTCACTAGTTTCCAACTATGATTCTTGATACTGACCAATCATTTCACTTTTCTAATATTAATTTATTGTTTTTTTTTAAGATACAGTATGATTGGTTAGGTCAGTTCAGGTAACTTGCCAGCTGATGCATGTGCATAATTAATAGCCCTTTCATGAATTCTTTTGGCGTGGCCACCTATTTTCTGGATTTCAGCTGATTATTTTCTATTTCACCCAACATACGTTTTGCCTTTTCTCAGATTTTCTTCCTCTTTAGCCTTGAAACTTGATGACTTTTAATGGTAAAAAATAGCAAATAATGCATTTTGCTATAAACAAATAATTTAAAAATAGTAAAATAAGTTCTTCCAAGGAATTGCTAAAGAAAGTGGTAGCTACATATGCTCTAATCATACTTTTCCCAACTGCTTCTCTTGCTCTTATCTCGAACATTGGTTCTATTTCAGTTTAGATTTTAATCAGTAGAGGAGCACATGATTTCCCAAGCTATGCTTATGACTGTCATCAAAAATAAAACACATGGGGTTTTTTTCAAGGGATTTCTAAACTACACATTATATATTTCACTTTTCTTTAGAAAGTTAATCCTTTTTTTTCAGCTTTTCCAGAGAACTTTGGTTACTCTCAGACTTCTTCCCAATTATGGTCACCCTATTTTATGCTAAATTTAATAAGAAAGAACATCATTAACTGATAAGAATTTACACCATTCTGAATGTCACATCCTTGGGGGAAAAAAAATCACAACATTGGCAATAGTAGAGGAGATAAATTTTAAATCCATTAAACATTGTGGTCAGAGTTCCTTTGATCCCTTCATGGCCTTAAAATTGGCTTTAAAGGAGAACTATTGGAATCAACAGAAGACCCATAAACGAAGCAGAGTGAACCTGATAACTTTCCTAAAGAGGCTGATTGCACCTTACTTAATCCATACAGATATGACTGGTTAGCTATCCAAAGGAGGTCAAAACCAAACAATAACTTATAAACTAAAATTAAAATAAAAAATTAACTCATAAAAAAATCTATAAAAGGGTATTCACAAGGAAGAAATGCGTGAACTCTAAACTCAAAGTTATCTTCCATGACAAATATTTATTTAGAGATGGTTAAATTCTATCGCAAGGGCAATTGAATTAAAAGTATGTACATTTTCCCCATTTCAAATGCTAATTAAAGAAGCATTAGAGTGAGAGGCATTTGACACATTTCATCAAAACTAGAAAACTATCACAATTTTCCTAAGACCCTAATCAATTGAAAATTTGAAACAAAAAATCTATGCAGATGACAAACAAGGTTTCTGAGTACACATAAAATTTCAGGAAGTTATTTGTTTGCATTACGAAAATTCAAACAAGGTTCCCTTTTCCTTTCCTGCTGAAACTAAGTTTAGAGTTTTACTTTTATCTGCAGTAGCCAACACAACCCAACATCATATGAAAAAATCATGTCTTACCTGTGGCCTGCGACCTCTTGAAGCTTTTCCACCACGGTTTTGGAAAGAAGGTGCCGAACGAAGACCAACACCTATTGGATACCCTGCAGGAGCTCTGAAGTTCTTCAATCCACCAACAGATGTCACCTGTTATTGAAAGCACAATTTAAAGACCACATTGATACAAGCAGGAACCAGCAAATATGTTGATACAAATTAACATTCTATTGGGACAAATTAATGTTATGAAAACACAGGGAAGGCCTATACCTTAAATACTGATGGCAAACAAATAATACCTGCAGATTTTTAAGAAATCTAAACCACAAGTTCCTCCCAATTGACTACAACGCTAATAAGGTGGAAGGGCTAGTGAACGGGAAACCACCTCAATTATCATTCCCAAGAATATAATGGACACTATAGAGAATACTAGTCCTGGCAACTGTGGGTCTCCGACCAATCAGCCATGTAATGTGCCCGGCATCAGGAGAGGCAAGGCTTCCAGGGTCATCATCTCATGAAAACCTTGAATGGGAAAACCCTCAGCAACAAAACAGAATTTGTAGAAGAAAAGGTCGAATAAGTTAGAATATGAACTTGGAATGTTAGGACAATTTTGAGGGCAGGGAAATCAGAGAAAATCAAGAGAGAGATGGAAAGAGAAAACCTTGATGTTTAAGGTCTGTATGAGGTAAGATGGTAGGATTGCAAGGATTACTGGAGTGATAATTATCAAGAAATATACAGTGGAGGGGACAAGAGCTAGCAAGGGGTTGCCATAATACTAAATAAAAAGGTAGGAAGAAGTCTAGTTAACTTCGAGCAAGCTATGGATACAATATTAGAAGTAGAGGTAATGTTCATTATTCAGGTCTACTTGCCACCAAGCAATCATAAGGTGGAAAAAGTCCATAGAGTACGATCAGGATCAAGAGGATATAATAGGGTGTTCCTGCAAGAAAACATTTGATAAAAATAGGGATTGGAATGTGATGGTATGTGAAGAAAGAGAAGGTGATTAGGTGAGGGGTTATGCATTAGGTAGGAGGAATGACTGTGGGGAGAAGGCAATAGAGTTCTGCTGCAAGACAGGTTTTAATCATCACCAACATTCGCTATGTTGTAGTTTTATATGGCAGGCAACAGACAGCTAAGGCCAATTGCACCATTAAGGATGTTTGGGAAAGGAAGGGTGGAGAGAAAACTGGCATTGGCATTAGCCTACTCTTGTCGAATGGCACCATGAGGTCTATAGTTTAATGTTCCAACCGATGGACAGCGTACTCACTCTAGCACTATCCATTAAGTACCTCCAGTAGGGTTCAGGATACCACTGAAATATATTTTTGTTCTTCTTCGGGATTTGAACGTGGGGCTTCTCAGTAGGAAGCCAGTACATTAGCCACCGCACCATACTGATCCCCACTAACACTTGCTTCTAACACCACAAAAACCCATGGGATTCAGGAAGGTAATAACAAGTGCAGTGTTCGATTTAAAAAAAGACAAAACAGGGAAGACTGTTTAGGAAATTGAACATATAAGCATGAATTGGATTGAAACAGAAGAAGCATTGACAGGCTGTTGAGTCATGAAAGAGGAAAGAGAGCAGGGTAGCATGAAGGAAATATGGAAACATATCTAAATAGGTGCAAAGAAAGCCATAAAATATATTATTGGAATAGTAAATATAATAATGACAAGGAAACCGTGGATCACAGATGAAATGATTAGAAAGATGGACAATATAAGAAAATAAGAAGATTATAAATACATAGTAAGGTAGAAGGAAGTACAAAAAGTGCAATAATAATAAAAAAAAAGAGGTGCGACACAAATAGAGCAAAAGAGTATGGAGGATAACACAGCGCGAGAACATAGAAAGTTCAAAGAGGAAGGGTGAAATTGGTGCACTATACATTAAGGTTAAAACCATCAGGAAGTAAAATGGAAAAATCATGGCAAACAAAGATATGCCAGGAAAAATATTAATTTAACCAATATATAACGAACAGAGGTGGATGGGAAAAATATAGATTAACTAAATGGTAGAGAAATTAGATCAGTCATGTTACACAGAGAGAGAATAAGACGTAAATGAGGATAGCTTAGGTCCAGGGTAACTCAATGGTGATATAGAAAGGGTTTTAGGGTAAACTAATTCCAATGCAGCTATGGGAGTAGACAACACACCTGTTTAGGATTTAGGAAAATGTGGACAGAAGAGTTTTCATGGGGATCGAGATGGTGCGGGGGCTAACGTACTGGCTTCCCACCCTGAGGGCACGGGTTCAAATCCCGGCGGTGTTGAATATTTTTCAGAGGTATCTCGATCCCTACTTGAAATGCTTTGTGGAGGGCACTTTGAGTGAGTACGCCGTCCGTCGGATAGGAAGCTAAACTGCAGACCCCTTGGCGCCTTTCGTAAAGAGTAGGCTAATGCCGACGCCGGGTTTCTCTCCACCCTTCATCCTTTCCTGTCCATCCCCTATGGCACAAATGACCTTAGCTGTCGGTCGCCTCCCCTCAAAACTACTACTACTAGAGTTTTCATAGACTAATTCATTGCATTTATGAGGGAGGGATATGGCTAGAAATCTGTCAGATGAGTGCTAGTTCCTATTCCAATTAAGCAAAAGCTACTTTATTTGAAAAATACAGACCAATAAATTCCATTTCATATCCAGCTTATTCCGTTATCACCGTTGCTGTTCAACTTAAATGTGGAGGAAATGATAAGAGGGGCATGGGAAGAACTGGAGAGGGGAATGAAATATGGCCAGGAATTTGAAAAATCAGTTTGTTCGCTGATGACCAAGCTTTGGTTTGCCAGTCAGCCAAGGGGTTGCAAACACTGCTGAGTGACTTGGAAAATCAGTATGACAAATATGGGATTAGAATCAATAATTAATAAAACAAAGGTTATACAATTTCCTAGGAAGAAAAAGGCTAAGCTAAACATTAAAATTGGAGGGCAAAAACTAGAACAGGTAGAACAGTTTACGTATCTCGGCAGTGTTTTGGACCAACACGGTCAAAGTAGTAGGGACGTAAGGAGAAGAATTGCGCTAGACAAAGGCTTTCACAAGGAGGAGGGAGTTGATGACAGGGAAGTTGAGTTAAGATATTAATTAAAGATAGACTCATAAAAACTTTGATATGGAGCGTAGCTATGTACGGCACGGAAACATGGTCATTGAAGCAGGAGGATAGGCGTAGATTGGAGACTTTTGAAACATGGGCGTGGAGAAGAATGGAGAAGGTGAAATGGACTGAGAGGAAAACAAATGAGGAAGTACTTGGTATGGTGGACGGTGAGAGGGGTTTGTTGGGAGAAATCCTATGGAGGCAGGAAAAATGGATGAATGGCATATTAATCGGCATTGGAATGTTGAAGTCTGTAATAGAGGGGAGAATGTTAGGATAACGAGGAGAGGGCAGGAACAGGATATGGATATTGGATGGGATGAAGGGAGGAAGTAAGTACTCATAGATCAAGAAGGGCCTAATGTAGAGTAGGCTGCTGGATTGTGTTTTGTTAGGAGTCTCAAAATTATTATTTGGTAGTTGTGTCCATCCAAAAACCTACCACAACCGGTAGATTACCTTATAATAATAATAATCCAGCTAATGTGGTTTTCACGATCCTCAAATAAAGGATCAAGAGCAGGGCAAATGATTATGTAGAAGATTATCAGTTGGGGTTCAGGAAGGGGAAAGGCACATGTGATGCCATAGCAGTAATGAGGTCAATAATAGGAACATAGAAAACAATGAGTGTGTATTTCTGTTTTATGGATTGTGCAAAAATACCAGAGTAACTTGGTAGAATTAATGAATGTTTTACAAATAATAGGAATAAACACAGGATCGGAGACTGATCCACAAGCTCTACACATTACAGTGTGTGCAGGTATGAAGGGTAATATCAGGTAGATGAGTAAGACAGGGATGTTCATTATCACCCTTGCTGTTTAACATATATAAGTAGGAATTATTGAAGTTGCACAGCTTGGATTTAACTGAGGGTGCCCAGAAACGTGTCTGGGAATCAAACCCAAGTCATCCAGTCAGTAGTCCAATGCTCTACCACAGGAATACTGTGACTGATCAAATAAATGCATTTGTGTAAAATTGTTCAGGCTGTGTCCGTCCAAAACCTATCAAAACAGTAAAATACCAATGATAACAATAATAAAACCCTAGTCATTTCCTAAACTGAACTACCAGTGCCTCTAAAATTATGCAGCGGTAACATTGAAGTAAAATTATCATATCAAAATATTTAATTCGTCATTTATACATTGAGGGTGCTCATACTTTTTTATTTATCAAGAATAACTTGTATTTAGAGCATTTCTAAGTAGATCTTACACCATGTTCCAGTTATCAAGTAAAATAGAATATTTCAAACTTTCCTTAAATGAGTAATCATATGATTATTAGAATGAATTTATGGAGCTTCACTTTTTTGATAGATTATGAATAGAGTAAGTATGATGTGAATGATTTTGTGAATTCAACTACTAACAATAAATGGTAAAACACACCAGATATTTTTCCAAGTAGTGAACTCTTGTCTATTATGGCACCTGTGTGCAGGCCAAAGTAGCATTAAAAACCAAACAATGGCCGAAATCTGGTGCCCCACCTAACAAGAATAATGCAATGAAAGTCAAGAATCACATCACAACCTTAAAAAAAGTATTTTGAACCTACTATTTGGTCATAATATGGGATGTCACCCATTGCATGTAAAATATTTCTAACAGAAAATTTATGGAGATATAGAATAAGGAGCCTTTCCAAAATATATAAAATTTGGGATTCCACTACGACCATTAACACAGCCAGCAATAACCAGGATGAGAAGAACAATGTAAATCACAATAAGAAATTAATTCAAATCTTTATAACTTTGTGATCCTGAATCAAAAATTAAGCCGCAGAAAATAACCAAGAAGTTTTTATCATTCTGCCATTGTGGTACAAGCATAAAACTAAAATTAATTTTGTGGATGGTTTAAAGGGTATGGATGAGCATACAGTGTAGTCCATGGGATTCAAATTATGCTAAGAATCAACATTCCAGAATAGATTTAATGAAATCACAAGTAAACGAATGAGGGATCCCATTCTCACAAAACATGTACTCCTTGGATTTCTACTTGGGTGGAATATTATAAAACAGATATTGTTAAACTTTTTAAATGCAGCAGACCATAACATACTAAATGAAAGAGAAGCTAAGGTGTTGATGTTTGATTCACATAATAGCAAGGTTAATTTACAAGGAATTTACACTATCAATACATGGCAGAACATAAACATTGAAAATAACAATATCATGGAAAAATGGAAATACACAAAATTTTTTACTTATGAACCTGGCCTTTTCAACAGGTGCAAAAATTTGTCCCAAATGTGAAAATAAACCAAAATGAATTTTAAATATATGAGATTTTACCTGAGGAGGAACAGCTAAGGGCCGAGGTGGTCCTGCACCTCCACGGTGATGGCCAATGGGAGCACCCATGTTGTTGCCACCCCCACCAACTGCATTGCTGTTACCACCACCTCCACTTCCAAAATTTGGACCCCAACTACCCACAACTACTCCAGCAATTTCCAATTGCCCGCCACGAGCTAACACAGATCTTCGTCCTACTAACCCACGGCCAGATCCCACCACACCTCCATTATGATGCGGAGGATGATGATGATGCCCTACACCACCAGTCATTTGCGAGCTTCCAGGTAATGCATTTCCTGGTAATCCTGTCATTCTGAGGCCTATGAGAATAAGTCAAAAATTTAACAAAAAAATTATTTTAGTAAATAATATTATTTACACCAATACTGTTTGTTTTCCTAAAACTAGCACTACGATATGAAGACTTATACAACTGAGAAAAGCTCTCTAATACATTTTTTAATTCAAAGTGGTTTTCAAGTACATGTTTTACACATAAACAGCAAATCAATTCAATTTACTATCATTTCCAAAAAATACAAAATGATATTGCAGGTTACAGCAAAATGATAAAACATATTCAGCATTCACATGATGCCATGAATACCTACTCTTACAAAAAATCATCCACAAATCACACTCACCGGCAGGCATGGGGGGAAGTGGAGGTCGGGCAAACTGTGGAGTGATGTCTTCCAAAATTGCTTTTCGCATACGTTCCACTTTCATAACCTGATCAATGCGATGATCACAGAGCTCAAGTAGGTTTTTCACAGATGCAGCTCGAGCCAATTTGTGATGAAATAATTTCCCATCAAAAAACAACCAAGGGCAGCACATGAGCCATGGGATAGGGGCCCCACAAGCATCATTGGCCATAAGAGCAACTTCAACACCTTGCATCAATAGAGAGGCAAGTTGCACTCCACGACTAGTTACAAGAGGCAGCTGTAAAGAATGTGAAGAGTTATCAACTTAAAAAAGCAATATGGTAAATTTCTATTCAATGTTAGGGATTTGGCAGATTTTAAGAAATGGCAATCGATCAAATATTTTCAAAGATTTTTCTCCAATGCCAGTCGCTGACAGTAACATTATTAAATGAAGGTTCGTTCTGTGACATTAAGAACCCACAACCCAAATGAAGTCTGCCTTCTCTCAAAATTTACTTTAAGCTTTCATGGTCAAACCCAAGACCATATATACACACTTCACACCAAATGGTACAAGCAATTAATAATTCATTCATTAACAGTTTTACCTGGGTAATCTTAGAATAAAACAAATCAGTTCTTGATATTTCTATTTTTTATTTTGCAATGCAATTTCTAGATGGATGGGCAATGTCTTTACTATGCACACACGAAACTTGACAATGTACACATACTATATATCTTGACAAAAGATTAAGAGATAAATAAAACTTTTACGAGTAATTGGAACTGATTACAGCTTTACATTTCATCATACTAATACTTCAATCTGTCCCTTAGGTAATTTTTAATGATCCTTAGAAGCAAACTTCCTAAGATTAGGGTCTGCTCTTAGTCCTAAATTACATACTTATTAATTTGAGGGCAAGGGAAGCTGTACTGATACCGACATCAGTACCGACACATACTATTAAAAAATAGTCAAAGTACATTTCATCTTATTTACACTTAAGCTTCCTCCATAACATTAAATGCAAGAATGTAACAACTCAGATTGGGGTAAAATAAGATTTCAGCTCAGTTACCGCACCCAGAGTTGTGTTTCTCTCCTTCCATTAGACGGCCTGACCCACATACTTATCAATGTGGGAGGTGCTTTTAGGAAGTACTTATTACTTAATGGACTTAATTAAAGGTTATTTCACAATTAATAACTATGCAAAGATCTAATAACTAAGCCAATATTTTTTTCATTTACATGATTTAACCCTCATAATTCAAACCAATTACAAAATTAATAAACTTAAGTTACACTGTCTTCAATACATGAGACCGTGTTCTTTCCTACAGAATTCCCATGTGAAATGAAAACACAATTTTTATTGCACTGCCATTAGGATTTGAAACAATGACAAAAAAAGGAAAAATTAAAGCCTCTATGTGAACTTTCTAAGCAAAGAAAATAACCCTCGGCATTTGCCACTCCATTGTACATTTTATTTACAAATGTTCAGGCAGGAAAGAGATTTAATAATTATTAAGCTATCACTCTATTAAATATTACAAAGAATTTTCTATTAACACCTAATTGGAATCCTGATTTTAACGAACAATCCATTTTGGATTTTCTGATCCAAATTGTTTGTCACTCAAAACAATGTCTCCAACTAATACTCATTTCTCTTTAATTAGAGACCAACTAATGCAACTGACATAGCCGGTATTAATTATGTTTCAACTAATGCTCTCTCCTGAGAAATTCAACTGAAAATGGCAGATTCTGTGACATTCATATTTTAATCCAATCCAGTCAACAGATGGAAATGGCTGATGTGCAGAAAACAAAACGGCCAAAAATGTACAAGCAAGCAGGCAAATCATGATCAATTTGTGCATTTATCCATTAAATAATAATGCAATGTAACACTTTACATCTTTACAAAGAAGCTGAATCACTCCAAATCAAACAATCACTTGCTAGTACTATAAACAGGATCCATGATTTATTCAGACTTAAACCACAATAAATGATAGCTCTGGTAGTACCAATTACACTAGATTCCGCAATTTTAAATGTAATTGTATGGTTTTCCTTAGTATTCTAATCATATATACCAACCATTTACTGCTATTAGGTATCTGCACATTAGTAATATCTCAAAGGGTTATTCACACCCCTCGCCTATGTGAGTGTTTTCCAGTAGTGAGTTGTTAATTTAGGATGTCAGTCCTCAATTAATACACTTTCACCACAAATGTACGTATATTTTCACACACTACTCAATTTTTTACCAATGTAGCATTGCAGTTTAATTGCCCTTACTTATTTTGTGTTATCCTTTAATTACTTAAAATTAGTACACTCATTATTGCAGTTGCATCGTAGATGCTTAGTTGCAAGAAACAGTGAGTCGTATAGATACAGAAGAGCCCATCTCAGAGACACTAGAGAAAAACATTTATCCTAAAGAATGTGCATCTAACATGGTCTCACCAGGTGGAACTTCAATAGATATGAAAAACCATTAAATAGAGTTAGTGCTGACAGCAAAATAATTCCTAAACTCACCTACCATTACCTTGTAGAATATGTGAAGCCAAGAAAAAGAGAAGTGAAAAAATTTATTTGTGGATTTTGTTGTGTTCCACTTCATAGAGAGACATGATTTAAAATATACCACACACTAGTTGACCACTAGGGTATAGAAGCTCTGCGCATAGTAAAACGCTTACACCTTCCATAGAGTGGCACAAAAATAGCCGGTCCCAAGGGTTGGTAAATTTAAAGGGCACCTGCAGAGTTCAGTTCCCTGGTTTAGTACAATTGTCTTGAAACAAGAAAGAATGGGTGCAACTATGTCAACGGCAAATACCAAAGGTTGGCTAACAAATGTATTGGGATATAATCACAGTTATGCTGAAACTTGCTTCCTGAAATATTCATTTTTTGGGGGGTTTCTAGGTAAGCAACTAAGACAGGAAAATATAATATAAAGGAGTAAGTACTACCTTACCTTTACCTTAGGAAAGAGATTATTAAGGGACTACATTCATAAGATGTTTAAAAAAAAATGAACAAAAATGATTCTAAATTAAAAATTTCAACCAACCTGTAGTTCTTGAAGATAGTGAGCATTCATTAACTCGGGAGAAAACGCTTGGGCAATAAAAACATCAAGCTCTGGCTTTCTTAATACACGCTTATCTGGGAATGACATGATGTACCTACAAAAAATAGACATCACATCTTATGAGTATACATGAAAAATAATTGCACTCTTCTTACTGAAAGTAAAGAACACATTTTGTACCCAAAATTGCTTTCCTTTAACTGGCATCTATTAATTTACGTATGCTCACTCCTAACAAAGAAATAACCACAAGTTTCAAATGCTTTATTTGAGTTTTTTAAAGGATTAACTTCAGCTTGTCTTTATTTCTGGGATTCATATACCACCTACTTTAGCTAATCCCAAATAAATCAGAACCTAGAGTCTAGATTATGAAATTTAAATAGAAGATACTTGATGCCATACCTTAATACACATGCTATAACCAGTAGATGTTGAGGAACATAAGCTGGATTGAGCATCAATGGCGTATCTGACCGCATGCATGTAAGGAAAGCTCTCAAACGCCTTCGCTTATCATCAATGGCAGACCTGAAAGAATAAGAAAGATGAATTTTAAAGAGAAAATTCATGCATGCTAGGTATTGTTCTTAAGCTTTGCCATAGTTAACAAGCAAAATGAAATATTAACTTAGGTAGATTCCACCCAATTTTTAAGACAAAAAAATAACTAGAAAGGGCCATAGCATTTTAAGCTTACATGACAACAAATTTGCTGTTTCTATTATGACATTGTACTTTTTCATACAATCTATCAGGTACCCAATGACTTTGTTATACATAGGAACAAATTATTTTTTTAAATTCAGTTGTAAAAATGTTTTATTTCTAAAACCTTTCATTAAAATTAATCTCACACAATATTCTAAAAATGTTACCAATTTTCCAATACTGAAGAACTTCAACGACTGCTATCTCCTCAAGGGTGTAATTTTTACAGAACTATATTCACCACAAATATTAAATGAAGATTTTAAATAAACTCTTAGCCTTTGGATATAATTACTCCTTGAATCATCTATAATAGTATATAATAAACAATTATACAAAAAAGCATAAATTTTGAAACTGGCTACACATGCCTATTTATATTTTTTTAAGTGTGAAATATTGAATGTATTTCTTCAGTCAAAACATTGATAGAGGTTGAAATAAATTAACTGATTTGCACTAAAATATTTCTTTATTAGTAATTAGGAAAGATACCTAAATGAACAACTATAAGACAGCAATAATAAAAAAATGCCATAATGTATAATACTCTGCTCATTTGCAAGTACAGCAGAACCTTGCTTAATGAGCACAATTCATTCTGGAATACTTTTCGTAGAGTAAACCAATTAAGATAAAATAAGGTAATTTAGTCTATGCCAACAAAATAATTTGTACACATGGTTTCTTCAAAGAAAATTAAATAACAATCTTTCCATCCTGGATAATCTTCATTTTTTTCTATTATGGATTGAACCGATCAGGAAACCTTGCAGCATCATTGAGAATACCTAAATTTTCATCATAAAGCTTTTGCTTTTGGGACATTTTGCAAAGATTATCTGACTTCACACGATTAATGTCTGAACAAAAGTTTGGAAGAATGCATTAACAGTAGCAACGCTAAGATGCTAGCAGAAAGAGGGCTAAACACAAACTGAAGTAGCAATCACTCAATCTTGGAATTCTCATCTCCTTCACTTGTCCTGCAAAAACAATGCTCGTTACAATGTAAGTCACCTTTTAAAAATATTTTTTGCTATTTGAATGACTCTGTGTATCGGTGCTCGTGAAATTTTAGATTAAAGATGAACTATTGGGTTAATATGAAACAAAAATTATGTCGCCACCAACTTAATGAAAAATTCATGCTATCATGAAATATACACACTGCTGTGTTTGACAAGGTGAATGAAATTGAGTCATTATGATCTGTGCCAAGAAATGAAATATTTTAAGTTAGGTTAGTAATACTTGTATTTAATGCTCAAGTTAATGTGCTTGGTGCTATTTCTTTATTCTCACTTGCCCATTTTTTCCTAACAAAATTTGAGGGTACTAGAGAACTACAGCACTTCCCATAATCAACATTTCTCTTAAGACTAAATTTAGTGGAAGTGATTCCGCTTCCATAGCAATCAATTGAAGAGGTCAGAAGTTTATCTAGTCTGGCATCCGAGCAAGATATATCCTACATATTCCAACTAATGGGTTAAATACAACATATTACATTTGATATGGAAAACAGCACTAGAATAGACAAAATTATCCACAAATGAATACCCCACACCAAATTTGTCATGGAGAACAATAGACAATACACAATAACATTCCATACTTAGAATATTAGATTGATACCTTACACCCTTTAGAGCTTTCCATAATGGGCAATCATTTCTCAAAATACATATCATAACCTTAATGATAGCATAAACCAACAAATACAACATACTTGAAAGACTAATAACCAATCAATCCCAAACAAAAAACCAATTCATGAAAGACTAAAATCATTAGTTACAGTATGGAATAAAATGAAACAAATTGCACTCTACTTCTTCACTGTGAATCACATGCATTATTATCCAGGAAATAAATCTTATCCAATGCAAAGCAATATTGGAAAATTATAATTTACTTACCCAAACCACAACCTTTGAATTGTTGGGACTCCCCAGCCAACTTGTTCTGCTTTCACAACATCTGGGCGCTGAAATTCATTGCTCTTTGACCACACCCACTCCTTGACACTAACCTCAGGAATTTCAAGTTTTTCACTATCTACATTGAAATTGGACAGAATTACACGACCATTAAAATTCTGCAACTTCAAGGTCATTATCACAAGATTCTAATAAAATCAGAAATCTATAACTTTAAGACTTCAATTTTACAAGTGGAGAAAACAAAAAAATTGATAGTTTTAATATTTACTTGGATATGCTGAGCTGGATAAACATGATTCCATGTTTATCTATGATCATAAGATCAAAAAATTTACGGTAACAGAATTTCAGTAATATAATAGTAGTAAAACCTAGCAAAATCATAGCACAATAATCAGTAATCTTAAGCAGTGGAATAAACTTATCATCAAGAGGAGGTAAATGATATTCAGGCTTAAGTTTCTTTGCCATTATTTAATCCATATGTCCCTTTATCTTCTCAACATGTGTAAGCTTCCCATATAAATGAAAGAATGTAAAGCATAAATGTATGTCTTTGGGGCAAGAGGATTAAACAGTTTATCAGCTTCAGAAATGGGATATGGAAAAGAATGGAGAAAATAAGCTGGATGGAAAAAATAATTAACAAAGAAATTTTAAAATAGGTAGGGGAAAGGGAAAGTTAAAAGAAGGGAAAAACCAAAGAAGAAAAACAGGAAATACTATGAGGACAGAAAAGTGGACGGCTGTAACATTGAGGAAAATTTTTGGATAGCACAGTAGAGAAAGAAAATAGGCTTTCTTAACAGCATGAAGGTAAATAGAAGTTATGATATAAAAGTAAAGAAGGAAATATACGGTGAACACCAGGAAGTTCTCACGATACGAAGAAGATAATAGTCCTTATTTATTTATTTTCTTTATTTAATTAGCCGTAGTCCAAAAACAGCGCTCTGGCCTTTACATCGGACTATTAACAAAGAATAACAATGGAGACGATTACAAACACCCAAGCCCTAGGTGGAAGAAACCCACCCAGGCGGGAATTGAACCCGCGACCCATGGATTGGCAGACGAGGACGTTACCCCGCCACCACCGAGGCCGGCCTTAAGACACTGGACAAGACCTAGCATTCATTGATAGAAGAACTTGAATGAAAATTAAATATTATTACTCCCTATATTCAGAGATATTCACTTCAAACACAAAACAACATTTTTTCAATCTAATTTAATTTTACAAAATTATAATTTAATGAATTAATTCATTTGTCCCTTCAAAAGTCTAAATTTAGAGTTTCACACTATCTCCATTTCAACATTAGTCACTTGTCAAAGGACTATGAATGTACCATCCCATTATGAGCTGTTTATCTGTCACAACACTGATTGAGGTCACATAAAACATCTTTATTAACCACACCCAGAGCTGTTATTACTTTACTTCCTTTTGACGACCTATACAACCACAGGTTAGGCAAATAGGCGCTTTTTGGAAGACATGATGGATGCATAACATAGTATTGTTCATACCAACTAAAATCATCCACTTTTAAAGCTGATATTTCTATCTTTCAGTGCTACTCAACTATTCACAGAGCAACAATGAAGACGTCATCCTGCAATTACCTCATTGTTAGATAAGATAAATACATAACACAATAAATAACTTTTTCTAGCTTGGAATGACTCTGCAAGAATCACTTATGTTACAAAAACAAATAAAACAAAATGAATGCCAAATTTTTAATGAAATTGAAATAAAATTTCAGGAACCAAGTCATGCAGAGGCATATTTTAACCATGGAATATACTGTCACTATCTTTCAATATTAAAGTACATGACAATTATGAAAATCTTCCAAGAAATTCAATGGCCAAAATGCCAACTAAAACACAATATTAAGCAAATGTATCAAACAAATCACCTCAAATCATTAGATACTGTCTATCTGAGAAACTACTTAAGTCAACTTGCACATCTAAACCAGTTATCAATCAGAATTGCATTACTATATCAAATGAAGGCCTTAAAAAAACAATTCAGGGCTTGAATGTTACTTCTCTAAACATTATATACCACCTAAATTGTTATAATAGCTGTGAGGACTGAAGAAATTGATTTCATTCTGAGGTTCTATATCACATAAGCGGATTTTCACTCAAAAATTATACCTTTTTTATGAATTTGCATGTAACATTCAAAATCATTCACCCCATGAAATTAAGGAATTAAAAAATATCATTAATATAAAAGATGTTCATTCAGTCACAACAACCTCATCACTGCATTTTAACTTTTCTTGATCAACCCTTAAAAAGGAGATTACATATTATAGCTGCTAGATTATTGCAACATTCCATCATTTGATTTCACACAATATTATTCTTAAGGCCAACAGGAGGGAGATTCTAATGAGATTAAATATACAAAATGACACATTTTAAACAACTTACCTCCTTTTTCTTTATTTTTTGTAGCCAAGAAGGTGTAATGATGTAAATTAAACAAGATAGCATAAATCATTTGCCGAACAGGACGATAAAATAGATGAATACTGGGAAGTTCTTTATGATTTTCATCTTCCATTACAACTGGTAACTTAATCTCACCCTGATGATAAAAAAAACCATTTCAGAAGAATTATTAAACAAAATCTATATACACAATAATCACCAAGGCATTAACATGAATAAAATGATAAAAGAAGTATCATACCCTTGTTAGAATCTGATATATGTAGGGTGACATTAATCCTTTCTGATGCCTTTCACTGGCTGTACGCATTACCTCGGGAGGAATAGCAGGAAGCGTAGGGGATGGAGTAGCTGCAACCACTGTAGCTGGATCACTTTTAGATGAGCCACCCTAAAGAAAGTAATATGCATAAGTTAAATAGATACAATCAAGAGGCTGATATTTACTTTTAAGGTATTGAACGTACTAAGAATATAAAATTATCACAAAACCAAGGAATTACTAAATGACACCATGTATACCTCAGTATAACTTTAGTTCCTATTTCTTTTGCCTAAAACTTGTCACCTTCAAAAGTTGGCTAGCTCCTTAATATTACCCTTATTATTTTATATTAGAGTTCAGTCCACTGCATTTTTGAAAATGTCTTTGATGCATTTCAAACTCTATGGTTAGTTTAATATTTTTGCTAAAAAATTCTTTGAGTATTATAAATAAAATCCAACATTTAAAGATACTGACAACCAATTGATTATACATATACCACAAAGAATTCACTCGATAATTAAGTAGACTGAAATGTCCCATATTCAGCATTCATCCTTTTAACCAAATAAAAATTCTCACTCGCTCCATTTTGAAGTAACATTAAGCGCAAAAAAAATATCATGTTAAACGCACAAACCTGAGCATTCCAGACAGAGACATCTGGAGTGAGTCTGCTTGGTGAGGCAGCATTGGAACTACTACTTGAGCTGGATGAACTGAGCAACAGTGAAGATTGGTTACCATTAACTGCACTTGAGGGATCTAAAAGTCACAAAAATAAAAACAAAAAGATATCAAAAGCCTATTTACTATCACATTCACAGGATTGAGAGACAAAATTATCATGGAATAAATACTTATTTCAGAAACACTGAGGATTAAGTAACTAACATTCAACTTTGAAACTTACTCGGTTTTGCGGCACTTGCATCTTGAGCAGGAAATTTCCCCTCCTCATCCTCACCACCAACATGATTTTTGGTAGCTTCTGTCCCGTTAGCAGCCACCTCAGGGTTGGTCTGTCCTTTTGGACCATCTATCACAATCTGAGGTGTAACTGCTCCAGCGGTAGCTTCTTTATAAGCTGCTAGACTTTCTTGCTGTTAGATTGAACATGGAATTGGAAATTAAAACAACAAAATTAGCACTAACCATCAAACTGACAAACCCAGTTCAGTTAGTTTTAAAATATATAGAAGTCTTCCTATACATTTAGCATATAAATAAAATCTATATTATTGGTGCTGTAAAAATAAAAGTTGTAAATTTTTCTGTAGACTTTAAAAAATTCAGAAGTTATTATCACTATTACTGGATACTTCAATTTTACCAATAAAGCAAAATGAAGCAACATAGGGGACATATGGGTTAGAGATTCATAGACTTTAAACATAACATCAGTAAAACTAATTAGGACAGGACCTTATGAAGAAGTTTAATTACACACCCATTATTCTTTTAATGTGCAACCATTACACCGAGATTCTGATGACAATGGATTGTGCAAGTGCACATGGGCTTTAGCCAGGATATGATTTGGGCCTTGATATTAATTTGCCCAATTAAGTAAAACAAACTGTCCATAAAAAATAAAAAATTATACTGGCAAAATATATCACCAACTCCAGAATTCAACAATATTTCACAGTGAAAGTTTCCGGTTTTTTTAAGGTTGGCAGAAAGAAATTGAACTAACATTTTCTTACCTCACTTTCCATAGTCTCAGATGCAAACCGAGATGTATCAACATCTGCAGGTGGCTTCACTTTGACACCAATCTGAGGCCCTTTATTTGGAATACTATGAATAACATCTTGGCGGCGACCTATATAGAACAATAAGATTTAGGATTTCAGGGAGAGTAAAAGACCTTATAGAATAACAAATTTCTTAAATGGAAAAGATGATTTGAAGGATTATTATTAAGAGTAGTCTGTATTTGGTGAAATCCTCTCGGGTCGTAGTGTCTCCATTGCTGCTGACACTTCGAAAACTGACTCAGTCAGTTATCCCCTGCGTTAGAAAAATGCCATCGCTGCTTTATCTAAACACTTTGATCTTTCCGGCCCAAATTTAATGACTTTTCCAAGCTTCATGAAATATATTTTCATACAGCATTCCTGATGTAGGTATAGGCTTCAGGCGTCCTTCCTTCCTCCTTGATTTTCCCATTGTATATGTATTATTATTATTGAACTCCCAGCCCAGTTTTTTTAAATTTCATTAGCAATAGCCTTTCTGAGGATTTTCCTAGTACAAATCTTGCGGCTAGTCACTTGACTTTGACCAATTAATTAATATCTCTGGCAAGCTAAGGATCTCATGCTGTACTCTAAAAGAGACCTATTGAAATCTTTTTAAGGTGCAATCATTTGTTTTAGTGGAGCTTTATCCTAGATAGCTCTAGCTACAAAGCATTGGATATGTGGTCCCTGCATATCTAATGCTTATAGTTACACCTAGATAACTACAGTGAGCTGCTTCTTTCAACACTTCGCCCCGTAAGCTGTAATTGTTCCACCTAGTAGCCTTAATGAATTTGAAGTTTCCTTTCCTACAATTGATGACTATTCAGTAACAGGTTTACCCAAATTTCCAAATTAATAGACAATTATGTAATATCAATATATCATAAATTGTTTCTATTTCCCTGTAAATAATGCAATCATCCTGATGGAAGTTCTTATATTTTCTACGATATCATTCACATAAATTATAAATAGCCAAGGTCTCAGTACACTTGAAGTATATCAGAAGTAGCATCAAATTCCACAGAACAAACACCGCTGACGTAACCCTTAGTGATCGACCCAACATAAAGAAGTAATCTAATTTACTACCCTCCCATCTTTTCTATTAGAACCTCATGATTTACCTGGTCCAATGCTGTTGAGAAATCGATTCACACTAACAATTTGCTTGCCCTTATTTAGCCCAACTAATTAGTTCTGATGAAGAAAAACTAATTGACTCTCACAAGTATCCTTTCCGAAAGCCATGCTTTTTTTCCCATTACCATCTCTTTCCCATGACCTCCTTGACATATTTCCGAATCAAATGCTCCGTATTTTGAAAAAAAATCATGCCGAACTGGTCAATAAGAATAAACACTAATATGACACCCTTTTTGGCAGATCAGAACTAAGATTGACTTCTTCCAGTCATTAGGCATCTCTCCATTGTTAATTATAGAAGTAAATGATTTAGGATAGGGACCAGTACATTCCTTTATCTTTTAATTAATTCACTTGCTACCCAATTAGAACCACAGAATTCATACCTTTTTATTTTATTTAATCTTTCCCTGATATCCCTGTCAATTATTTCGAAAAGGAATGGTGAGATGACTCACTCATTTTTTACCAATGCCACCGTTATACTGATATATACTCTGCAATATAATTTTTGGAATGCTGAAGCTTTTAAGGAGTAAATGTAAAACAATGGAACAGAAAGACTGAAAATAATGCCATGCTTATGTCCTTCTACTTTGGGCAATTAGTGATAACATTCAATTTTCTGATCACTCTCTATTGCTTGACTGATGATAAAATCTGGCCATTAAATAACATTACACCTTTTCTCTGACAGTATAGCTACGTGATTACATTCCTTTATTATCTTTTAGCTGTAATATTTACTGAGTTTAAGGGAAGAGGCATTACTGTTTACGGTATTTACCTCAGTTTTGAATCTTAATTCTAGAAGACTGAAGGATTTTGTTCTTTTGATTAGTTTTCAGAAAAGCTGCAGTATATGGATTGCCTCTTTCTGCTTCATAGTAAGACAGAACATGATTCTTACACAGAACAATAATATACAACATACATTTGCACATAATTCCAATTGAACATAATCTAAAAAAACATCTTTCTAAACTTCCACAGAAAAAAACATTTGTATATTGGGAGAAAAAAATATTCCAAAAATATTTTCAGTCATTGTGCAACTCCCATTAAATCATAACCAAGAATTGAAAAATCAATGTTTGAAATTATCTCTCTCATTCTCTAAGGTCCAACCACCTGTAAAATGTTTACTAAAACTTCTTTGACGTATGTAACAACTCAGATTGGGGTAAAATAAGATTTCAGCTCAGTTACCGCACCCAGAGTTGTGTTTCTCTCCTTCCATTTGACGGCCTGACCCACATACTTATCAATGTGGGAGGTGCTTTTAGGAAGTACTTATCACATCTGTTCTTACTTGGCTATTAACTATATCTAATTATTATTACAGGACTTCCTAATATTTATTGATCACTTATATAATTGGTCAATAATATAACCATCCCATTATCAGGTTAGTAGTTTTCTCAATAGAATAATGCAATAAATCTTATTCTATCATCATCCAACTATTCATGAAAAATTGAGTAGTTACCTATAAATTTATACAGCTTTAATTGTTTGAAACTGTTCTACTTAAATTCAAAATACATACTGGATTCATTGCGCAAATCGATCCATCCTCTACCATTTATGAACTTGAAAATAATAAAAATAGGTATAAAAACTATCACCAAGGAAAAGCATAGAACTAACATACCCAATTGAGTATTAAATATAATGCTTCAGTCATAACAATTCCATCCCTTGCTAGATATTTACATGAATACAGAGAACAAATCTGCACCCGGTTAATCCTGACACCTGCTTAATCTGGGTAGTATCTGTGCAGTGGGGGTGGTATTTTATTGGGTTAAAAGATGGCTGCACTATAGTACTTTGCTAAAAAATTCATTTTGTGGGCACATTTCTCTGACCATGAAGGAAAACCATGTTTAAATAATTCAACATTTTTCTAGTAGCAATGCATATTATGAATTCACAATGCTAAAAATGCAAACGACTCATTTGTTCATCAAATTACCACTGCAAACGTAGTTACGACATTGTTTACGACAGTTGGGAATTTCTTTTTATGTGAATTAATAACTTCTGAATCATTTGTAATTATTTTGAGCTCTTCTTCCAGTAAAATAGTGCAACCAAGTGGCACCAAAAAAATGTGGCAACATAAGAAGACACATCTTTGAACATTGGGTGAATGTTCTTGATAAGTTGGAAGCCAGGGCATCACTCAATTGACGTAAATACCTAAAATATAGACTTGGAAGCCTGAGAAAATACTAAGGTTACCTAAAGAAAGCTGGAAGAACTGTTCCTCGGTGATCCACACAGCAGTGATTACTTGGTGTAGAAATGTGTGGCACTGATGTTTAAGATGCAGCTCAAAAAATTGCCAACCATGTATAGAACTTGATTGTAAGCAGTGGTTGGTTACAGTGAGAGGGGGAGACAATTACTGGTTTAACGGGAGTTCCCATAAATCAAGAGGGCTAATAGTGATGCATTTGAACCATTTAGCATAAAATTATATGCACTGATAGCAGAATATGATTTATAATTACATCCAATGCAAAATACAGATTATATGATGCACAGCTTTTTCAGAAAAAACAGCAACTGTCTACCAAAGACTTCTGGGAGAGAAATCAGGAAAGGGTCTCTGAACTTGCTGTGAACTAATGTAAGTGGCTGCTAAAAGCAGAAGAGTATTGTCGTAAGAACATTTTGACAAGCTCTAAGAAAAACAATCAATGAACTCCCTGTATGTCATAGGCATTCAGCAAATGGGCAATTCCAGCAAAAATCTTCATTGCTGATTTTAGTTACCTAAGAATAATCTACATAATTTCAAAGGACATTCTGTGATTTATTTTTTCAAAAATTTTCAACTTTATACACGAGGTGTTTTTACAGCTGAGGTTTCCTCTTCACCAAATGTCATTTGAATTTTCCAGCAATCAAGTGAGCACAAGATTGTGGTGAAACATTATGCAAGATTAATTGAGTCAAATCCCCTGTTAATTAGATTTTGCTCATCTATGCTATGAACCCAAGGCTCAGCACAGGGTTTACAAAACTACTATCCGGTGCCAAATGTAGCTTGAACATTGTCCTCCAACTAAAAAGGACCCAGGATTACAGACACCAATATCAAGATAAAAGTGGACTCATCTATAATCTAATAAGGTTAATCTATTCCCAAAGGTGAATGATAGATTGCCATATTTCCATAACACTAATCCATACTGTCCAACACCTTTTGGTGGTACAAAACCCAGCAAGTGATTTGATAAATGAAAAGGCATGCTAGGAAATTACTAGTTAGGAGACTGAGATGATGGAAAATATATTCACTTGATCATTAACCATTGATGTAATTATAAATCCCTTCTTCACATATGCCTAACATGATTAGACATTGGATATGGTAAAACAGGGAGTTACAACTTGCATCATTTTTTTGTAACATGATTGGTTTGAGAAGTTATGCTAAGATTATCAAATTCAATATTGACACGATGACTATTACAAAATTTACAATGACCTTATGTGTAACGTACCTGGAGTACTTGTGGGCTTGTAGCGAAGAAAACCTTCTTGAGTTCCATTTTGATAATATTGAACACTTTGCTTGAATTTAGCTACTCGTTTATCAGTTGCAGATCCAAATACTTTAGTTGCTACGACATCCAAATTATCAATAGATGGAAGACTGCTTACAAAAGTGGCAACATTTTTTACAAGAATTTCTGCTGGTATCTGTAAAGTTAAAAGTTACTTTTAGCAATCACAAAATGGCAAGAAACATTTAGTAAGAGACACAGTATGTAAGCATTCATAACATCTTACCTTTCCCGTTGGTTTATCAGGACAAAGTGTACGATAAAAATCTGAAAGCTCTTCTTCTGTGAGCATGTAGTTCCCAAGCAAAGCTGCCAGTATGCAAAATCGATTAGAGCTTAATTCCAGTCCCTTTGATAACTCACACAACAAGTATTCCTTAGTTTCTAAGCAGCCCTGAATTGAGAAAATACATTATTAAGAACTTTAATATGTATCATCAAACATGCACTCAATTATAAACTATACATATAAACTACAAAACATTATCAAGCTGTGATATATATATTTATCAGAAAGACATTACTTAATAATAAAAGTGGCAGTTAATCTACCAGTTAAGGTAGGTTTTGGATGGACACAACTATCAAATAAATCTTTTGTGAATCCTAACAAAACACGATCCAGCAACCTACTCCACATCAAGTCCCTTTTCATCTCTGCGTACTTCCTCCCTTCATCCCATCCCAACATCCCTATCCTGTTCTTGCTCTTTCCCTGTTTGCCTAACATTCTCCCCTCTATTACACTCTTCAACATCCCACTGCCTATCAATATACCCTTCATCCGTTTTATGTCTCCTTAGGATTTCTCCCAACAACTCCCCTCCTTGCCCACTGTGCCAAGTTGTTTTCCTTTCGGTCCATTTCACCTTTTCCATTCTTGTCCACACCCACATTTCAAAAGCCTCCAGTCTACGTCAATCCTCCTGCTTCAATGAACAAGTTACCACGCCATACATAATTACACTCCATATCAAAGTTTTAACAAGCCTTTTCTTAAGATATATATATACATGTACATATACGTGTGTATTCTCACCCCAAAGAAGAACAACCACGGAGAAATTAAAACAAATAAGTTGTGTGTATGGGTCTCATCACCAAGCAAAACCAAATGTGGCAGAGTCAGTACAGATACCCATTCCTTAATAAGATTTATTTGCAACAATTAGACACCTTGCTGCACTATGAGTAAGTGCACAAGGAGAGATTTGTTGCCTAGGTATGACCAACCAAGAGTAGCCAAAGAAAATTAAAGTATGCTAGTGCACCATTAAATTGGGGAAAATGGAAACCTAATAGTATTTTTATCATAATGTACTACATTAACTCTAAAATCAGTCCGCATTCCAGGAAATTGCATAAACCATACTTATGTGGTGAACCCTCAATACGACGAAGCATTTCAAAACTTTTTCACAACAGACTCTTGAGAAGCTCGAAAACTAAAAGCATGATCTAAGTTCACCGCAGTATTCATCATTCAAAAAAGGAAGCCTACCAAAGGAAAACCATCACAATGAACTTCACAAGGAAACTAGGTACTTCAGTATTTTTAAGTATGAGGCAAATGATTAGATAAATGTATGCTTCCTTATTTGGGGAGGATTTAACAATTATTAATGAAGTGATTAGTAAAAGGACTCCTGCAATTAATACCAATTTTAAATATTTGTTACTATGGAGGAATATCTATCTACTTGCAATGGATATTTCACAGCCAGCACAAGAGGTTTTACATGGTCATACATCACAATGAGAAAATGCATCTTTTTGAAATGCAAAACCAAGTCCATGAGCAATAGGGTCCAGCACCCGTGAATGTTCCTACTGTTCTAAGGCACACACAATAATGCTAATTTTCCAAGATTAGATAGTGTTATGGTAACAATATTTGTGGATTAAAAATTCACATGGAAGCTATTAATAACCTCATCTTTCTAACACTAAGCACACAAAATTAAATGGTGCAAGTTAATTAAGTGTAAATAATACAAATCTGATATGAGAATAAAATCAATTAATTTCTATTACCTTATATGTTAACTTAATTTGTTCGGAAGAAAAGTATCTAGGAGGGTCAAAAACTGCATACTCAGCATCCTCCGCCATCAAGCCATGGAAATGGTTCTCTCTACAATAAGCAATAACTTCTTGATGGTGATCATCCATTGAGCATACCTGGAACAGTCACACATGTTATTTATCACTGAAAAATTTTATTACTGACAAAATCTTTTCCTAAACATAAAAGTACCAAGTTCCAAAAGTTACCCTCAAATTCTGAATAACAAGTGATTTTCATTATTAGCCCCAGAACTTACCACGCTGACACTCAAATGACGAAGGGCCATTCGAAGGCAAGTACGAAGGCAGACTGGAGGAACCCACCATATTTTCGGCGGTGGTGTTCCCTTGGTGTTAATATGCTTAAGCACCTACAAATAAAGATCATACATTGAAAATAGGAGTTAATATTTTTACAAAATTGAGGTTCCCTAAACAAATAAATGCACTGCTCTTGCACAAATGCAGGCTTGCCCTTGCCAATTCTCTATTAGCCAATCCCAATTGCCAATGATTGGTGTAAGGGAATCATTGGAAATTTTCTTGTACACCCATGCATTTTATTGACATGGAATAGAAAAAATGACACACTCCAATACAGCTGTCTTATGTGCAAAATACATATTTAACTGTCATTTAGCGCTAATTATGATTTTTAGAATCAATGTCTTGTCAATTTACACAATTCAACAAGAAGTTTGACAAAACATACTAATGCTCAAGGTTACAACTAACATAAAATTATTAAGTAAAAAAAGAGGATATAAATGTATTAGTTGCAATTTAATTGTTTACAAATTGCTGTCAAATAAGTTGATCAAATTACAGCTTACCACATCCAAGTAAAAATATGAACCCACAATTTTAGGACTAGAAGGTGATAAGTAGTCAGTCACATCACCATGGATGAAAACTAAACTTTGAAAACCTAAGAAGGTGAATTTTCAAAAACATTTTGATTGCCAGTACTGTCATATACCACCCAGTTAACTATCTAGAGCATTTAATATCTTAATATGGGGCAAAATGTATATTATGTGTTCATAATGGATTTCACATAATGTTACAAGAATTAGACCAATGTTTGTTTTGCATTCATAGAAAAATATGAGTTTGAAATGAAATGTACTCACTACTAAAAATAGGATGAGTGCATTAAAATCACCACACCTGGGGAGAAATGCATGTAGCACAGGCGACAATAATATGAATATTGCTTTGAGGAGGGGAGGCCAAGAAGAAGAGAATTAAAGACTAAAGGGATACCTTATGTTGGACCCAGACCCAGTACAACACACCACAAACATCGCCAAAACAAATAATGGCATTTTTAGACAACAATTATTATTACAAAATTGTCTAAACTGAAATGAACAACTGCTGCAAAAAATGGTGAAGGCTAATTGACTATTTTTCAGTTTTCCATACACTCCAATTATAAGAGAGTCTACTTGACAGGACACAGTTCTGAAAAACTATTACCTTGACAAAATATGAATAGCACAAGTTAATAAGCTGCATTACATTTCTCTGCCCAAGAGCTTTCAAGCAGCTGAAAAACTCACTGAAATTGTAGAACCTAAGTCACATACCAACACTTCAATAAAATGCCTCTCATACATCCGTTATTCCAGGTTCTAAACCTAATTATTACGCATCGTAATGCTAACTAGAAGGGACAAAATGGCCAGCATCTGGTAATGAGAGATAAAAACTTTGTCATATTAGACTTGGCACTACCAATGATACTACATCCAAGAAGCGCTCAATATAAACAGGAATACTACTTTTTGATTAATGCTGGTTTTAATCAAACTAGACAATGCTGATATTCTTAATCATTTTATCAGAAAAGAATACTATTGCAAATGTACATAGCATGAATGTTAGGAGGGGACCACTTTTGTGTGGTGGCATATGTACTGGCTTCTCACCCAAAGGGTCAAAGTTTGAAACCTAAAGGTGGCAGTTATTTTTCAGTAGTGTCCTGATCCTCACTTAAGGTGCTTTGAGGAGAGCACAGAGTGAGTACGCAGTCCACCTGATGGGACATTAAATTGTGGACCCATTGGTGCCTTTCATTGAGAGTAGGCTTATGCCAACACTGGGTTTCTCTCTATCCTTCCTCATCCATCCATTAATGGCACAAGTGGCCTCAGCTGTCAATAACCTCCCCTACAACTATTACTACTAGGAGGTATTTGATATAATTAATGGTTTCTAGTGTAACTTTATGGAACCGATTCATTATAAATAAATGAAAGGACTAACTTTGTAGTTCCACACGAAAACGATTTATTCACACGACCCGGGTTTCGAAGTAAAACTTCTGATGATTAAGTTTTACTTCGAAACCCGGGTTGTGTGAATAAATCGTTTTCGTATGGAACTACAAAGTTAGTCCTTTCATTTAGGTATTTGATAGTTAAGATCTCAAATAATAATGTCAAAATATGAAACTTCAATATAACACAGCAGAACCATTGTAACATATTTAAATTGTGTGCTTAGATAATATCCTCTTAGAACTTCTAGAATGAATCGACAGATGCAAATATTAAGATTTGATTAATGGTAAGTAAAGCATCAATTATGACCAAAATTTACTGGCACTCTTTTTAAATTGGGCGCAAACAAATTTGTTGTGTTCAGTAACTGGAAGTATATGCGAATAGTTATGGCAACAGCCACCAGATATAGAGCCAGTGAATGACAAGCATTGGTTCAAAATATTTATGTAGTGATAGCAGCTAGAGAACAAGTTAGGAAAATTATGTTGTTTCCTTAGAAGGGATGGACCTTGCAAGAATCGATGGACTTGAACAGAACAAAGAAAATGAAAGAACTAAAAATCATGATACCTACATTTCTGGAAATATTAACCTGAAGTCATAATACCGTATTTTTCCATCGATAAGGTGCGCATCATCCATACAAAAATGTTCAGATAATCAAAAAATTGATGTGTATTGTGTAATGAAAATTGAAAAAAATCCAAATAGATGTATTTTTACAAACACTATAAATAAGTTTTACACACATATACATGCATATACAGATGCACAGCATCTATACACGTTCAAGAGAACGGTGAAGCCCTGGGTGCGCAGTATCTATACAAATTCATGAAAACTACGAAGGCCTGGGTGTGCTTTATACAGAAGGTACACAATATCAATGGGAAAATACGGAAATGTGTTACCCAGGGTTTATAAAGGGTATTATTAATTGCTCCATATAACTTAACACTTGGCAAAATCAAAACTTATTGTCTGACTATGAAATTAAAGTGTTTTGAGGAGAACCCTGGCAGCATTGACGCATTACTAGTGACTAATATGGGCCATTAAAATGTTTGTAAATTAAAGGATTCATGGGTTGGTACATCACAAAGCAATAAAACAATTTGCACTTTTGTATGCTCAGTAGTAGTTGTAATTTTAGGGGAGGCGACCGACAGCTAAGGTCATTTGCGCCATAGGGGATGGACAGGAAAGGATGAAGGGTGGAGAGAAACCCGGCGTCGGCATTAGCCTACTCTTTACGAAAGGCGCCAAGGGGTCCGCAGTTTAACGTCCCATCCGACGGACGGCGTACTCACTCAAAGTGCCCTCCACAAAGCATTTCAAGTAAGGATCGAGATACCTCTGAAAAATATTCAACACCGCTGGGATTTGAACCCGCGCCCTCAGGGTGGGAAGCCAGTACGTTAGCCGCTGCACCATCTTGATCCCATTGTATGCTCAGGAGAACTGGCCAATACACTAACCTGTCACATTTGTTGGCATCATGCAAATGAAGGACATTTAGATGAATTTTCCTGCTTATTTGAGGAGCTTGCTCTCTCCACCTCAACTCCAAATATTACTAATAAGTCGTTATCAATAGAATTTAAATCTGCTTGCATTCTAAACAGTGAAAAATGCTAACAATGAGATAAAATTGTTCCATATCCCTGACATTAAATGATAATTACAAAATTCAGAATATATTTTTGCCAACTTGCAATTTTATCTCCCTAGATTTCACAGTTAAAATGGATTACAAAAGTTACTTTAAAGTACTCCTGTGGACCATAATGCAACAAGTTTTCTCTAATATCATTGGAAGGGTTTTACGGAGATGTGATAATTTAATTTCTGAATGTTGTCCTTAAAATATGCAACAATAAGAATAATTTTACAATAACAGAAGAACATTGTAGTAAGCCAGATTTGGTACCTACAGTAGGGAATAATTACACCCCTCCAAAAGACTCCCTCCTATGTGAAAGAAATATTAAGGCATAAACTGGAACAGAACTTGACCACACTTATGAACTTGAATATTCAGTAAGCAGGCTTTCTTCATTAATGCAAATCAAAGCCATGGAAATACTGAAAATATCACCACATGCCACCTTCAAAATAATGTTTAGGTTGGAGTAACACTATTTATTTGTTAAGTTGGGGAAAAGTGAAGGAAATTCCTATTTTTATAACAATATGTCCTTCTTAGGCAATAGCTTCTTAGTCAAAGCTAGCTAGATTGTTTACCTACTTTATAATTCATATATTTTTTTGAGTGCCCAGCCTTATACACATCGACCCAAATGGAAACGGGTCAGGTTAAATTTGATTAGTACCACTGGGCCTAAGCGAACTACTCATGTAGGGCAGTATTTCAGCAGACATAAACAACCATCGAATCAGAATTAAGTGCATGGTGACATTTTCATTGCAGATAAATCATTCAACTTCTATTTTTACACCAAATGAAAATTTTACAATTTTAAACAAAGGAATATTTTTTGGCGGTCTTGTAGTGGGACAAATCTGCACACCAAAATCCCCTATACCAAAAATGTATACTCCATTTCCCTGCTAGGTTATGTCACCCTATATACCCTGTTGAGGGAAAAATAGCACATTCTATGATCATTGTCTACGTGATGTGGTTTCTACAACTCTTACTTCTAGGTATTGACTTAGTATTTCTGTATGAGTATTTCTGGTGTTTATTCCTCTACAAAGCACTCTCATCCATTGTGATAACCACCAACAAGCTTTTTTATTCGACTTGAGTATGTGTTGTAAACTCATAAATTTTACATGAATGACATATGAGGGTAGTTCACCCTTTAATTTAAGTGCCTCTTTCTTACCCACAGCAAAAGTGGCAACCAATGCTATGTGAAAAAAGTGGTAGGCACAGATAAAATTTCATGGCATACACATCAGCGTAATACATACATTTCCACAGAGAATATTAAGGAAGACTTTGTTAAAATACATTGGGGCAATGGCCATCATTAATTAAAAAGTATCTTTTCAAGCAATAGAAATAACAAATTAAGTTATATACATATAACATACGGGGTTCAACATGAAATTGAGTTTGATAGGAAATTATCTTATTGCATCCAAAAATCTTAATTATGAAGAGACCTGAAATCCTCTACCTCAACCTTGTGTGCTAAATGAAGATGTACTAGTTACATTTTCTGGAAAAAATCAATTTCTGAATGCTGAAAATGTAGCCATTAAATAATAACATTCAAATGAAAAACGACACCTATTTAATCATGAAAATTCAATAGAGTAAAATTTTCAACAAAATTTTGGGTAAAATACTACATACCCCTGACGCATTAGCTACAAAATTAAAAATAGACTATATTTATGGTTTATAATTATGAATGGAAAAAAATACAAGATAAATACAGCTGAATATGTAGTAATAATTCACATACAACAACCTTAAATTTGGTTGAGCCAAAAGGATGAAACTTTCAATGCACAGACGAGCCATCACTACTTAATTATGAAACACTTTAACTAGATCATAAATCTTTAATTTGTATTTAACAATATTGATCGTTTATTAACTACATGCAGCTCACTTAGATATAAATAATTTTTTTCTCAATTGAAAATAATCCTAGATATCACCTATGATGCCTATAGCAAATGTTCCTAAATGCACCAATGATAATTCCAGATTAGATAACAGAGAGCACATCACAAAACAAAATAACATGCCTGTTTCAATTTTCCTTGACCATTTCAAAGTTAGGCCACATTTACATTAAGAACGCACACTTTTTCTGGACAGAATAACATATGAGTATTATTAGATTCAAGTTGACGTCCTTAGCAAAATGTATAAGGTCCCCTGACAGTTTATCAACATATAACTAATGAGGAAACACTACAATATAAAGAATAACTGGATAGGTAAAACCATGCAGGTGCATGGTGACATGACGAAGACCACTTCCCTTAGTTTTACAATTCATACAGAACAAATATACATCCCAAACACCACTAAATTTCCAACAAAAGATTTGCCACTAAAACTATGCCAATAAATACACCAAACGCATGGCATAAATAGTTGGCTTGGGCACTAAAGGACTTCAAATAAATTTGTACATTGCTAATTAATTCCTTGAAAAGCAGACTATGATTCATATAAGTTAATAAACACGTCAGTAAAAACACTCCCAAAAACTTGTGTTCTGTGCTATCTATTAAAACACCACAATACAATATCTACGAACTCACCTGATTGACATTACGCCGCACAGCCTGCTGTGCTGCAATCCATTCATTCATTCTCTGAGGTTCTAAACTTCCATTAAAAAACACAGCAAGCTCTACATTGGATGTCTGAATGGTCTGAATCAGAACCGCTAAAAATTGAACCATTCTATTCCATTGGCCACCGCATGCCCAATCTAAGGACCCACAGGATAAAAAGTAACAGGCTATATTAATTAACTATAAAGGCCCGCAAAATGACGCATTATGTTATAGGAGTGAAGTACAGAGGTTACATCAAATGTAAGGGAGGTGAAATAGTGACAAAAGATGTCCATCTGCCACTTCGGAATTCCCTTGTTGATCTTGCAATCACATATTGTCAAGTGGAAATAGAAGTTCCACCCGAGGTTTTCCAGATTGCATTTTAATTTTCCAATAAATAACACCCTGTACAGATATGTTAGAGAAAGAAAGGTGAATTTACCCGAAAAATAACCGCCATATAGTCTGTCTAAACAGCATTCTCCGTCGACCACAAGGCATAATTTACTAGGTGAAGGTGGAATTTTTGGCCCATTGGGAGGTACACCAGGTGGATTTCCTCGCCCTTGACCACGCCTTTGTTGCTGGTGGCTTGCGATTGAGCGTGCTATTTTCAATATATCCACTTGCACACATGCTCCGGGTACCTGCGTCTCCAAGAATACTTGCAAATCTTGGATTCCCATGATGCTCTATTGGCTGCAACTTCTTATGCCGTATTTGTACAATCCAGGTGATTCCCCAAGCCTACTGAATAGAAATATTAACCGCATGTTACGACCTTACCAACATAACGCTGCCAGGCAGATTTGTAAGAAAAAGAATTTACGCATAAAATCAACTAGTAACATCGGGCTGAAAAGCTTAAATGAGCTGGAAATCATTTAAGGTTCGTTAACTTTATTCTTAATGATGCTTAACATTACTAATTATTATACGCACTAAATACATTGTTTATATTGAAGCATTAAAAGCTCATATATTGAAAATATGATTAACTGTCCCCTTAATGTTAAAAACAAAAAATGGAGAATGATAGAGGTGAGCATGCGACATCGCAGGAAACGGCCATGTGTATCCCAGGACCACTACTAATTAACTAATAGTTTCACATTCATTGTCAAGTGCTCGGGAAATATGCTGAAACATTGAAGCAATATGAATAAGTTCCCAAAATACAATTAAATGCAAAAAAGATAGTCACGCATACAATCGTTAGCTAGTTAGCATAGCGAACTATTGGCCTGATGCTTTCAATCTACGACACAAAAATAGACCCCTTATAATGTTAATGAAAGCAAACTATATGTGCAACCAATATTTGATATCAATAGACGAATAATATAAATCATGGAACCTTAAGTATTTCGCTCACGGGGGTATTAAACGATCATTCTCTCTCTTTCCGCCGGCATGGTCAAGTAAGGTAGCCACTCCCCAGTCCAGCCATTACCGATAAACGTAAAACGTCCAATTAGTATATAAACTATTGCTTATAACTGTTTAACACTGCTACAAAAAAAACAAAAATTGCTATTTATCTCTTACCAACATTTATTTAAGCCATTACTGCACCACCATTTTCTCAGTCTTGTTAACCCACGAGTTGATGACGTAGAAGAGAAAAGGCTGTTCGCCTGTAGATGTCTCTAGCCACAATATACTTTCGCGCCCATTACTGAACAAATTCAATCGAATCTAAAAGCTTCTATTAAAATATACATTATATTCTAATTAAAAAAATGAATGCAGTACATCCATTATAAATATTACTAGCGTTATTTTATCGAATGTCCTACACGATCAAGCATACAAAAAAATGGCGCCTTTTCAATTAGCAGCAGGTGGCAAATCAAATTTTACATTTGTGAAATAGCAATCATTTAACATCGTAAACAACGGTCTCCTTGCATTGCTACAAGATGCAACCTTAAAAAATAATGCAATGTGAAACAAAAATGGCATTATGCTCAAGGGTTTCACGCAGCTCTTCATTTAATCAGTTAGATACTTCGGAGGAATAATACAATATCATTTAACGACGATGACATGTGAAATAACATCGATGAACAATATTAACATTGTTTAAATGCTGTAATAATGACAATACCAGTATAATATGCATGTAATATCATGAAAATAATACTGCATTGTTCATTTACCAAAACATTATTTAATCTATATAAAATATACTTATCGCGAGACCAGAATATAAAACGAATTTTGACAAGCTGAGCAGCCAACACTACTTCTTCATAAGAGGACCCCCGACATATATCATTACAATTAGGGTTATGGGTAATGTATTTGGCAGCTCTAAGGAGGAACGGAGATCAAATTTGGGTGACATTGGGCACCCTCAGCTGCACAATATCGGAGGGATTTTTTCTGGGGTTCGGGAATTCTTGGGACCCCAAAAACGGCGCACGCAAGGAATTGCCCTGTATCCCCTCTTATCTGATGTTTGAATTTTTTATGTTCTTAATTTAAGGATGACTGTTGATTGAGCTTTACCCTCACCTCTTAGGGTTGATTACAATGGTATTTATCAAAACATAAACATATTTTTCAGGATGTCTATTGTGCGCACTTATTACTTTATTCTATCCCGAGTTTCGTGGAATTTAAGAATAAATAACTGTGGTCGCTCAGGTGGCCTCTTCCTCCATGTTACTCCACCTTACTCAATTAGCTAACTGAATAGTGTAGAAGAGCGTTGGTGTGCGACAATATTTAGAAATGGCATCAATGATTTGTGATCAAATAAAATATTACTCTTTTGGAGTAATTCACTTTATTACAAGTTTTACCGGACACTAACCTTTTTTGTTCCCAATACTGCACTTGCTGCAAAATTTGACAATACATTTACAGGTTTGCAATATAAGCTCCATTCTGTCTCAATAATTTATAATATTGGATGCAATTTAGAAAATTGTCAGCAAAACTTTGGTGAGTTTGTCACTTTTTAGATACCATTTCAATGTAATGATGACAAACTTCATATGTGGTACATTCTTTGGCATTAGGAAAAATACAAATATTGCTGGGAACTTGAAACCTTAATGATATTGTTATGGTACGCAGCATTACATATACACACATAAGGTGGAGCATTGCGAATCTTAGATTATTTTCTAAGTTTTTGATTTTTTAGTGTAAATGCAGACCTCTTTGTCCAACTTGAATCACATTCATCCTCCAATTTGAACAAATAGTTTATGAAATTTAAATACTGAGAGTAGTCAATGGTCTTACGTATAAATATGATGTTCTCAGGAGGGGTATCCATTGCAAAACTGATAATAACTTAAAACTCTTATTAAAACAGATCTTTGGGTAGCGTGGAATGTTTATTCAAATGTTGAGAGCAAAACTTCCCTTATAACAGGGCATGTTTTTTGGCTAATAATTGTTTCAGTCTGCAATATTAGGTTCAAAAGGGGTTGTACAAATGATAAAGATAAAAATGAGATTTTAAAATAGCACAAAATGTTTGTACCATAATAAGACATTTACATAAGATCTACCAGAATGTGATGGTGTAATACAATTTTGTCTAGGTACACTGGTAAAAAATAGGATTGCACCAAATTGTATGCCGAGTGATTGAAAAAACATGACATGCTCAAATGCCTGGGTTTCCATTTAAAACATTATTACTTCTATCTCTATACAATTAACTAGTTTTAAGATTGAACCATATGAAATAAAAAGGCAGAACAAAATTGTGCTAGGGTGACATGTCAATGCAGTGGAAGTGCTCTAAACATACAGTTTTCTGCTTTGGTATTTATTCACTAGGTTAGATGTTAAACATTGATTTCAAGTTACATGACTTAAAATTGATAGCAAGTAATCATAAAAATATAATCAAGGGCATATATAACAATCTTTTCCTAAACAAGGATAAAACCCACCAGCCATTATTCACCTCCAAATTATAGTTAAATATAACAAACCTGCTGAACTATTAGGCTTCATCTTTGACACTAAGCTAAACTGGGATTATAATGTAAACAGTGTATGTGTTACATTACCAAGTCAAATTTTTAATAAGGATATTAAAAATATTGATACTGCGGGCATTCCAAACCTTACAGCATGCCAAAAAATCTTTCAACAACCTTAGACTTACCAATGCAGACAATAAATCTAGAGAGATTTGGAAAATTATTAACGAATCCAAGGGTCCACATCATGTACAAGATCTTCAACTGCAGGACTCCGCTGGTAATGCTATATCAGATTACTCTAAAATGGCCTCCATCCTGAATGATTTCTATCTATCCCATCAAAATCCCACAGTTTCAGTCAATTCAGCTAATTATTCTCAAATTCCTAACTCATGCCATTCATTATATATATTCCCATGTTCAGCCATGGAACTGACCAACGTAATCAATAAATTACCTAACAAATTTAGTCCTGGATTAGATGACATCCCAGGGATAGTCATAAAAAGGTCGTTTAATGCTATTAAGGATCAGCTGCTGCTCTTAATTAATGAATCCCTAAAAACTGGAATTTTCCCGAGCCCTCTTAAATCAGCAAAAATTGTGCCAATATACAAAGGGAAAGGTTGCAAAATGGCAATGAATTCTTATAGACCAATATCCCTGTTGAACCAGCTGGAGAAAATATTTGAAATTTTATCAACGTCTTGTATCATATCTTGAGACATATAAGCTATTATCCACATCTCAACATGGATTTAGGAAAACAAGGTCCACTACAACAGCCACATATCACATGGTGAATCAAATACTTTCAGGATTGGATAATAGAACTGAAACTTTAGGATTATTTTTCGATTTCAGTAAAGCTTTTGACTTCGTCAATCATCAGTTACTCCTATATAAACTGAAATGCTATGGTATAAGAGGCACACCCTACAAATGGATTGAATCTTATCTAAGTGAACGGCATCAGTATGTTGAGCTCTCAAGAAATGGCTCCAAATTTGTTTCCCCTGGTAGAGAAGTAACACTGGGTGTTCCCCAGGTTTCTGTACTTGGTCCTATTTTATTTTTAATCTATATCAATGATCTCCCAGACAATCTTAAGTTCTTTAAGGGGATAGACCCAATACTGTATGCTGATGATACAAATATCATTGTATCAGCCTCCTCAGTAGACAGCTTGACAGAAAGAGCAGCCGAAGTAGCTCAGATTTTCAATGAATGGTGTCTTCATAACTTTCTAAAACCCAATATAAATAAGTCCAGCCTGATTTATTTTACCAATAAAAAGAAAGTTTCATCTGCAATCTCAGTAGATGTAGAAGGTGTGAGCATTCCCCAAAATTCCAGTACCCAATTCCTGGGAGTAATCCTGCAGAAAAACATGTCTTGGGAGGAACATATTTTCAAATTACGCAGCAAGTTAAGCTCCCTATGCTTCCTTATTAGAAATATTAGGTATTCTGTAAATTTAGAGGTCCTTCTATCCATTTACTATGATGAATTTTATTCTCGTGTTACTTTCAGTATCCTCTTCTGGGGTTCCTCTCCCCATGTGGGCATTATCTTCAAAATCCAAAAGAGGATTATACGTATTATGAGCAATGCTCCTTGCGATGCCCCATGTAAACCTCTCTTCAAAAGACTTGGTTTATTACCAGTACCTTGCATATATATATTTAATGTCATCTTACATGCAAAGGGTAATATTTCCCATTACAAGTCCAACCACAATTACCATAGTCACTACACAAGGACCTGCACCAACCATTTGTCAGGACACACAATACCGCCCATGGGCCCAAAGCAATGGGCTTAAGGTTATTCAATAAACTTCCCCATAAAATCAAATATGAAACAACAGTACCTGTTTTCAAGAAAAAGCTGTTTAACTTTTTAAAAAATAATATGTTCTATTCTGTAAATGAATACCTTGAATTGTCGCAATGCGTCAATTCCGGCTTAAACAATTGATATGTAATTATACTAGTGTATTGGTATGTATATATATATATACCTGTATATATATATATGTATATATATATTGTATCTCTTCTATTGTGGAAATTATATTTGACGTGTCCTATATTTGTGTATGTATGAATATGCAACAAATCTCCGGACAAATAAATGTATTATTATTATTATTCTTTGTTAATGCCATCTATGAATTTTTCCATTGCCATCTTATATATGGATTGAAACTATCGATTATGTAATAGCAAAGAAATTCCTACGTCAAGTTAATACTTCTACAAGGGAAAGATACAAACCACCGTACAGTGATAACTGTACTATGACAGTTAACAGTCTATATATTTATGTTATCTTATGTGCCATAAAAGAAAATTTTATAACTCTACAGACAAGATCCAATGCACATAAATACAGAACAGATACAAGATAAATATTTCACATTCGAGTAGGATTTCTATACATGATGATTATGCATTTTTAGAGCAAATTTAGTTTGGTCATTATGAGCTCAGCAGTAGTTATTTACCAACTTTCTAGGAATGGTAAATGCTACGATCATTTATTTTTACCTTGCTAATTTGCAGTTTAGAAAACTGCAACATTTCTTTCTCTTTTACTATTAAAATATAACCCTTCATGCATAGGTGTTTTTTGTAAATTATTGGCCGTATTTTTTCCTTTTTTGAGACTGCCAGCAGGTCATTTACTGGAATTGTGTTAAAACATGAGGGGTTTCAGTTCAAGGCATTATCATCATAAGTTGCACTAAAGGTACACATTTTTCGTTGAACAATTGATGCTTTTGAGGTACTCACATTTTGAGCTGCTCAAGTGTTTTTCAAGATTGCATTCCGAACTTTTGCCAGCCTCAGTGTGGTTATGTCCTGGGCCGCCAACCCATAGGACATGGATTCAAATCCCACCCAAGTGGGTTTTCCTCCATCTGGGGGCTAGGTGTTTGTATTGTTAATTTAATATCATGGGAAGCAGCTTATGAGTAAGTGGCATTACCCACACTTGATAAGAGCAGATGGTGAGTTCAAACATTCCACCAGTACCTTTTGGTTAAAGTGTGGCCTTGTCATAATTGTAGTTGTTCATCACAGAACTACCCTTTATTACTATCAGTATTTCATAATATTGGTTCACCAGCAATTGAATGAAGCATTTGAATTAAGAAGGAAGTTTCATTTGCTAAACATTTTCTTCTGATCAAGGCAAGATTTAGGTATTTCTAAGAACCCCTACTTTTCCCTTTGACAAATTAACATTTAAGCAGGAAAGATTCTTGTAGTTCAGGATTGCATTGTAACAATATTTTTCTATATTCCTTAAGGGTGACTGTGAAGGAAGAAGACTCATGGTACATCTGAACTCTTTGAATAAATGAAGTTATAATAACTTGTGAGCAGTGTACTTAAAACCACCAGGGAAATTTCAAATTGCCCATAGCTCAAATTAGCATAATAGGTTATATGCAACAGCTTAATTTATCATCTCTGCTTCACAAAAACAGGAAGTTTTCAAATATATACAGGATAATGATTTCCAAAATTGACTGACCTGATCTCACGAGTTAAATATTTTCAAAGAACATTGTTTTTATGTTCCGGCACAATTTATCTTAGGTTATGATTAGGATCACTGATAAACTGCCATTCTTTAAGATGTAGGATAAAATAGGCTAAAATGAATGCAAAAAATGTAACCTACATTTTGACATTGAACTTGAAATGTAAACACTTGGCTTTTCCACATGGAAAATTTTGTTATTTACTACCTAGGTTTTGTTATGGTTTAACATCATCCGGTAAAAATACAAGTCAAACACAGAATATATAGCTCTGGACTGAGGGGAAGAGGGAGCATGTTCTATCCCCATTCCAAAGGAACTGCTGGAGATGCCGCAACAGTAACTTTTAACAGAGTCATTCACTAATGTGCATTTCAATGCAACAATTTCAGAGTGTAAAAATCATTCGCCTTGACCAGGATTCGAACCCGGATCCCTCTGTCCCACAGGTATCAGGCATCCCTCAGGCACCTGAAAGATGGTGGCCACAGCAGTGATTTCATCCCCGAAATCCTGCACTTTGAGAAGAAAGGTCATAGCCTCAGTGCGCTGGAGCAATTAGATATACTTCAGCACATGGATTACGGAGATGTTTTGACCAACGAATTTCTTTACCCTTAACGATCCCCATTATTGTCTTTTCCTTGCCCATCTGCCAACCAAACCGACACCAAGCAAAACTTTTTCAACCATGAAGTAGCCCCTCCCAGCCAGCTACTTAATCACTTAATTACCCAGTGCCGTTCGCATTACCCATTCCTCAGCCAACTAACCGATGCCAAGCAAAACTTTTTTCAACATTGTATTAATTCCTTCTCCCAGCCTGCTAATTTATCAACATTACCAATCATCCTCCTCCCGAGGAAAAATGATCTGAAACTGTGACGCCCCTCCTTTTTCCTTCCATCCAGAGCTGTATAAACTGTGTTTGACTTTTATTTTTACCTGATGGTGTTATTCCAGAATGAAACCTAGGTAGTAAATAAAAAATTCTATGTGGAAAAGCCAAGTGGTTTAATTTCAAGTTCAGAGTTCAAGTTTTTCCTGACACTCCAAAGCAACAGGAGTGTTCCATGGTCTGCCAAGGTTGAGAGAGACAGCTGTAGATTACCTGAGATGATGGACTTTAAACATGATCAATTCGCTGAATTACATGGGAAAAATGATCTGAAACTGAGACAACGTGCATTTATAAATACAATATTTTTAACTATGAGCAAGAAGAGGCAAACAACAGGTTAAAAACATCTCATTAAGAGCTCGTAAACAGTAACTTCAAGTAAAATGAAAAACTCTTGTAATAGAAAATTACTTTAATGTAATCAACCATGTGGCATACCATTCATATGCAACACTAACACCTCTCTGAGGTAATATTCACTGACCATTCGTTCATCAACTTTCACTGGCATTCAAATTACCTATCTCTCAGTACAAAATGAATAGAAAAATGACTTCATGTAATTTGGTAAATGGTGAACTCCTGCTAGCAGGTGAAAAAAGAATAACAGCTGTGAAAAGCAGAAGTCCATAAATATGATGTATATTACACAACAGGAGACAAACACATTCACACATTAGACAATTTCACACCAATTATTTCATGAAAAAGGCAATTTAGAGCTCGTCATGGTCCTCTGAAACCTCATCTTCATCCTTATCATCTGCCTCAATGTCTTGCTCACTGTTTTTTGCTTCTTCTAGTTCCTCTGGCTCTTCTTCATCAGGCTGGGAAATGAGTGCTTCAATTAGTTACCAACACAAACAGCAATTCCCTTACTTAGCAATTGAAACATTACTCATAAATAATAACTGTTAAAAGAGTTATACCATGAGATCAACAAATTGACACTCACCTCTTCATCTAAAGGTATCCCTAAAGTTGATCTCATCATCTGCTCTACACTTTGTGCAAAGGTGGCCGTGTCTTTAAGCATGTAGCCAGATCGTAAAGTAGCTACAAAGAAAATTTATAAAATAATTAGTAAAAAAATACTATGACACAGTGAAACAACACAAAGTAACTTATTACATGACACTAGGTTCAGTATGAATACAACTTGCATAGAAATCTATGTTGCAAACAAGGCAAAGTATCACAGTGGACAGGGTGGCAAGAAGTTTGCATAAAATAGATTTTTACACTGAAAAATGTTGCAGCTAATTACTTATTTTAACAATTCATTATTCTTAAACTATCATCCCATATGAAAACCTAGTATTTCACTTGGATAATTTAGTTTTGATATTCATTGGTATTCACTTGCACAAGCAACCATGCCATCTCCAACACTGTGACTGATGGGAAAATCAAGAAGTATGCAGTTATTCAAAGGATACGGGGGAAGAATAGCGTACCACAGAGAGAGAGAGGGAGTTTGAATCTTTATATCTTTCATGGTTTCCAACATGCATAGACCATAATGAGAGCGCAATTATTGTCTTCCTAGCCAAGAAATATTTATTTTTCAAAAGGTGAAAGATGAGCTTCCTAGAAAAGAACTGGTTGATTATGCTCAGTAAAGCACAGAGTGAGTGACTGAAAATAGCCATTAAATATTGTTTTATAATAGGAAACCAAATGTTGTATGAATTTGGTTATTCGAGCGGTAAAACTTAGGGAGCAATTATTTATTTTCATCAATGTGGTTACCATGGTTATGTAGCTTGAATCTAATTGAAAAACAAAACATTGCGGACACATTCAGATGTCTATGAATTGAATGACTGCTTTGTGGAAACAAAGAACTGGAGAACATTGGGATATACTTCTCAGCTTTTGTTTTAAATGTAATCAGCCAGCTGCAACTCGCAGAAAATTGCTGGAAGCTTAATGCAAAAGGACATGAAATTTTCAAAATAGATTTACAAATGAAAGTTTTTACATTAAAATGAAGCATCTAAGAAATAAACAAGTTAGAGGCTGAAAAATAAAAACTACTATCACATGATATTAATGCAGTTTTTCATCTATCATTTAAGTCTATTGTACAGTGATATGATTCTTGGTTGAACCCCACTTTCACAATTTCGTGAGGAACAAAAGAATAGGAGTAAATAATCAGAATATGCATACTAAGGGAAAGTAGGAAATGGAAGGAAAACCGTACATATGTGTCCCATAGTTTTATGGATTTCATGTAACTACAACTTACTTTTGAATGCTGACCATTAAGAACACTAACATTAAAAGTCTCTGGATCTCTCTCATTGTCAATAAGACCATGCTTTTTGCAAAGAATCTGTTGATAATCACCTTGAAAGGCATTACTTTTACCTGCATCTAGTATCTACAGGTGGTTAGCACAAATGGCTGACATAAATTTCAATCTAATATTCATTTCAGAACAACTGATTTGGCTTGGCACTAATCTAATAAAATAAATTTGGATTTTGATCACCCAACCTTTTCATTAAGGGTAAGAATATCTTCTTCAAAATTACTTTGACATCACTTCTGGCCTTCATAATGCTGCATAGATTGCAGGCTACGCCTTATGAGCTTAAACCATCATGGATATTTGGATTACTAGTCTAGGGTCTAGTGAGAGAGCACATTAAAAAATGCACCTTCCACAACAGTTTAAAATGCCTACCATTAACAAAATTATATTACGCAGTAAACTCTCGATTATCCATGGCAGATTATCAGTGCTATTCTCTTCCTAGCACTCCAAAATTTTAATAAAATTACAATGATTAAGATAATTATAGGCTTTAAAATTTCGATATACTTTGTTAAAATACGAATTTAAAATACCTGGACTTAATTAAAATTTGCAGCGGCACAAAATAAAATGAAAATCAAAAGCGCATATTTAATGTTTTGATTTAAACATTTTTGTACAATCCTTACTTTCCCATTATTGTGTGCCCTTTGCATTCATTAGCCCAGAGAATTCCATATTCCCCAATAAGCTGAAGAAATAAATAGTTTTACCATGCAACATATAATTTATTAACTCTCTACACTGCATCATTTTAATTAGTATCATATAATGACTTTGAATCCATACCAGCAATCCTTAGTCAATATTCGTTCTTCGCCAGTCATTTGTTATTCCCTGGCTGTGATTGGTTCAGCTTTCTGAGAAAATATGTTCGGGCATTCACTTGATAATAGTTCTGTGTTCTTGTAAAATTATAATTCCACCCTAATAAACATAGCTGAAAAACAAGAAAAAGGCACTTTCCATTGCTAAAAAAAAATCGCTTGTAACCACAAGGAATGCAAAAAGTCTCTGTATAATCTGCTCATATCACTACTATATTTTTCTGATATTTTGGTAATCCGAGTTTTTTGATTAACCATGCTTTGTCATGCAACCATTAGCATGATTTCAATTAGCCGTGCTTCATCATGCATCCTTTAGAATGGATAATCGAGAGTTTACAGTATACATACCGTGTCTGCTTCAAGAGAGTAACTTTTTCTATACCTACATGCTTACATTCACCTCATGATTTTGTAAAAATTATTATACAACATTTTGAAGCAGTGCATCAAGCCATTTGATGCTTTTTAGTTCACGACATGTCTTGCATATTGAGCCATTTCCCTTAGCAGAACTCCACTAATAAGTATGCTAACAAGTTTGGAAGAAAAATTCAGTCCTTAATATATTCTTAACTTCATCATTCTTAAGGTTGGAAATATTTCCATTCATTAACCAATGGACAGTATTCCACAGCACACAAAATGGGTCCTTGAGTTCCTTATCCAGGGAAACTACTTGGACAAGAGCTCTCTGCAAAATGCTATTTTACAATATTAAAAATTCTATCTCGCATTTGTTTGCCAATTTGAGGTACATTTTCTTACTATTATTGTAAATAAGCATTCTATGCTTATTATATTTGCAAAACAAAAAGCATATTAAAAAAAGAAAAATTAATGGAACTTTTAAGACAAAAGAAAAAACAGAATTCTTCAAATTACAAGCATGAATGCTTGCAGGACTCTAATTTTTTGCCTTTAAGACAAAGCAATGATGACAAGTGCCCGATTGACCTTCAATCAAATATATATTTACCATCTTCACTATATTTCTCCCACTTATTTACAGTGATCAACTGGAAGACCGGAAATGTGAAAACTGCCTAACAGATACATTTTTGTAATCAATCCACTAAATAGCAAACGGCTTTGAAGATGGACAAATATTATCACAAGTAACAATGATTTCAGTTAAAATTACAGATTATGCTAGTCATCGCAGCATTTTTAAGGAGAAACCCTTATGACGAGAAGCACTATAGAATTAGGTCACAGAAAAGAGATATGAAAGAATATAAGTCCATGAGTGCAAAGATGTACAATACTTTTACAAATGTGCATGAGAGTATAGACGTACAAAATTTGCACATGCACTCAAGAGGAACTAAAGGACATTTTCGGCCATTTTACAGATGAGCAATTTCAATCTTTCAGCAGACACTACCATGGGTGTAGCCACCCTGTTATTCAACACTTTTCACTTCCACTCTGGTGACTTTTACCAGTGAAAAAATGGAGTATGACCTTTAAAAAATTGTTGCATTCAACAGATAGTTGGCGATATTGAATTGACTCTTTAGTCTGCAGGAAATGACCATTACAGTAAAATGTAAGGCTACTATTTACCAGTTTGGAACATCATGGTTGCTATGTCCTTTGCAGACTGGTCTGATGGATCCATCTCAACCCTCCGCAACAGCTCCTTAATTAGTGGGTGCCTGGGATTGATCTCTAAAGTCTTTTTTTGACTAAGATAATAGCTAAAAAGAAAAAAGACAACTATTGTGTACTCCCCAATCATCAGCAGAGTGAATAATAATAATACTTGATTCATTTGGAAAAATGATTCAACCATATTAAATGTCGTCAATATTAATATTATTTAATACATACACAGAGTTCTTAAATGTGATGAAGATGGTTACAAAAGAATTCATCCAATGAGTTAAGTGGGTGAACAAGTAACCAGGTATATACCCTATTCTAGAAACTCTGGATACTGTCTGATTACAACTGAGAAGGCAGATAGTTAGAGTCTTATGTTCAATTAAGAAACGTGTTGTAAGTTGATGACAATCTACAATAAGTAGTATTTAGATTTGATTAGCCTCTTGTGGAGTAGTTATGGATGTTAGATCTTAATTGGTAAGTTTCTAGATTAACTTTCATATGAATCAGAGCCTTAAAGATATATAAACTAAATACAGTCATGACTCCATACTTAATAAAAAATGGTTTGCATGATTCAAGCGGTGGTATATTAGCAAGAAAGCAAATAGCTCTTTTGTAGCAGAAAAATTTGGTTAACATGTGGGGAATGATCCCATAACTCAATGCTATGGGGTCATTCCCCACAGCAAAATTTCAGTAATGCATTGCAGCATAGCTTTTGTTATGCAGGCTTCCACACAACAAACCAAATAATGTTTTAGGCTGAAAAATGTTGTAGTTTATAGACCATAATATAAGGGAAAACTTAAAAATGTACACATAACGCTCGAAATTTAGTCAATTAATGATGTTTAACTCATTCTGTAGTGGACTAACAATTCAGAAATTAGCTCCATGCCAGTTCTGGAATTTTCCAGGGTGCTTAACATTTATTTTCTTTAAGCAATTTCAATTCTATGAAACATCAGGGTAGAAGATCACCATTTAACCATAAATTTAAGTCTTAAAATAAAATGGGAGGATATTTATATTTGACTTAAAATTAAAAAATATTTTACAGTGAAAATTTGAACATTTTTTTAACACCATCTACAGAGCTATATCAAATCACGAGCAAAAATTTAAAATTCTGTGAACATAACTCTGCTTTATTTACTAGATTAAACCAGAAGCAGAACCGGTTTGGAATGTGAAAAAAGTGCCTTCCTGCATGCACAAAAATGATCAATTCTCTCTGCATGCAGTATGTTAAACATTCCACCTTCCTAATGAGATGTTCAACTTATTCATCTATGTCCCAGGATTGCCAGACTTTAGTCAACAAAATATGACAGTGAAGTATAAAAAAAACATCATTGTTCTAGTCTAGTCATAATCAAGTAGTTTCGTAGTAGAAAGTGGCAGAGTTCAAATATGTTGAGTGCCTAAGGATAGGGTTGACAGGTACAGAGCATTGATAGGTGACAAAGAGTAACAATTACTGCTCCCATGCTTGCAGTCACAATAAAAAATAAGACATTTCTACAGTTCATGGAAGTGGAAAAAAAGGAAAAAAGTGACATTTAAGTAACAACATAACTTTAGTGCATTTGTCCACTGAAAATATATTGATAAAAATGCATTTACTGCTCTATGAATCTTCTAATGGAGAAGGTAAGGTTTAGCTTTTATGTGCACCTCAATAACCGAGTCTTAATGAAAAAATTCACATGTAGTGCATGTTTGCAACCAATCCTGATTTCTCATAATGAATTTTAAATATTCCCTTTAATTGTTTTTGGGTAATGCTCCCACAATTCACTCTTCTCATATGATTGCTTGGTGATTCAACTCCCATCCATTATTTCATAAAGACTAAATCAGCACACTTTTTACTAGCATTTTATCAGGGTGTTCAATCTCTAACCCTGCATCAAAATCCTTTCCTCCTCCTTCCAATGAGTTATCACATATTGTCAATTAGGGGGAAACTTAAAAAATCTATGCATAAATCGTGAACCTTTAACATATATCACTACAATTATAGAGAGTTAACTCTTGTCAACTTTTTAAAAAGTCAGTCAGGAAAGGTCATAGAAAAAGGGTCTTTTACAGTAAAAATCTAATCACCTTCTTTGTGGGTCGTCTGCCTTTTGGTGAGCGTTGGAAATCGCAAGCCTTTCCATATTGCCAGTCCAACCAAACATGCTGGCTACTAAGGCACATGGAGAATTGGAAAGTCGTTCAGATACGGTAGCCTTGAGTATCTGTTTCAGAGAAAATAAGCAATGAAAATTTAGAAACAAATTCATCATGTTAAACAATTTACAGTACATTTTAACACATACTTTAAACTAGTGATGGATCACTTCAGACCTCCAGTCAACAATAGCACTGGTTCTTGAGATTAGGAACCAAAAAACAGTTTCAGAAACAATACATACTGCTCTGGTGGTTTTAACCACAGAGTATTAAATATTCCATGAAATGTTTATGTATCAAAGTATTAATACTGTTGCCCTTACACCATAAAAATATATACATATACAAATAATGATACGTGGTTAACAAAAGCAGCCTCCAAATACTTTTTATTGCCTCAACCAAATAAATGAAGCATCTAGATGATAAATCTGAAACCATTTGAGCTTATCCTGATCTTTCTTATTTGTACAATTGCTTAGTTACACCACACCTTTCTCTCATAGCCTGATTTTTACACCATAGTACTCCAGGACATGGCAAGAGGACCAACGCTGGCTCTGCCCTCACCCTCCTGACTGGCCAACTATCTGCCATTGTTTTACATATACATTTCATATTTCCTTTTCATAAGGTTTTAATTGTAATCCCTATTGAAAATTTTCCCAGAAATAGCTTGCTCACGATTAGTCAGAGCATACAACATCACATTCTTAGTTTCAGTTTTATCTCTCTCCTCTTTTTAAAGTAGCTGGTTAGGTGAGCCTCTGCCCCCAAGGCACTTAACGCTTAAGGACAAAAAGGGAAGTATCTTGTTTCATAGTTCACCATTCAAGCCAATTGGCACTAGCTCTTTAATACCCTTTTATCAATAGTTGCAATAGCAGATAAGGGCAGAAGAGCCTTCAATGGATAATTTACCAGTTACACATCTAAGTCCACTGGCTAGCCTAATGCATTAACATGACAATTTGGTTTTGTATTGGATATCAATAGAAATGATTTGGCTACATTTAAATGCAAAAAACTAAGTGCTTGTCAGAGGTCATTGTAAGTTGGTTGCTGAAGTATTAATACTGCCCATGCAACAGTTACATACAGTGGCTTCTTACAATAAGAAATTTTAAGTAAAAGCCATATTGTACATTTTAATGGATGAAGGTTTTATCCCTGATAATAGTGAACCACTTCTTATTACTGTCTACGCATTAAAATAAGAATTTGTCAGATTTCACAATCTAAAAGACATTTCAGATTATTACATTGATTAATTCTCAAATATTATATAGTTTATTTCTCAAATAAGTATTTGTATACCTAATACCTTTCAAGTAATTTCCCACGCATCTCAAAAATTGCAGGAATTAAAACTTGTGCAGTTACTTGCCTTCACATGACAACAGTACTATAAAATGACGGGAAATGATACAAGGAAACTATTTCATGTCGCCTTAGAAACATTAAATCACACATTGTACATAATTTTTGTAATTGCATGAAAGTTCTCATATACCAAACGTTTAACACCTGATACAGTGGTAATATCTTTGAAATTGATACAAGCATTTGCTTGCCATTGCAAGTCTTCAAGTATTGAGAGCTCAATAGTTATCCTCTCACTGGAACTATAGGAACCAAGATCCAATGCTAAGTACCGCAAAAAATGCGACTGATTCATCACTTCTTGGTATTCAAAATATGGCTACAGTAAACTATTGATTATCCATGCTAATGAATGAATGTAGAATCACTAATAATTGAGAAGCACATAATTGATATAAACTGAATACATGGTTTCGGTAAAAATGGATATATATGGAAACTCTTGCGATTAATTTTCATTTATTTAGAAATGGGAAAGTACAAATTATTAGTTTTCACACATTTTTATAAAGGTGGCATTATAGTTTTCCACAGCAGAACTATCATGAAGCGAATGGCAAAACCTTCCACATAAAGCTAAACCAATCACATACTCAGTAAAAACAAATGACTGATGAGAAATGAATATTTACTAAGGATATCAGATATAGATTCATATTTTTCATATCATGCTGATTGAAATAAAGCTGAGTAAATAGTTAATGACTTAATTGTTGCACAGTAAAGCCACACATTTGCTTGCTGTAAAAAGAATAAGGATAATACGGAATTCTCAGGACTAATAAATGTGAGCGAAATGACAATGGGCAATTATGGATAGTACAAAAATGTCTAAATTAAAATATAATATATGACCGACTGTTTATTCTGTGAAATGAAAAACTTTTAAGGAAGCCCAGGTATTTCTAACTAACATCTTTCAGAGTATATTAAAGTTTCAAGGCATTTAATTATCTTTATAACAGTAATTTTAATAAAATTTTGAAGTGCCAGGAAGACAATAGCACGGATAATCCACAAACCAGATAATCAAGAGTTTAGTGTATTGTAAAATTAATGAATGGAAAGCCATTATAATTCATCAGGTATTTTTCAATTCCATAACAAGTGGCACAAAGGTAGTCATGCAATTCAAATATCAATACTCATGGAAATAGGTAAATAAAAAATTTTCATTTATGTAAATAAAAAACTTGCATAAAACAACAAACCTGATCTTTAAGGGCATCATCTGCCAGCCACTTTGTTAAAGGCTCATACTGAGTCTTCAAGGCCTCAGTCTTTGATGTATCTCCTAGAGACAGACCTTCCTTGGCTACATTTTGGAATTTCTTGCCATCAAACTCAGGAATGGCTGAAATGCAGTACTCGTCAACAGCCTCCACTAAGTACAGAACCTCATATCCCTTCTTGAGCAGCCTTTCAACAAATGGAGATTGTGCAACCTGAGATAATGAAGATAAATATGCTGTTTCACAAACCAAGTAAGAAGGACACTAAATTGAGTTATGCTCTCAAAATAGTTATGTCACAGTTTCAAATAAAAAACAACAAAAGTACTTGGCTTGAAACAAATACAAAAAAAACTTATTTACTCATACTTATGAAAGACAGTCAAATCTAATCACTGCTTTACAAACTGCACCTATAAATACTATCTTTTGAATCACAATCTTTTTGAACACCCCATATATTCCAAAAGAATAAGAGTACAGGCTTGATTTAAAATCAGGGTAGAATAAAATGACCATGGGGCAGTATTGGGGAAGCACCTCACAAAATATTTCATGGTGAGAAGGATGCAGTATTGCAAATGCATATATATAAGAGATATATAAAGAGAGACAGAGCATTAATGACTATATCAATGGGTAATTAACACCACCGATCATGGAGATTGTGATGAGTAGCCGGAGGGGTAAGAATTTAGACAATTTAAAACAGAAATTCATAAAAAGTATCTGTGAAGACCTTAAAAAAGGTAAAACATGTGAATGGAGAATACCAAAAAATAAAATTTCCCAAAATAGGCTAATTATATTTCAACACATTATTATTATCAGTCATTTACTGGGTTAGGGTAGGTATTGGATGGATTCATAAGCCCTGACTGACATAAAAGATTCTTAAACCCCATAGTGCTTACATAGGCACTCTTTAGAATATTCCTTAGTCGCACATTTTCCTTATTAGTGGGGCCTTCCCTTCATGACAGTCCCAATGAATGTAAATAGTTATGGTTTCTTCTCTTTCGAACCTTTAATGAAAGACCAATATTAAAATTGTCTTCATATTTAAATAATTCACAGGAAAATATATACCCAAAGATCTAAATGGTTTTAGTGGCATCACTTCCAACTACATGTACAGCATTTTGCTTTGAAATTTGAAGACTCAAAAAATTCAAAACCTCTCATTTTGGTACAATTTCCGGGATCTGTCCTGTCCTACACTGGTTTCAAAAAAAATTTTGAACAAATAAGGATTTCTCTATCATCTTACAAATATATGCCGCAGATTATATTCCAAGATTTAAAAAGTTATTTACATGTATTCAGTAGTTTAGATGCTCTCAAATTACCTGATATCAGACATCTTTGACCATTAGGCTGACTCAATCAAATGCCATTTCAAGTGGTTTCCATGTATTTTGGCACCTTTTGAAACTCAAGATCATTATATTTAACATGAAACCAGTTCTGTAGATAAAGAGGATCATCAAAAACTGATATTTACTTTATGTTGGTTAGAAAAACTATTTTCTTTACGTTCCTCATTCTTTAACAGCATGAGTCATACCTCTTCTCTCTTTGATCCAGCCATATAGTAGATGTGTTCCTGCTTGTCTTTCATCCTTTCAACATATTCTGCCAGTGAAGTGAGACCCTTTTGACTGGAAGAATGGAAGCGTAGTAGTTTTCCAAGCCTGGTTCGATTTGCTGGATCCTCAATCACTCCCAATTTCATACTGAAAGATAATTAAAAGTTCCAGTTTATGTGAGCAAAGAAGTAGCATAAGAATTTAGAAAGATTTATAAATAACAAAAATAATCATAAATGAACGAATTTCATAATGCAAAAATTATTTACCTTGACTAGGATTCAAACCTGGATTCCTGAGCTGAGGTTGAATCCTGATCAAGTAAAATGATTTTTGCATAAGAAATTCTTGCAATAAATGAAAAAGAAACACTTTGTTCCAATCCACCACTTTATTACAGGTACGACTAGTTTCGACGCTACGGCGTCATCCTCGGGTACCTTAGGATGACGCCGTAGCGTCGAAACTAGTCGTACCTGTAATAAAGTGGTGGATTGGAACTAAGTGTTTCTTTTTCATTTATTAAAATGAACTTCCACAAAGTTGAGGCTGAAACTATTGAACTAAGAAATTCTTGCATTTGGTGCAAATAAGCAAATGACACCATTTAAGTCATGGCAACTGTGGCTCCAACTTTGCAGCTTAGAACAAAAAAAGCATATTTCTGTGTGTGATAGGAAAAGTTTATTTCATGTAATATAATGAAAATATCAAGCCCATAGCCATTAATAAAGTGGGAGAATTTCCAAGTTGATTGAAATTCTTAAGTCAACATATGTTTTCATGAAAGCAATAGTTCTTTAAATATGCTGTGAGAAAGAAGAAATGCACGACACTGGTAACATCCACATTATATTTAATCCAAAATCATTTTGAACTATTCATTTGAATTTCCATTATCTGATGCATTAATTTATGAAATGCCAAATAAATAAAAAATAATATTGAAACATGGTTAACCCACAAAAAAACCACATTAAAAAAAATATGAGAACATCAATATGGGAAGCTTTTTGCAAATGATATGGTTTTCATTCCCCCTAATACCATCAAATTACAAGAATTACGAAATATTCAAATAGAAGCTATAAATACTTACTTGGTAGAGTACTCCTTCCAGAACTTTTCATATTCATCTTTCTCCATTTTCTTCAGCATATCAAGTGTTTTTCTCACTAATTTTTTCTTTATCACCTGAGAATACAGAATAAATATGCAGATGAAAAATTTTAATGAAAGCTGCCCAGTAACAGGTGAAAATGTGAGCTGTAAGAGTTTAAGAGTCTACCCCTTTTCAAAGACAGTACCAGACTAATAAGTTGAACATTTTTTGACCAATATTTGTAATACAATTGGGCTTTCAGATCTACTCCTACTAATTTCTCTGCGTAATATATACAAGGCCAAGGTTTTTCAAAATACTGTAGAGGCATGTCTGCCACAAAAAAGGCTGGTATATTGTTTAAGCTTAATACAAATCACTGAAGCACGAATTATAATGTCACTGAGGATGTAGGAGTACCTTTATTAGCTTATGCTGCTGAAGGGTTTCTCGAGAAACATTCAAAGGAAGATCATCTGAGTCAACAACACCTTGCACAAAGTTGAGGTAATTAGGCATCATGTCTTGGAAGTCATCAGTAATAAATACACGACGAACATATAACTGAAAGAATAGGATACACTAATTGAGCACCATAGCACACAACATATGTACACATAAAAAATAACTACATATTGTGAAAACATGTATCTCAAACTGCCTCTACAAATAGTACAATATTCTTACCTTAATGTTGTCAACCTTACTACCATACCGGTTGAAGCTTTCACTTGGCTGAACTTTGGGCACAAACAATACAGATTTGAATGTCACTTCACCCTCAGCAACAAAATGGCTCTTAGCAAGTGGTTCACTGCTATCTTTGGTTAGAGACTTGTAAAATTCGTTGTATTCATCATCAGTTATATCTGCTGGTCTATGATGAAAAATTAAACATTTTGTAATGAAAAAAAAAAACACCAGCCATTACTGACATCTTTATAAGCTAATAGAAATAGACATGGTGATTCACAATCTTAACTGGTCGGGTTCAACTGGTCTATATAAAAAATATGCAAATTTCACTCACTTCCTTGTCCAAATTGGTTTGCTATCATTCAGAACTTCCCAATCCCAAACGGTTTTCTCAACTTTTTTCGTCTTAGGCTTGTCCTCCTTTTCTTCCTCAACCTTGGCATCATCATCTTCATCTTCAGGCTGTTCATCTTTTTCTTCCTCTTCTATGGGCTCTTCAACTTCTTCCGTCTACAGATGTATAATCGTTTTATTATAGCTATGCAATACTTGAAAGACAAATAGCACAACTGCCAAAACAAAATGTTTCATGCAAAGGAGACTAACCTTACTAGCCCATAGATAAATAGGGAAATTGATGAATTGTGAGTACTTCTTTATTAATGTTTTGATAGTGTCTTGTTCCAAAAAGTCCTGAGCTTCCTCCTTCAAATGAAGACTGAAAAACAAATGAAAAAAAATGAGAATTTATTCTACTCAAATACTATTACAGCACACTAATTAATAGCATGAATATTGAAGATGAGTAAAACAGATTTTATGTTTCACATACTAAAAATGCAGGTGCTGGCCCAAATCTTGTGGGCCTTCAATTTTATCATAAACTCCCAGCTGAGATTACGGCCAAAAAAGTGTGGCTGCATTTAAAGTCAATCCACTTAGTTTAGATTGTCTGATATGCGTCTTGTATCCATATATGTATTTTGTTACTTTCCCCTTATATTTAGTGTAACAGTTAACAACTTGATCTCTGGACAAATAAAGTATTATTATTATTCAGTTCAACCAGGATTTAAAATAAATCTACCATTTCGGTAATTTTATATGAATACATATTATTATAGCTATTACAAAACATAGCAAAACAAAGTTAATCCAAATGGAGAACATTGAAGCACCTGGATATCTGTTCCAGGAATAGTTTCTTAAAAGATACTTTCTCAGGTGCTACCGGGTGGAAGTCTTTTCATACTAAGTGTAAATGAAAGAATACTAACTTGGCAGATAGTAGTAGTTTTTATGGGAAGTGACCAACAGCTATGGTCATTTGCACCATTAGGGATGGACGGGAAAGGAAGGGTGGGAAAAACCTGCCATTGGCATTAGCCTATACTCGTCGAAAGGCTCCAAGGTGTCTGCAGTTCAACGTCCCATCCAACATATGCCCTTCTCACGCTAAGTGCTCTTCACGAAGTACCTCCAGCAGGGATCAGGAGACAACTGAAAAATATTTGTCTCCAGGATTTGAACCTAGGTTCTCGTGGTGGGAAGCCTGTAAGTTAGCCACCACACCACCTTGATCCCTAATTGGTAGATTTCAATGGAATTTTTGTTTTTCGCCACTCTGGTCAATTGAAACAATAGATAGTAGTGTATTCCACTATTCATTGTTGTTAGAAGCATTTATCCTTATTTATTCACGTACATGGAGCAACACATTTCAGCAGGAGGAATCTGACACACAGCCTCATCCTTGTGGTGTGTTTTGGGATTTTCCTATAAATTGTAGCAGGCAAAGAGTTATATCAGCATAACAATCCTAATCCAAAATATGCTTGACACCTTCCCTACCCATTCAACAAATTTGTTTGATTCCCTCAGCATCCTACATTTTAATAACTTCTAACATTATTCACCTACTTTGTGGTAATATCCAGGTATATACTACAATATATGAGACACAGAAGCCTTTCTTACTAATTTCAATTTTTTACTAAAATTGTAATCTTAACATAAAACTGCATACCATTAAAACCTTTCAACCACAACATGGAGCCAGGGGACTTAGAGTTATAATTTACTAAGCAATAACTGCATCTGCATCAAATTAATTCTGCTCATTAATTGATTCTTATGTACAATCTCTTGCAAACCACAGCCATTATTGTTGATTTGTTCAGCTTCAGGAAGCTGTGGAATTAACTTGCAGTATGGAAAAGTTACAAGGCTTGCAGAGTGATTAAGTGCCTTCATTTGTAAGGTTACAGTGCCCAGTAAAACTACAATGTAGGGATGGCTATTTATGGAAATGATAGTCAATCATATGCTGTAGTTGTGAGTCAGAAAAGGAATTTCTATACAGGCCACATGTCCATCAAAGACTATGCAAGATGAGGAAGACCATCACACACGGACAATGCTACCACAGTGAAAAAAGTGGACTATCTTATTTGACCCAATTATAACCAACCTTATGGTCAGAGACATTGTAGGTATGGCAGTGTGTGGTAAATTATTCCTGAAGACCTATACTTGCCAAAAGTGTCAGCATGCTGGGTTCCACGACTACTGACTCCTTTTCAGAAGCATAACTGGCGATCAAAGCAACATGGCTTTGAAATTTTGCCACATCTTCTACTGTTCTCATCCCAAGCAACCTTTTCTCATTTCCCGAACTCATAACTATTACAGGGTCACAGATTTAATAACACAAATAATGCCATTCAAGAGGTGGTCTAATCTGCAGAGATCTACAGCGCTGGCCTTCAAGAGGTCAAGAATCATTTGGAGAAATGTACAACTCTGGATGGTGACCATACAGTCAAGTCTTAAGAATAACAAATAAAAGTTTGGTTTTATCTAGACCGCCTTTTTGGTAATTTAAGTATAATATCACCTCATGAAAGTGGGACAAGTATTTTTTTATCATATCTTTGAATAAGCCATAAAGATTTTTTCTTACCCAAGCTAAAATGAACTTGAACTAAAATGATGATCACACCTAGTATTAACTCTCAAACTGCACTAGTTTTGATAGTGGATGAAAAACTAGGATAGGCAGGAAGAATTGACAGATAAGGAAAGAAAATGCAAATTCAGAAGATCTAGAAACAGTTGAAACAGTATTATATATTAATATTATGGTATTAGAAGCAGAATTAGTATTTAGAAATGAAAATAATTAATTTTAGTCTATTGTGTCATGGTTTCCAACAACTGTTAGGTGGGGTAGTCTGTACCCACCAAACTTGACCAGTAAACTACTAATGCTCAAGCTTTACATCATTCATGAGAATGTTCATCATTGCCATTCTAAATGCGACCATTCTTTTGAGCTATAAATCATGGAAAAACATTGACTGAGGAAATGGTACTTTATAACCAAAGTAGAACAGAATTCAATAATATTGATCTGGAGATAAAAAATTCTTGGTTAAAGCTTATGAAAGGAAACACCAATGCACTAGCTACTTTATGTTAGGTAATCATATTCGTAAATATAAAATTACTTGGGGCAGCAATTACTCCCTTCCTAAATGTACCGTGAATTCAAGCGGTAAATTAAGTAGTAGTAGTTTTTAGGGGAGGCGACCGACAGCTAAGGTCATTTGCGCCATAGGGAATGGACAGGTAAGGATGAAGGGTGGAGAGAAACCCGGCGTCGGCATTAGCCTACTCTTTACGAAAGGCGCCAAAGGGTCTGCAGTTTAACGTCCCATCCGACGGACGGCGTACTCACTCAAAGTGCCCTCCACAAAGCACCTCAAGTAGGGCTCGAGACACCTCTGAAAAATATTCAACACCGCCGGGATTTGAACCTGGGCCCTCTGGGTGGGAAGCCAGTACGTTGGCCCCCGCACCATCTCGATCCCGCAGTAAATTAATAGACAGATAACATGGTAATACGATTTTTTACAAAATACAAAAGTATAAGTGCAGTTATTCAAACTTGGGAAATTTCAAAATCCATTACGTGCACTCGAATTATAATTTGAAAAAAGGTTTTACTGAGAGTTATCGCTGACATGGCAGAAAATATGCGAGAATGTGTCAAGCATTCTTCATTCACAATTTTCATACACAAGCACCGAAGAGAAGTATAGACAGACTTCTGGCCTTGCTTTCGGAAAATTCCTCACCACTTCCATGAGTGGTTAGCTATTGGGTATGCTTGGGAGTAATGCAACGCTTAGTTGGAATTTGAAGTTACCATTTTGTGTAATGGTACTAGGAGATCTATTGTGGTGGTGGACAGTTTGGAGGTGAGGGTGGAGACATGGTTCTGGGCATTGATTAATATCTTTAACTATGCAGGCTATGCCAAATTTAAGGGTACTCTAGTAGACCAGAGGGTTTGGTTAACCAAAGCCTCTTTGGTTAACCAAAGGTTAACAGTTCTGACACTGGTAGATACCCTAACAGATCTCCAGCTCAACTTGAGCTGTAGCTATTTGCGGTCCAGAAATTTGCGAGAAACCACAGAAGGTACGAGAAAAGAAACTGCCATATTACTACACTAAATGTGTGGATTTCACTTTCTCTACACTCCAGTACTGGGTAAGGTCTGGATTCTTTTAAGAGGCAACATTCAGGTCAATGACTGTGCCTTAGTTTCATCATAAGTATGACTTTACTACTGCATTGGCTCATACTCAGGTGAACCCCAAAGTGAAAATTAATCTTTGATATACCATCAATTTTTTGCAATTTCTTTTCCTAGTTTTTTTCCACAGAAAATATAATTCATAACTATTCTACAGTATTTAAATGCTACATCATCTGTTTATAAATCTATGCACCCAAAGATGTCTACATATAAGAAACCCTTTTTACTTTTAAATAGTAAATTTATACAAAGAATTAGTAGGTACCTTATTTGAGTTCCTCGTTTAAGAGTATTTCCTCTGGGGTCTTCAACAATACTGAAACTTCCAGCATCAGATTCCCAAATTTGCTGGGTATCGTCATTGTGTTTCGTTGTAACCACCACACGGTCAGCCACTAAAGATTAAACAAAGCGCAAGAACTTTAAAACTGACTGTCAATAGCAAGATGATTTTGTGATAAATAAACATTTTTCAATGGGGAAAAATTAAGGCGTAAATAACGCCTGCAATTACCATGTCAAACGCCTTGAGCATCAAACTTTTGATGGAACATTTACATAAATATATATCTATATATATTATTTACAACGCCACAATTACACAACAAAGTAATAACCATAAGTAAGTATATAAGTTGCGACGAAAGTTAAGTTTTACCTAAAAATGATGAATAGAATCCAACTCCAAACTGGCCAATCATATCATTCATTTCCTGAGCGTTCGAAGCTTCCTGCATTTTACCAAGGAACTCCGCCGTGCCTGATTTGGCTATTGTTCCCAAATTGCTGACCAAATCCTTCCGTGTCATTCCGATACCGGTATCAATAATGTGGAGAATTCGATCTTCCTTATCAGCCTGAAAAACACATTATTACAAGTAAAACATTATTTTGGTTCCAGGTTATAATTACAACATTAATGACCAAAGAAAGGGAACTTGAGACAATCAAGACTTCAAAAGACTATATTTCGGCGCTATGAGCATAGCAAATTCTATTGCCCTCTCTAATAGTAAAAGCCGCATAGTTATTGTGAGTACATGAATTCATGAGAAGTTCTCATTCATTCCTTCCTACCTTTATTTTTATTGACATCTCCTCTGTAGCGTCCAGGACTGATGAATCCGTCAAAGATAGCAGACGAATTTTATCCAATGCATCTGATGCATTGGAGACCAATTCCCTTAAGAATATCTGCAAAAGAATTTTTCAAGTAACGGTATTGGGTTAGCGAAAATGAGACAGCAGGTTCGTACTTTGGCGAATCAACTTTTTTACGTGATAATTTACCTCTTTGTTTCTATATAATGAGTTGATGATGAGCTTCATCATACGATTAACTTCAGCTTGAAATACGAACTTTTCAGCTTTATCCCGCAACTCTTTAATCTGTGCTACATTCAAACCATCCAACTTAATTGCTTCCTCTTCCCTCTTAACCACCTCATCGTCTGTAACATAATCGTCATTCATGAATAGTACATCACGTGTAGAGCATTAGATCGAGAAATAATTCAACTCACCGGTCCTCGATGCTTCTCTGCTGGCTCCAATGTCAATATCCACAGAATCGGCATCATCTTGAGCACACGCAAAACCTATACAAGGAGTAACATCTCAATTCACAACGTACACGTTTTCATAAAAATGACGAAACTGAGTACACATCATTCGTGTGCACAAGCCACCTTTAATCAAGAACACCGCGCATACTTGCCTGATAAAAACAAAATTCCCAAAAGAACAGGAAGAGAACTTTTTAATTTAAACATTTTTAACGCTTCACCTTTGGCATAAAGGAATGTAAGTTTCTACTGAGAATGACAGAACCCACCGGCCTTTCTGGAACGTTTGGAGCAGACACAACAATATAAGTTTGACCAGAGACGACAACCTCCCCCATCCAACAAATATAAACCAATGATTTCTCACCACGCAAGTAGTCACAACCAATAGAATCTCAGAGAGTGTATCCGCTTAGTCTGTCTGGCTCATTGTCATTGGCGTAAGAATTTTACGTAACCAACGGTTAGTTTATCACTCGACCAACAGATGTCTACAGCAGGAACAAGTGGTAAAATTATTTTGAATCAGTTATATCGTGGTAGATTGTGCCAGTTTAATCAGATAATGCGACAACTCTTCGAGAACATACATTTTCATTCTTGTTTTATGAATTTAATATTAATGATATTTTCAGTATTCATTCGTTCCATTTGTATATCACAGTCGGTACGATCATCTAAAGGTAGTTGACCTTTTGAGCATGTAAACCGGGAAAATATTCGTATTCTACGACAAACACTTGGGGTGCAGATGTATGCGGCCATTCTTCGCAATATTCGCTCATTTCACTCAAATGATGTTGCTTTTAATAGAATACAAGTCACTTAGCACCAGCAGTACCCACCAATAAGACTTTTTGAGTCAACTCTACGAAGTATCTTAAGGTCATCAGTTCTTCAAATTAACATGATCAGAAAGACAGAAACTGTGGCCAACTTTTGTTTTTTGCTGAAATTTGGGGAAAATCCGTTGAAATTGCATGGCCTTTCCTGGGAAAACTGCACTGCATAGTATTATAATCCGTACAAAGGTTATTTAACCGGCCTCTTCCTCATCTTCACTTGTCCCAAGGGTAGAAGATGGAACAAGCGTTTACTCACTGCATAGGCTATGTAAGGTTTTCATTAGTGTAAAAGAAATTAAGCAAATATTTCAATAAAATCTGATACATGTCGCAATGTCTCTCCATTCCTGTGTGGGGAATATTACTCTCAGAATTAAGTCTCATTCCCAATTGTTTTAAAAAGTGCGTATTTGCCACTAATTTCTTTTAAATTCTAAACCAAAGTACAAAATCTGATAATTTTTTTCCTTAGTATCAGCCCAATAAGATAGTTTTTTAAATTAATTATTAGTAGAATTTGAAAATGAGCTATTCAAGTCCAATTCATTGAATTGAAATGTTCAAGCTCCCCTCAGTTGTCCTTTAATGGCTTTGTTTGGGAGAGAACTGACCGATTGAACTGACATCTTCTGTTGATAGAAACTCATGCTAATTTCAGGTCTGGTCAAGCTCCACTCAATTATTCTTTAATGGCTTTGGTTTAGTGTGAGTCAACACCAAACTAAGGTGTTTGATCCATTCAAGGGACAGAACAAGAATATTTGTGTACCTATAGTATTTTCATCTCCCTCCCAATCCAAACATCAAAGTTAAATTCCTGGAAAAGGATAGGGTCCCATTGACATGGCAGCTAGAGGAATGGCTTTTAAATTGAAAAGTGTGTGTTCAAATCCCAAGGATGGTAGATTCTTCAGTTAATAATGCTTGTGTTTCTTGTGAAGAGAATTTCAATTTAGATAATTATTGATGGGGATAACCCATGTACAAGTTATTGCAGTACTCTACTCAGTGGATGATGCATTTAACAGTGGATCTCTTGGGACCTTTCATCAAGATTAAATTCAAGCTGATGCTGGTTTTTTCCACACTTCCTTATTTCACATAAATCCATTCAATTGCAAATTACCCAGGAATTTCTTAAGGGCACGAATGACTTTTGTCTTTGCTCACCTCTAAAATAGCTTCTGTTCCTTGAGACAGTGATTTTAGCTAAAAGCAATGCAAATTATTTGTTAACATGCCCTACCTTCACATACGTGTGATTTTAATTTCATGATATTGGCCCATGACTATAGCACAATTTGCCTAACAGAGTAACTAACCTGAGCGGCTAATGAACAAAATATGTATTGAAGCATGAATGACTAACATTGAAATTGCTTTTGCCAAATACATATATGTAGCCAGAGCAAAGGGGGAAATAATAACAAAACAGAAAAGCCCATTCAATTATTCGGTTAGTAACATTTTTCTTGAAAAAGGACCAATATCTTGATTTAACTGATTGAAATGACTTGAGCTAAATCATTAAATGAAATATACTTACTTTGCTTTTAAACTAGATAATATTTACAAGCAAGAAAGTAGAGCTTAATCGCCATTAATGGCCTCATACTTAAAATTATAATACAAAGTACTTACCTTGAAAGGGATAAGTAGAAGCTGGAATCCAATATTTTATCGATGAGATGCATTCAAGCTGATGAGTATCTCATATCTATAGTGTATAGTGGGGAATCTTTACTTGTAAATTTTTTGAAGGCATGACTTGTTCAAGTTTTGTCCAGTCAGTTGGGTGCTGTAACGGGAGCAGTGACCATGGAATGCCTTGCTGTAGTAAAAACCCTTCCAATTATATGGCATATCTAATATTGAATCTTAAGGTTTTGATACCTATTGTTTTTCTCATAATCTCAAAATCCAAACTGAAGGACAAGGTAATGTAAAAAAATTCAACAATTTTTAATGCTAAATAGTATTAAAAACATATTATACTCAAATAATCTGAGAGTTTCCTTCTCTGCTGTGGTTTCACACTGCAAAAAATGTCTTTTCATTCACCTTGAGAAAAAATTCTGCACATGTTCAATTTTAATTTTTTATTTAATGATCCCATATAATAATACCTCCATCGTATATTGACAAGTTGACTTATTGAGTCAACAATAACAAGGAAGAAAAATATATTCAAGAAAAATTATTTCCTAAGACCCCAATTAAGTTAACGATTGGGGAGGAGAGCATTAAAAAAAATAGAAGCAAGTTCATTGAATTATTTGCCATTTAGCACCCATGTTGCCACAGTGGAAGATAGGTAAATGTTCCATCACTTAAATGTCTGCTTCAGGTAGGCAGAGGATGACTTTGACGGAGAAGTGGGGGTGGATGGAGAAGATCTTGGTTGGGTTGCTGGAGGTGAAGGTGAAGAGGCTGATGAGTATAGTCCAAGTTTCACTCCTAATTCCTTTGGTTGTCTCCAGGAAGACCTCTGAGGGAATGGGTTGAATGACTGCTGGGGCGATGTCACTGGAGGTGAAGGCAATGTCCCTCCTGGGGGCATTGCAAATGTTCCTCTTCTCACTCCCCATGAGATCACATCTCCCAATGCCACTGGTGATGTTGCTGGCGACTTGCTGCTCGCAGATGCCGACATATCTGTGGACATGTCTAGGGTCCACGAGGATGAGGCGGGAGAGGCAGGTGAGTGGGGTGACCGGTCCCCACCATCCAAGCTTGGGTGTGCGTCGCTTCCCTCGAGTGGGTGCAGCCTCTCCAGTGGCAACGAGGGGAAGGAAGTCACTGGTGACGGGGGTGATGGAGGGGGTGGTTGCCTCATCATCCGCTGCAATATTTCAGAGTTCTCTTGTATGATTCGCAATGCTCGCTCACTGTGTCGCCTTGGAGCATGGTTTTGTGAATTTTTAGGTGGAGACGATAGAGGAATACCCCCCTCAGTTATTGTCCTCGAAGATGCACCGACAGGGGAGGCAAGGAGCGAAGAAGGTGATGATCCTGACTTAGGTTTCTTGAGAACATTCGACTCCCTTGGGAGCCAATCCCAATTGAGTGGTAATGACATGGGGTTTTTCTGTTTTTCTTCAGCATCTGAATCTGTATCACAGGTTAAGGGGAGTGTAGGATGCAATGGTAGAGGCGGCAGGGGAAATGTTCTACTTGAGTGAAAGGATGTGGTCGTCTTTGGCAGCGTGGAAGATGATGGCACAGACTTGGTTGTAATTGACGATGGTGAACTTTGATGAGAAATCAGTTCAAGGGCACTTGCAGCATCCTGCGAAGGTGCAGGTGGAGAAGAGAGTGATGATGAAGGGATTAAAGAGGTAATGGTGGAAAATGTTGGATACAGTGGTGGAGTGGATGAAGAGACTGTCAGGGGTGGTGGTGTTGACAGAGATGAATAGAAAGGTGGAGAGGTTGTAGATGGTGTCATTAGTGGTGTTGTTAATGCTAAAGATAAGTGAAGTGGTGAAGAGGAAGATGTAACGAATGGCTGTGATGTTGATGATGTGGGATAAAATGGGAGAGGTGAGGCGGGTGATATATTAGATGGTACCATGGTTTTCACAGTGGGATGGAATGAAATGGAACTCGAAGGAGATGCTAATGAGGATATTACATTTTTTGTAGTTGGAATGAAAGACAAGGGGGGTGATGGTGAGGTGGTTGATGATACTGTGGATGACATGGTGAGATGTAAGTTGATGGAACTGGGGGGAGACATGTGCGATGGCATTGAGGTTGTGCTGAGATGATAAAAGGGTTGAGGACTCAATGGTGATATGGTCTGTGGCACTGTGGCTGCTGTAGCTTGGTTATATGAGAGTGGGCTTGAAGGGGAGGTCGAAAATGGCACCGATGTGGTCATGATAGTTTGGAATGATAGTGAGCACAGGGGTGTTGTGGTGCTGGCATCTGTAGCCATTAAAGATTGACTGCTATATGGTTGAGTGATTGATGATGAGGTGAAATTTGAGGGCTGTGTGCTTAACAATGGTATGTAAGCTGGAGTTGTAGATGGAGGAAGTAGAGGTAAGGTTGAAGTTGACATTTGAAAGAGTTGTGGCATTGATGGCATTGTGAAAGGTGTTTGAGAAGTAGTGGAGGGTTGAAGGAGAGGAGAGGGTGTACTGGAAGGCGTATACAAGGGTGGAGATGGTTTTAATGCAAGGTGGAGAGTTGAACTTGTAGATGATGGTGTGAGGGCTGGTGGTGGGGTCAATAATGACTCAAGCATGGGAGGTGGAGATGAGGAAGTGAGAAACTGGGATGTCTCAGGCATGGTTATGGATTGAGGAGAAGGTGATGGTGATGGAATGATGGGGATGTTGACAGAGGTTGATGGGAGAAGAGTTGAATAGTTTGATGTGAAAATGGATTGGGTCATTGGCTCACTTGATGATACATCAGGTAACAGTAGGGTCAGTGACTTTTGGTGGGTTTGGAAGTTTGGAGTTTTGTCATCAACTTCACTCACAGATGTGTTAGCACTACTGTCCCATTTCTTAGTGTTTAAATGAGGCCATTGCATCAGGAGGGTCTCAACACCTTGTGGGGATTGAATGTTATCAGTGGGTTTTGCTGCGCATACATCTGTCCAAGATGTATCATCCTTCTTGATTTCTGGGCTTGCATCATCTGAGAGTACATCCAAACCCGGTTTATCCAAGGGAACATGGAAATCTTTGTCCTCATTGGAATCATCACATGCAGCTTTTCTGAGAGAGGTAGCCACCAAGGAGGATGGTGCAGGAGGCGAGGAAGGAGGGCTGGGTGTGGTGGAGACCACTGGCCCAGGGGATGAAGTTGTTGAAGGAGACTGCTCTGAAGCAGAGGAAGTTGTGGTTGAAGAGGCAGGAGTTAGCTGCTGAGGAGATGCAATAAGTAGATTGTTCAGACTTGATTCTGGGGATTTATCTTGGTCACTTAGATCTTTATGAGGTGTAGCAGGGGGAGTTAAATGTGTTGATACCAATGGTGATAAAGGTGGAAGGTAGAGTTCAGGTAATTTAAATTCTATAGTATCTTGTGGAGAGAAGGGGACTTCCTCTACACCTGGGGTCATGGTTGAACTTGAGAGCCTGCCTTCCTTTGGATTAGTGTCCTCTGTTCCTATGGTTTCCCAAATGCATTTAGATTTTGGTGATTCTTTCATAGGAAGGGGTTCTTCTTTGCCAGTGGGAGATTTAGAAGGGGAGAAAACTCGATCATTGTCTTCTAAAGATCTGCCAATTGGAACAGGGCTGGCACCTTCTCCTGAAGAGTCAAGGTCACTCAGATGTGCTGCATCATCATCACATAGCTCAGTAGAAGAGCTGCTTCCACTTTCACTGCTGTAAGTTCTTCTTCTTTCTCTACCATTATTTTTATCCCAGCTTAACTCTTCAGTCTCAACCTCCTCTTTTTCCTTATCATTAATGACCTCTGGTAAGGCTTGTTTAACTTCTTCTGTCTCTTTTAAAGGAGACAGTGTTGTAGATCCTGTGAAATGCAACATATCATTTAATATTTGATATTCCAGGAAAAAATATTTCTATCAAAGCAAAGCAGAAAAACAAAGAATGAATTTGTTTTGTGACAGAAAAAGTGGGCCATCTACTTAGCAAGCTATTCCAAATTATTACTGATTCAGGGTTTTACATGAGGCTCAGAAATTAATATTGAAATATAATTCAAATCATACATTGGCATTTAAAACAATGATACTTGTGGGATGCAAAGTGATTCAGTAAAAACTTTTCTTTAGAATGGTAAACATTTCTGATTGTATTATACTCTTGTGTTACAATATTTTGATGTTAAAATTTAATAATATAGTTCAAATAAACATTTTTTCAAATTTTTTGAATTTATTTTTATGTGTAGACATAAAAAAAGTAACTTTTAGAATAATTCTGTATCAAAAAAGATCATTTTGACCTTACATTTGGAATTATTTAAGGTATATTTTATTTATTACACATATTTTTCCGAAGGAATCGGCATATATTCTTGAGATGATATGTTGTGCAATTTTAAACATTTTTTAAATTCGAGAATGGAGCAATTTATAGGAAAACAAACATTTTTTTAAGCAAACAGTATAGTTATATAGGTGAGTCATTCATTAATGATTGACATTTACAAAAGAGAATCCCAAGAGGAATCCCAAAAGAGAATCCCAAATATGTTAAGAAATACAAAAATTTTGACCAGTTTATCAGTGTGGGTTTTTTGGTTGCTCATTAACAATAATCTCTAAGGAAAATGTGGAGTGTGAATTACGGAGGCATCAACCATCAGAAAAGGCCTTTGCCTAAGCAAGAATGTACATTATCTAATGAGGTATAGTCCCCTTTTCAAAGTTAATTCCTCATTGACTCGCACCTTAAAATTTATATAGTGATGATGGTAGTCAGGTGATTGGAATACTGATGGAAGAATGTTTCTTTAAATATATATTGATTTAGAATTCTCTTCTTAAATTAATCACTCATTGTGGAAACCGCGAGTTTTTTAAAATTTTTATATAACCTATTCTAGCGGGGTTGAAACCATTTGTTTTCGATTTTCAACAAATTGGTATTTATATTTCTTTATAAACATACAGCCTTGTTTATTCATGTATTTTAAGATGGTAATTGAATTTAATTTCTTTTTGAATGGTGGAAACCACACAAATCACATTTGATGGTAAATTTCATATTTATTTTAGTCAAGGTTCAATTCACAAATGAAAGTTAAATTTATTTTTGAAAATGGCCAACACCATGAGCAATACACATCAATGCACGATACATTAAAGATATTGCATTCTTAAATATCCATTGTTCTAATGAACACAAATCTTGTGTGACCTCAATGGTAGATTACATAAGTGGATTAAGATTTTCTGTCTTTATGGCGTAGACCAGTGTCTTTATGGACCTCCAGAGATAATTCATTTGTTGGTGTTGAAAATCCAATGGAGCATCACAATGCTGTTGATAAAACTGTACCCACTCATGCTTAAATTTGAATTTTACCTACGCATGATGTGCGAATCTGAATATAAACCCTATTAGTGAGACAAACATTGAAGGCATGAGGCCTGACCAATATTTTTTGTGAATGATGTGACACTAAACTATTAATGAAAACCAACATTTGAAGTTAATGCCGACAGTTTGAGAGGACTGGAGTATTTTTATTGCCATTTGTCATTAGTAACAATCACTTTATCAGTGAATAAAAAATGTGGAGAAAGTTAATTAATGGCAGTTTTCTATTCATAAAAAAAATTATCTCACATCACAGTCTCATTGTTGAAGATATTTAAAAGATTGAAATGGTAAGTACAGAAATATTAAGAATATATTAATCTCTACTCTTTTGTATTGCATTTCTAGGCATACACATTTCTCTAAGTTGTCTCAGTTGGGCAATGTATATATTTGATTTTCCTAGATGACAAAGATAGTTTTATTTGGATACTTAAATCCTTAGCTGAATGTTTGAAAAAAATCACTTATGATTGCTAAAATAGGACAATCCCAAAATTTAGGGTCAACTATCCAGAAAACAGGACTCACACAAAACACCAGGGCTAGCCATGCATATTGATGTTATCTACATATAAAGATGGGCAAGCTGCTGAAAATTAGGGTCAGCGGTTGAAAAAATTTTGTGCTTTGGAAGGAAGGGACAGCTTTAAAAACCTGGTCATCTGCCTAAGAGCAGGGCTGGCTATGAAAATTCTTGGCACGCACCCCATATTCATGATACAAGCCTTAATCATGACATTCACATCTCTGTATCATGATACAGAATGGTATTACCATTATTCTAGTATTATATTCAACTAGACTTTTTTATATATTTGCTTTTATCTTTCTCTGTATTACGAGGCATATTCATAAGGTAAGGGCCATTTGCTTGTATTTAAATATTGGTGCTTCAGAGTCTGAGAAGCTATAGCAGCATTTGTTTTGTTTCAGAAGTTGTTTGCTTGTCCATGCATGCAAACAACAATGTCTGCAACAATTGTTGATCCGGCCAGCTGTGAAGTGCTATCATACGATTCTTGTATGCAAAAGGATTGTCAGCTACTGAAATTCATTGGGAGTAATGCTTATGGGAGCTGCAGTTATGAGTGATGTAAAGGTTAGACAATGGTACCATGATTTTGAAAATGGACAAATGAATGTCCATGACAAAGAGCAAAGTGGCAGGCCCAGTATTCTGACTGATGAAATTGTTTTGCAAGTGAAGCAAAAACTGCAATGTGATCGTAGAATGACAATTAATGGCCTGGCTGAACAATTTCCTCAACTTGGATGTACTACTGTCAACGACATTGTCCCAGAAAACCTTGGATACCACAAATTGTGTTCAAGGTGGGTACCGAAACACTGCTGCCAGAATTAATAAGAAAATTCATGATTTTCTTTGGGAACTCTTTGACCACCCACTGTACAGTCCTGACCTTGCACCTAGCAACTATTTCCTCTTCTTGCACTTGAAATAGTGGCTCAGTGGACAACGTTTCGAAACTGAAGAGGAACTCCAGAACGGCTTTGTCAATTGGTTCAACTTTCAGGTGGTGAGACTCAATGCAGAGGGGTTAAAGAAGCTGGAGCAGCGGTACGAAAAATGCTTAAAGGTGAACAGAAATTATTTAGAGAGATGAAGAAGGTTTGTTGCTAACTATAAGTGCCAATAAAATGTGTTTCATATGAGTATATTTTTTCCTGTGACCAAACGGCCCTTACTTTAGGAGCATGCCTTGTATTTTAATCATGGGAATTAATTGGTATCAAAGGTATACATGATTCTTATTATGTTCTAAAAATTAATATAATTAATTTCAACACATAATTCACTCTTCAACCATAGGGTTTTACAGCCTTGTTAAAGATTGAGGATCCTCACATACTCTACATGAGGCTAATTTATTGAGATAACTGAGCCCTTCTTAGTCTTTTTCGTATACAAGTTATTCTTTTAAAAGAAATGAAATTGTCAAAACTAGTTTTAAAATACCGCATATGTTCAGAGGATACTGGAAAAATATGAGCCACTTACAAAAGCTTTGCCTCAAAATTAGTAAATAGATTGCTTATAAATGTATGTGGATCAGGATGGTGGAGTGGCTAATGTACAGGCTTCCCACCGAGAGGACCTGGAGATTTCAAATCCTGGAGACAACAAATATTTTTCGGTCGTATCCCAATCCCTATTTAAGGTGCTTTATGGAGAGCACTTTGAGTAAGTATGATGTCCATCGGATGGGACGTTAAACTGCAGACCCCTTGGCGCCTTTAGACAAGAGTAGGCTAATGCTGATGCTGGGTATCTCTGCACGCTTCCTTTCCCATCCATCCCTTATGGTGCAAATGACCTTAGCTGTCGGTCTACTCCAATAAAAACTACTACTACTATGTTCAGCTTTCAGTATATCAGATATAAAAGGCTCTTCAAAGAAGATTCATCTAAGGAGGAGATTTGCAATTGCAGTGCATTATAAAGTTAAAGAGGAACATTTCAAATTATTTATTTCAAATTTGGGTGTTCAACAAATGAGAATTGCAGGAATTATTCTGGTTTGAATGAACTGCAATTCTTCCTTTTCAGCTAAGAGCACCTTATAATGTGAGGATTATTATTAGCAAGAACAGAGCACAATGAGAGAATGACAAGTTATTTAAATCATACCTCCAAACATCCAATAATGGACTCACTAAAAAATTCTGACCTGCGAATAGATGAAGTAATATTTTTTCTTTTGGGTAGGAAAATTTTCTTTGTTTAATCTGAGAATTTCAACAGAGTATTTGGGAGATTAGAGCAGACAAAGCTAATGGAAGTATTTCTGTATATATAAGTACACTGGAGGAATTTTTGGCTTCTTTGAAACCTGTCTATAAGTCAAATAATAAAATTAGGAGAACAAAGTGAAAATCAGAATGTGCCGTGATAGGAGAGTGAAATAGAAGAGTGAGATAGTAGATATTGCTGAGGAAATATAACGACTGGTACAAAAGGGCTTGAGTGAGGAATAAAAGTGGGTTTCCAGTCGATTTAGTCAGGTGATGAAGCAATGGTCAAATAGCAAAGGGAGTGCAGAAATTACCATTGATTGCTTTACAGGATTGAAGTGAAAAGTATGGCATGGATATTAATCACTAAAAGACCAAAGTTATGAGATTTACCAGAAGAAGGAAGGCTTCATGAAAAATTTCAGTAGGAGAAACTGAAGAATTGGTGATGTAGTTCACATATTTGTGCAGTATTATGGATGAAAACAGGTATAGTAAGTAGTAGGGGAATTGGGAGAAAATTTGTGCTTGCAGAAGAAGGATTCAAAAGAAGAAAATAATTGATGACAAGTATGCTAAAAGAAGACAAAGTAAAATTTTGTCAGACTTTGGTTCCATTCAGTGTAGCATGCTGTACGGCTATAAAACCTGGTTTTGAGATAAGAGGATGAGAACTTAAACTAGAGGCTTTTCAAATGTGAGTATGGAGAAAATGGAAAAATAATATGGACGGAGAGGTAGGCAAGTGATGGAGTTTGAAATATGGTGGGAGGAGAAAGAAATTTGTGGGAAAGTGGAAGAAAACAGAAAAAACGGTTGGAGGATCTAGTAAGAGGTGATGGTGTGTTGGAGGCTGCGATAAAAGAGAGAATAATGGGAGACAGGAAGAGAAGAGGCTTTTTGAATGGTGTGAAGGTGGATAGAAAATATGAGGAACTGAAGAAGGACATGATGTATACGTAGCTCATGTAAGAGGAATCCCACATGAAATATAATACATGATTGAAATTGGGTGCATCGTAAACCTACATTCAATTAGTTGATTACCAATGATGGTGTGGTGGATAATTAGGTAAAAGGGCCAAGAATTTTACTTTGAAAGAACATTCTTTAAAATTCTTGTTCAATTTAAAACATGTAAGTAGCTGACAAAAGAGAGCTGTATTTTTAAATATACAAATTTTTTAATATGCACAAAACAGTTACAACTGCTCACCGAGAATGTGCCCCTGGTCAGTTAAGCATTTTTAAGGTAACTGTATTTTCAATGTGAAAAAAAATTTTTGCACTGCAACAGCTCAGTAACTTAGGCATTTAAGGCATATGTTCATAGAGAGAAAGATATTCCAAATCACATCCCCTTTCACCTCCAGAAGTTATGCAGATTCCTTCTGAAATATGTTGATATTTATTAAATCATTAGTAATTATGTTGATTAATCCTAAGGGATCAACAGACATAATTACATGCAGTATTTAGAGTGTTCTTTTAAAAATATAGTATCATAAATTTGCAGAGAGAAAATAGAAATATAGGGATTAATAAATATCAGTTTGGACAATCTTTTAATTATGCCGCCTAAATAGAAAGGAATTCTGATAAATTAAAATTATGTAAAGATTAATTTAAGTTTTATAAATTATATAAATGAAAAAAATATTAATCACACCCAAAGCTGACCTTATTAACATAAGTGAGGCATGTACAGTGTTATTTTTCCAAATATCTTCAGAAACTGGTTGTTGATTTTTATTTTCGTAAGAATAATGAATCTTGTGTTTAGAATCCCTTAGCAGAAAACTGTTTCGAAGATACTCTTTCACTCAAATTATTCTATATTTACAGATCTAGTATTACAGAATGTTGTCATCTAAAGCAAAATATGCTCCAATTTTGAAAGCCTTTCTGCCTCTAGAGCCACAAGGACAACATTTATGAAGAGCAGACAAAATGCATCCAAATATGTGATTGTTCATGATTGTATTATAAATCAGTTTTCACTGTAGTATGAAATAATAAAACATTATTCACTGGTAATTACTGTGAAATATACCTTTATGATAAGCTGGTCAAAACTATAAATTGTTTTATTTTCTGTCTGTACTTTCAAAACAGCGAGAAAGTAATTCTTTTTTAGTACTTGGCGAATTCATAATTTAAATTCATATAATCTGTTTTAATAAATCTTTGTAGATACTGATAAAAAGTAAATCAGGAAGAATACCTTTTCTTGTGTGCCATGACTATCTCTACCTGTATAATCACGCTGTTTTACATTGATATTTTGGATTCTTATCTCAATATGTTTAAACCTTTTCAGGATGAGCTCTAAAAGTTAGCACTCAATGAACCATGTACTTCAGCCAAATATTAAAGTGGATGATATAAACTTATTACATGCCAGTTGCTTTGAAGTGAAGACAGAAAAAACTTCCTGCCAACACATTGGGTTTTATGCTGCATTTTAAGTTATAGATGGGATATATTTGACTTAGATAGCATATGGGTATGCACATTTTTCAGGTAACTGCTGATGGTTCAATGAGATTGAAAGTTAGTATGCAATTTGCAGTTGCAATAAAGGCCAATATAAGCAGGAATAATGATTTTTAAATATATTCCATCTATAATTTATCATCTTTATATGTTAGTGTCATTAGATATTCATTTTTATGAATGTATTTTGCATATTTTATTGGTAAAAAAACAATGAATAAACAAGATTACCAGGGAAAATCTTAATGGCATATAGTATAATCTGTCTCTGTTTATATTGTACCCCAAACTGTGCATAAGTGTTTACACTGATATTGCGTAGACCAAATTTTCCAGATTTTGAACTGAAATGTGCAATTTTATGAAGTAATTAGTATCAAGTAATTGTATATACAAGTTTTCAATGGCTAGATATGCATTTTAGAAAGTTCATAGGTTTATTACTGTTATTGTTTTAATATGGAATACAATACATAAAGCACATGCAACTCCACTCTAATGGAGGTTATTACAAAAATTCACTTACTGCAAAAAATCATAGCTAAAATATAATAAAGAATAAATCTAAAGTATAGTAAGTGATGCAATATTCATTAAAATAACAGCAAAGGCATCCTAGCAAAATCCTATTATTTTAGTCACACATAATAATAATTATTAAACTTAGTCAAGCATACAACAACAAACTAAGCTTCTAGAACTAAGGCTTAGATTAAAATATATGAGTGCCACAAGATCTAGTAAGAATGGCTGATTGCTGGATGGAAAGTAATATTAGGCAACACCTAGATTTTAAAATGGGAAAATCCACAAATTGAACAGCAATAAGAGTATAATATGTAGCAGAGGAATTTTTAACCCTTTAACTGTAAAAAAGTGTCAATATGACCGTGTTAAAAAAATAGGCCATAAATATAAAAATAATGAAGTTGAATTCGAATTCATTCAGACAATCAGAGTTTCAAATGTTCCATAAGCCATTGGAGGTTAAATTGAATGGTAAAGGGAGGTTAATTTTTCATAATGAAAATTAATGCTGCCAAATAAATGAACAGTTTGTAGTTGGCATGTCTTGTTTCCATTTAATGATTCGAGATTTCATTAAATTGTTGGAACTTCTCTTTACAGTTGATACACACACACCATACTTCTGCCAATGTAAGCAATAAAATCAGAAAAGTAGCGTTATGAATTTGAAGATGGCATTATAGAAGGATACACACATTGCTTCCTTCTTTGATGCAATAATAGTTACTTACAGTCAACTTATTCTTAAGAATGTGGCAATATTCAAGCTGGCATTTTCTTTTTAGAGGAAGTATTTAGGCACATAATTGGTGAATTAAGGCACTGCTTCTTAAAGGTCTTCCTCTAAAACTTTAATAATTATATAAAAAAGATGAAAATATGCTTGTTCTTGTAAATCAATTTTGTAATTTATTTTATTTAAATTAAGTGCTTATATGATAATTTAATGCATTTTAAATTATTGTGGCACAAACTGTCTACATGTAATGGGAACAGTTAAGGGTTAATATATTATAAAAATAAATGAAAATGACTGAATAACAACATCAATGAGATATGAAAAGGAAACTTAAATAGCATGCTTTAATGGGCAACAATTAAATACTCATTCCATTTTTTAACAATTATTTAGTTTTTTAGACAGAACTGAATGCAAGGCAATTCAACTGACTGGACACTCAGATGTCATACAGGGGTCATATGAACAGGATGTTTGAAATTTTTTTCCATTTCTAAAAATAATGCAAAAGTATAATTTGGTCCACTGTAATTAATACTTTTAGGACTTACTTCCTGTGAAAATTTTACTGCTAACTGGTCTGATGTCAAAGAAATAGATAATAGAAAAGAGTTTTTTTCTCCAGCAATGAAAAGCTCCAGCTTCTTTGGAAATTCAATAAAGATATATTTGTAAGGATTTTCACAAAATTTCACATGCTATAAAAAAGGACCAATTTTTTGTAATATTTTTTCATTGGGTTTAAAAAGTAGAAGTGTATATTTAAAGGGAGTTTAAAAGTCTATATAAATGTTTGAAGTAAATTGAATATACTATAAATAAAATATATGGTGGAATTAATTTTCATAAAATGATTATTTATTGCTTCAAATAAATATACATGTTTTCCATATTGTATTCTAATCAGAGCTAGAGTGAACCTGTGCACATAGTTGTGCTGAAGAAAATATGTATCTTAAGTGTCACTTTTTAGAATAGTTACAAATGGACTGGTTTATAAGGAACTTAGGTTATGTGAAGATTACAATTTTTATTTTTTGTTAGTAACAGTGTTGTAATATTTTGAGACAAAAATACACACAAATATGTATAATCAAAATAACTTCCTCTTGTTTTAACACATTCATTGTTAATGGCTCAATTTTGACATTTCACTTATGATGATGACATTCAAGCATCTGAATCGAGACAGAAGCAATGGTTTAGGCACATATGAAAATGTCCTCCTGTGATTGACATATGGGTCAATCAAAGGAAAATGTCACCATTGCTTACTTTTAAGCCACACACTCTGAAGGTGCTAAATATTAAGATGGAGAAGAGAGTATAACAAGATGACAGTAAGAGAAGATTAGATAAAACATCAGCCAACAGAAACAGCAAACATTAGAAAAGCATACATCAGCAATGCCACAGGCAAGGAAAACAAAGACAAAATTAAGTATAAGAAAAGAAAATAGTATGTTTTTTCTTGCACCAATAAAACAGTCAACAAACACCGAAGTAAGATTCACATTGCTTGCAAAATAATTGTTATCAAGTACCACTGTTGTATTATGCTAGTCGAGAAAGAATATGAATCTTGAATGATTTTTCCAGATGTTTTGATATCCAGCACTGTGGTTTTGATACAGTAGAGCAGGTACTAATCTTTTGATATGCTTTGTACTCTTCTCAAAAAGCTATGTCATTTATGATGAATTACTAGTGCTGTCTAATATTAAAAATATTGGTGTTGATACTTTATTATATTTGTACTGAAATTTTTAGAAGTTGTTAGTGTATTCCCAAGATCATTACTATCACTGAGTTTGAGAAATTAGGGTCTTTTTCACTGATAGATTTAGACCAAGACCCATTTATGTTACCCTGTGTATGTTATAATATATGACTGCTAAATATCTTGAAGCAAGTCAAATATTTTGTTGTAATCATAATAAATATCAATGCTATCCTTAAAATATGTGTCATAAAATACAGTGAAACCTGTGCTCTTTGTTTTAGTGGTTTTAATGTGTCATACTGTAATTCTAATGTGGACAGAATGCAGAAGATTGTATCAATACCTGCTATGTATGAGTCACATTTTACCTTTCATGCAAATCTGTATAGTATGGCACAGTTGCTTGACATAGTTATTTGAATGTACTACTGATTTTTTAAATGGCAAAATACACTGTTATTTATACCAAAATATGCACACGAGGCTATTATGCCGATAGACTTTTAAGAAATGACCTCTAAATTATTGTACTCTAGATAGTAATGGACTAGTTTCAAAATTAATATCCCTTACAAATTTTTCCTTCATAAATTTCAACATATCAACTTACTGTGAAAAATATCCCAAGTATTTTTTTATACACATTATGCTTACTACATTGCCTCTAACCTAATTCCAGTCATTGGTTTCCCTTGAATTTGAACTATTTAAAATGTTTTGGTCTATTAAGAAGAAAATAATCCAAAATTATGAATCATGTTAAATTCTGCATATTTGCAAATTTGAAAATGACAGTCAATGACCTTCAAATATGTCTGAGAATGTGCTCCAACTATATGCTCACTAATCAATAGAAACAAAATTGCTTGATATTTTATGAAATAAATAAAAAAGTAATAATTCACATTAATAGCCCTCTGAACTGGATGCAATTTGAAATATTAAGGGCTAGAGGTACTTCCACAGACAGAGAATTTGCTTATTAGCAGTAAGCCTCTCTCATACCAGAATCTGAGTCCCTCCTTCCCTTTCCCTGTAGCTTTTTGGCATCTTTCCAAAGGAGTGTCTCGCCGGACTCCTCGGGTGGTGTGGGTGGAGGGGCTGTGGGGGGTGGCGGTTCTCTGGCAGGCGGTGGAGGGTGGATGCGACGCAGGGGTGCAGGTACAGAGCCAGGTGGTGGACCTCGACGCCTTCCTCTAGGTGGCAGCAGAGCACTCTTTCCCAGCAAGAGGTGGTTCACTGCAGTGCTGTGGGATGGTGCTGATGGGCTCGGACCCATTTGCCGGGCACATGCCGCTGCCAAGGAGGAAGTTTTAGGTACCATTGGTGCACCTGATTCTAAAGAACTCCCCTTCAGGAATATGGAACCCGGGGTATGCAAAGACTATGTGAATTCCACTGTGTGATATATTATTGGAAATTCACCAGGTCTGATTATTAGGGCTGGCTGGTGGCCACTCATCAGTATCATGAATTTCACCCTATGAGTTTTCTGTCACATTCATCCCTTATCTGGTTTGGTGAACAAGTTTCACTTGTTGCTTAATCGTGGAGACTATTCCACAACTTAAAGCTAATAAATTATTCCTATACAGATGAAGCAGCATTCTAGTAACACATTTTAATATCTTCAATTGTTGATGAGACTCTCCGGCTTCCAATAATGGGGAAATAATTTACATGGCCCAAAATCCTTAAATTATCAAATGTTTCAATATGTTATATAAAATGTAATTCAGTAAATACACTCCTTCATTCCTACTAACACCACCTGCCTAAAGCTTTTATTAAGTTATATTTCAAGAATATCTAATAAAGTTCTTAATTTTCAAAATCAGGAAGCTAAATTTGCATCTCTTTAAAATAGAACTGATTTCTTCCAGTACATGTCTGTTGTTCAGGACTGAGTATCCATGATTAAACTTCCCATTCAAGAAAAATTAGACAGGTTTGATTTTTTATGCATTTTATCCTTTTCTCAAGACAACCGAGTACTCAATGTGAAATGCTACCAGGAAGTTGATAAAGTTGCAACCACCATAAACAGAAGCATGTTAGGCACCAAGATTCCATTCCAGAAAGTTTACCAAGTTATTGTTGGAAGTCCTGATGTGGGTACAGCAAATATCAAAGCTATGAGGTTGACATGTAAATTTTATATCATCTGAAGGGGTCAATCCAGAAACTAAAATTTTTTATTCATCATAGAACAAACTAAAAAGAGAAAAACTCCATGATATTAAAAAATGAGTTGGATGATTTGAAGCTAGATGCCTTATTTTCTTGAATTAATTTTCCCTCCAAATGACTTGGTTGCATGCAGAGATTTGGTGAATCAAGTTGAAAGTAAGGTGAATTATGCGGTTACTACTTAGAGGAATTATTACTAAGATTTTAGCCACATCGATTTCCAATTTCTACCCTATCTACAATACTTAAATGAATACATCTGTGGACTGTATGCCTGTTCATGGAATACAAGCAGCATTAGTCTTTATACCTTTAGGGTAATGAATATTTATAGTTGAAATAAATAACCATGAATGCGACAGTGGAACAAAAACAAAAAATAACATGATTTTGAATGTTGAATATTTCACTTGCAAAACCATATTCTTTATAGTAAGAGTTAGTCTGAGGACATCATTGATGGACCAAAGAAGAAAGAAGTGTGGATGGGGAAATAACGGGATTGAGCAGTTGATGTTGGGATGTGCAGTTCAGAAGAGGGATGATATTTCTTATCGAGTCATTTTTAGGCCTGGGTAAAAGAGTGCACCTAGGAGACAAAAACCTCTTGGTGAGTTTTGAGTTGTAGAGATGTACCTGAGAGGTGGGAGGGAGGCAATCATACATTTGTAGAAGAAGCAAAAGCCACTAAACAGTATCATATCATCAATGGAGATGTGTTTGGGAACCGGGAGACTGACTTACAGGGAAAAATGGTTGCAGAAGGTGCAGTATTGTCGATGGGTTGATTGAGGGGTGTGGTGCATTAACCAGTGCAGAAGAAGGGATAGAGTTTCCACTTTGTTTGGTAAAAACATTGTTGGAAGTTTAAGAGGTAGACAGAGAGAGAAATTTGAGATTTCCTCACCAGGTTAGCGAAACTTTCCCCAGACTTTTCCGAAGCATTATACTCAGCCACAATATTGTAAACAGTTGATCTGGGGTACCTGGAGAATATAAGGCCCAGCGCGAACAGTTTTGATAATAGCGGCTCTTCGATTGTACTTCGCACTTGTATAGATGCCTATAGCTTTCAAGAAAGCCACCTCAAGTGAACTACAATATGGTGGGATATATACATACATATACATTATTTTACACAAACACATATATATATGTATATATGTGTATATATATATATATATATATATATATATATATATATATATATATATACACACATATATACACACATATATACACACATTCAAACACGAAATCCCACCAAACCGCAAACAAATACTCATTCACATAAATAGATATAAGGAAAAGGGATAGGAACACATATAAAGGATGAACACAGTAGAGGTGGGGAAGGGGGAATTAGGAAAATCACAAGCGCATTCAAAGGGCAGCAAATTAAACAAATCATTTCCTAGACTGGGACTTGAACTCCGGATCTTTTCACTTGCGGGGCGGATGCTCTGGCCACTTGAGCTATCTAGAAAACGTTATTTAAACTGAGGTTATTTTTACACTTGTGATTTGCCTGATTCCCCCTTCCCCACCTCGATTGTGTTCGTCCTTTATATGTGTTCCTATCCCTTTTCCTTATATGTATTTCCATGTAAATGATTATATATAAATATAAATAAATATATATATATATATATATATATATATATATATATATATATATATATATATATATATATATAAATATAAATATAAATAAATAAATATATATATATATATATATACACATATTTATATATATATATATACACACATATTTATATATATATTTATATATACACACACATATATATATATTTATATATACACACACACATAAATTCATATGTATAAATATATATTATTTAGAGGGAGGACTCCGTGTATTTATACTACCCACAATACATACATTTATGCCGAGCGGTATCATCTCGGCTTCAGGCGTTCTCAGCGCCTATTACACATTTCAAACCCTTAACGTGGGACTAGGGGTAGTAACTTCAAAAGATACCTGAACATATTTTAGCTGATAAACACTTCAATTAAAACATTAATGGTCCGGGACTAGCTTCGAAAAAACCGGTTTTTATCCCGTTA